>NC_069367.1:1291111-1613888 GCF_021730395.1 Mercenaria mercenaria | reverse complement strand
ATCCTTTGGAAACACTTATTATATCAACCTTAGTCGTAATATGGACCAAGCAAAAATAGTTTGGTAAATTTTCATCAACATTACTTTCTTTGATATGATGGAGTATCTTATTATATTTTTCTCTCAATATTTCCCCAAGTTATCAAAAATAAAATATATTCAGATTGTTAGTATGTAACAGCAACTTCGGACGCATCCGCGCTGTCTAGTCAGGATCCATGCTAACGGTTTCTCTAATTGAAATAGGCTTTGAAAGCAAACAGCATGGATCCAGACCTGTCTCCGCGAATGCTCTATGCAAATCGACTGAAGGTGTATTGTGTTGGACTGTCAAAAAAACTTAATTTCCCATGTACAGCCTCGTAATAGAGATACTCAATGACATTTTGATTTCCCTCCCATTCTACCATTTTCATTGGTTAAAAGGTGGTCGCATGGTGACCCCCTATATTTCTGCGACGGGCCAGTTGATTTTTGTCGATGTAGGCTAATATAATTTTAAGTAGTCTAAAAAACAAATCAATTTTTGGGTTCGTTAGTGACCCTCCGCGGAAGGTTCTAACGCCTCGCCCCCCCCCCCTCCCTCCACTTCCCAAAACATTTATCCCCCTATTTATTATAATGGCCCCTCATATGTCCGTGGAGGGTCACTGTCAAACCTAATAATTAATGATAGAAGAAGGAGCACAAAGAGATGTATACGACTAAGTGCACGACAAAGTAGGGTAAGGGAAATTTTAACCGCCTTGTCCCTTATGGGGCGTTGTCACGGGATCGCTCACTTGTCCCGTCATCGCACAATCAAAGATGAAAGGAGAGTGACCAACTGTAAAATGTCTGGACACGTGAAGAGTGCGGGCAATACATCTTGAAAACTTTTGATAATTGAAAGAAATAAGTAATAATAACTACAGGTTCTTTTTCCAGCTGTGAAATTTCATATACAACCACCATGGAAAATATTGCACGTGATACATCACCATTAAGGTAAAGGAAGCTAACAATATCAAAGTTATAATCATCTCTCTTATATATTTTGTGAATATAGTTCATGCATTAATTATGGAAGGCCGCTGTGCAATGTTAATTGCCAAATGCTAAATACTTAATGTTAAGTGCCTAATACTTAATGATTAAGGCCTGATGCCAAATGCTAGATACTTTATAAGTCCTTATTTGCATTTGTTACGGATCTGTATTTATTAAACTAATTGAATGTAACTTTTGATAATTATTTTTACCTGTCTAATTTGAAGCAATAACATGTTCTGCCGGTCCTACGAACCACAAACTGAAATTGTATACTCAGAAATTATTAGAAAAAAAATGTTTATAGAAGAGTTATGTGAAGAAGGACAATAACATTTAAATTTTATCTTTTTCAACTAATATATTCAGAACCCTAGGTTATAGCTCTGTCATCCAACGAGGCATGATAGTAAAATTAAGTGTCAAGCGCAAAACGCAGACCCCTAACTCAAAGGTCAATGTCACAAGTTATTTGAATATCCATCTACGCATATAAATGTTCTAGACCAGACAAGGAAAACCACTGACCTGGAAGTGTTATCTTGACCTTTGATATTTAGGTATCTAAGACCTACACGTGACACATTGTATTATTATGGTGAACGTTTGTGCTAAGTTATTTGAATATCTGTCGTATTTGTATGGAAATACAAACGTTATAGGCCGAACAAGTAAAAAATAAGCAAAACCATTGACCTTTGTGATATCAGCTAGTGGTCTAGACGTCATCTAGTAATGGTGGATGTTTGTGCCAAGTTGCATGAATATTATTCTATCTATTCAAAAGTATTTAACCAGGAACGATTTTTATTGGCATTATGACACTTCGTTTTGTTATGGTGAATGTTTTACCATGATATTATCCATGCATGCATTAAAATATTTATAGCAACCAAGAAAAAATGACCCTAAATGTTTGACCTCTAAGTGTGACCTTGACCTTTAAACTAGGGGTCTGGATGTTGCACACGACACATTGATTTGTTATGGTGGTTATTTGTGTCAACAATATTTCAAAATCTAACGATGTACAGCAAAGTTATAGAGCGGACAAATTATGTGCATACACGGACTCACGGACGCAGACACAGACGGAGGTAAATTTTATACACTCAACCTACATTCTAATAGCGTGGGCATAAAATAGCAGTTCTTTACAGGCTGCAAATTAAGCTGTTAGGTTTTATTCTACCGCCAAGCAATGATGATTTAAACCAATATTGCGGAGCAAAACATCAAGGGGGATGTCACGTGAATACCTTCATATCCATGAGATGATGTTCCTAAAAAGTGCGTTCTACTAAATTTACTCACAGGTTTCGAATAATTCATAAAATGATTTTCATTTCCGTACGCCGAATCCAGGCTTTATTCTACGTTTTCCGGATAAATGGCGTTACGCCATCACTTTCTGTTTATCAAACGTCAAGAATTACCTTATATCGGATGACTGTTCGAGTTTCCGGCAAGGAGGATATCTCAAACTTCATGTCTGAGCTTCATTTCAAAGTTCTCCTTCCAGATACAGGTGGAAAACTTTTTTCAAAAATCATTTAAGTCTAAACCGGAAACGTGACATTTCCCAAACATCACCGAGAGCAATTGCTTGAAATCTAAAACATGATGTGGGCGTGAGAGGTTTTGCAATTTTTCATTGCCTCTCATGACTAAGTCAAACCGGGTCTACTATTATTCTACTTGGTTGCATTCTTTGCTTCCAGAGAACTCCTTAACAGATTTTATTATGTCTACCTGATAATTCGGCAGCATCGCCATTGATTGATTCATAAGGAGGCAAGGGACAGTAGATTTGAAAATTCCACATATCTGCGCTGGTACCAGTGCGAAAAAAATCATAAAAATCCAATTTTGACAAATTCAAGGCAAGTGTTGAGCAGATGTATTGCATATACTTAGCACTTCATTATGTGATATTTTCAGCCTGCCGATTCTGTTGCTTCTGTGATAAAAATGAGTAAAACGCCGGTTTCAGGACACTAAATGTTGAGGCAAAAATGGCTCAAAATGCACACCTTGTGCGACATGTACCGTATTATCTGCAAATGACTGACCCAAACCACATGTATATTTTTAAAGCATGTGACCAGACGACAATAATGGCGGGAAGAAAAGTGTCTCTTAACCGTTTACTTTTTCCGCAAATTTGAGCTGAATCTGGATGGATGGATGACCGTTTCCATTTCGTCTGACTTCCGTTACCTCAGGTAAGATTTTAGACCCGGTCGTCTACACGGAACTAGGAAAATCGATTCAAGCACATATTTATTTTACACAAAAATTACTCGTACGCAGGAATGATATAAACATCATAAATAACCAGTTGAATATATATGGCTGTAAAGTATCTATTTTATTTTTTAAAAAAACGTACCCGGGCCAAATGCGCAACTGGCCCCTGCCACTTAAGGTTATTATAAAATTTTCGTCATGTTATCTTTTGGCGTGACAGGTATCGAACCAAATCTGTTTGATTAGTCAAACAATTGCATTTATACTGCATTTTTCACTAACTTAAATATTTTAAAATGATTTATTTCGCCAATTTCTTTGTTAAAAATTTACGTCGTCGTCGCCATTGATGTCGTTTCTTTTATTATGATTATTTTGTACCCTTAAGAAGGCAAATGGACTTAGATTTTTTGTTGTTTTGGCTAATTTTGATATCTATATATCAGTGAAACCTGAAATTATGGCCCCAATTTCAAGAAAATCTGAAGTAATTGCTTAGCTAAGTCTGTTATTTCAATATACACATTCAAATTATGAACATACCAATTAACTTACCGCTTTTTAATAAGAATTAGAATATAGAATTATGTGTACTATATTCTATATCATTTATGAATAAAAATATCTCTGACATGGAACTACATAAAAGCTGAAAGTTGCAGGTAATATATATTATATTACAAACAGCTCCAATATTTGGGTTAATCAGGTCCGCTATTTATGTACATTAACTATGATCTTCTAAAAAAACAGATTTTAACCTATTAGGAATCAAATGTGTTTTTATACAACGCAGATGAATAAAATCTCTGTTCCACATGAAACTAGCTAAAAGCTGAAAGTTGCAAATCAAGTGAGTAAGTTGAGAGAGTACACGAATGTATTTATGCTTAGTAACATGAATACATGTACTGATGTTGAGTTATAGTTTAATCATATTTCATTGCTTATATATACATGTATATATAGAAACAAAAACCTTTACGAAACACTGAAAAGCAAAAGGGTTAGGCCCAAGTTCTTAATAACATTAATGATCGGCCCTCCTCTGCATGAATGCACGAATATTGAGTTACTCACCGAGAGAGTACATGAATACATGTACGGACGGTGAGTGAGTACATGAATGCACGAAAGTTAAGTCACTGACCGAGTGAGTACATGAATTTTCAGATATTGAGTTAGGGACCGAGTGAATACATGAGTGTACGGATGTTGAGTAAGTGACCAAGTAAGTACATAATATATGTACGGATCTTCAGTAAGTGACCGAATAAGTACATAATACATGTACGGATGTTGAGTAAGTGACCGAGTAAGTACATAATACATGTACGGATGTTTAGTGAGTACATGAATGCACGAATGTTGAGTAACTGACCGAGTGAGTATATAAATACATGAACGGATGTTGAGTGGGTACACGAATGCACGAATGTTGGGTAACTGACAGAGTAAGTGAATGAAAACGATGGGTGCACCTGGAACGCAAATGTCTCCGTTTCTTAGCACATGTGTCCATTTAGCTTGAACAAGTAATCATTAAAACACTTCGTATCTAAAGGGCTACCTCTTACAACAAAGCATGTGTATTTTCATAGATTTATTCGTTTTTTTGTTGTTGTTTTTTTTTCCAGATATATCGGCCGAAAACCTAACGCAACACAGTTTCGTGTGGGTCGCTATGCAACGCAATCAAGTCATCAAACCACGTAAGGTGACAGAATTGGAGGACACATTTGTCCTATAGACACACATCTGATATCAATATCTTATGATTTTTCACTCATAAACGCAAAATCATTACTAAAAAGTTTTAATATTTTGTAACGTAGCACAACACAAACACGCGTCTGAACGTTTTCGATGTTTATTTACACAGTAGAATATTTCGTACATAACTTTCATAATTCATTTTGTAACTTCTTAAGTCTTAACAAATGTCATATCTAAAGCCTAACTTAATCTTAATATCTACGAGACCCATTTCCTAGGTCTCAGTCCAGCCGGACCCCTAAGCTCTTCTGACCACTTCTGCCATCTAAATATCTGTAGCTCTATTATATAGCTATATCATAACATCAGTTATATTTATTGTCTGACAATTTGACGTACAAAACGTGAGGATGTGATATAATAAACAATTACAAATATGCACTAACAATATATCAATTTGACAGGTGTGTAGCTGGTTTACAAACAATAAAATAATCTTTCATTATTTTACACTCGTTACCCACCGAAAGAAAAAATTTGAATTGCAAATTTAAATTTTTCAGACTTGAAGTACTATCTATCGCCTTACAATATGACATGTAGAATGATATTTAATATGATCAAGAACATTAGAATACAATCTGAAGGAATGATATTAAAAACAGTGTTAAAGAAAAAATCTTAAGTCATTTATGCAATTAATGTAAACAAGAACAAAGGAGAATAGAATTTTAAACTAAACAATTTTCACAATTCATAGAAAGTCTTTTTTTTATATTTTATATCGGCCTTTGTAGTGGCACTTCTCCTTTCTTCCTCCAAGACTTTTTCTTTAACCCGTGTTACATTCATATTTCACAAAACCAACATCTGTAAAATAAAGCATAACACAGGTGAGTATCTTTTTAGAATATACGCTATATAAGAGTTAGGAAAAAGATAACAATTTCGTTTAATAACATTGCTAAATTGCCTGTAATTATTGTCGCGTGTAAAAATATTTATCATGATATTTAAATTTCACTTATTTATACAAAGATTTTATTCAGCATATTAATCTTACTTCCGAAATATTTTGATATTTGACAACAGATCTTAAATAAATAGTAAAATCGATATGTAATGACCAAAGTGTATGAATTATGTATTGATAAGTAGAAAGAGAGAGAAGATAATTAGTTTTTTTAGTGTTCTGTAATTTCCCAACTGGACCATTTTCTTCCCCAAAAACTCACAGGCTCACAGCTTGCAGTCCACTTTCGCCATTGTCGCTTGGTTTCGCCATCTTTCTACACATTTGTCCTTTGGTTCCGACATTCTTATACAGCGTAACGCATCACCATCAGTCTCAGTAGCTAAAAATCTCCCGTCATAGGCCGTAACGTTGTACCGCACTATCCAAGTTTATGATGTTCATCCATCTAATTTCATTTGCTAACTTCTGAAATTATCTAGAGTTCTCCAAGTTATAATATTACTGTTTCATTAACGTAATGTCCAATATTTCAGATGACCACCAAAAATACACTTCATGTAATAATGTCGTAAAGTAGATAAATATGTTGTCTCCCATTTGTCATAAATGACAGATAACATCAAAACTGCATGTTTACAAATTGCCATAATACACAAATGCAAATGTCTTCATTTCGTTTTGACAGGTACTTCCCAATATGTAACCGTTACGTGTAATGAGTCTCCCTTTGGCTATTATATAATGACAGTCCACAATATGACAAGACTTATAATGTTGACTTGGAATACACTTTTTCCCAGGTTAATTTGACAGTTTAATGGTATTTTGTTTCAGACAGTTTGTATTTCATTTCAGACAGTTCGTACTTTCTTTTCATAAGTGGTATCTGTACTTCGAATAAACCGTTATGTTACCGAAAACCTTACTTCTTTGTACTTTTTAGCAAGCTATGTCCTACGTTTTACATTATTCAAAAAATAAAGATATCAGCCAAAATATGTTCGTAACAAAAAGCAAAATATGTTCTTACATAAACAATCTAATTATATAATATTTAAGAATGCATACGAAAGCTACAAAATAAACTACAAAATAAAGCGCCCAGTCATATCTAAATACGAATAGACATAACACAAACAACCAACACCCATATATAACAGAATAACTGCATGATCATGATTTCTTTCATGATTATATTTACACAATGTAACCTTTCGACATGATTCAACAGAAATATTATGTCGTCCGCGAGAAAATATAAATTTTCCGACAGAATACCCTGCTTAAAAACCATGAAAGGTAACCTAAAAGTAACAGCACGTTCGACTGTTTTTGCAACTCTTTGACAAAAATACTACATCAGGTCTCATAAAACAAAAAGCTATTGCGCTTAAAATATCCGGTACACACATGTACCTCATAATGCATCGATTTCACGCTATGATAGTAAGACTCCGATTAAATATTTCGGAAGACAGTATCTGTGTCTGTATAATAGTATACATCTTACAAAACAACTGGGATCACAACTTCCAGTCTCACAAACACAATATCAAGTAACTCTAAGTATCTCACAATATATATAAATTCAACCTTACTGGAATCCACATGTTCCAGCGACAATATCAAGTCATTTTTACGTAATAAACATATTCTTCTTTGCCATATCAGGCTTCAAAATATTTCCAGCACAACAGACCAACCTTATAATTTACTGAGACCTGAAGTAACCATATGGTTAGAAAGATAACCATGTACAAATTTATTCAGCAATGACAATTTAACCCAGCAACGCATTCTTATGCATAAAACATCTTAAACACGAATCCCACGTATTTAACTAGTTTTCAGCCGTTCCTTGTATTTTCACATATATTAGTGATGTAATATTACCCATAACCTCAACAGAATCTATTTACAACTCATTTTGCGCATATCTATAAATACAACACAAGTTTCATAGGACAATCCATCTTCCTTCATTTAAACAATTTGTCAATGCAGGAATGCTCAAAACTGTTTAAATGTGGCCATAAGGGAAACAAATATCATATGGAACAAGTAAAATAAACATAATATGACAAGTAAAATTTTCGAAAAACAAATATTTTCACATTTGCATTTCTTAATTCAGTCTCTTGAGTATTTTCCTCCATGCATTGTTTCTTATTGTTTTACGTTTTTTTTCTATTTATTTTACTCTTTTTTTTAAGAATTTTGTATATTATGAGTTAGGCTTTATCATTTTATAAATTTGAATTTCTTTTCATGTCTAACAATTGATCAAAATAAATTTACCTTGAAATTTTGTTCAAAAATAGAAACAAAAATTTAATAAAAGAAAAGACTAGCTTGCAAAATTATACAAGAAGATAGGTAAGATGGTAACTTACAGTTTCTCTTCTTTCGTCTTGGCAGCGTGTCGTCGTTGGCAGTAGTACTTCGCTTGGCAATGTCGCAACAACCCATCTTGATATTCGTCATCCTGTCTGCGGCTCCAAAAATTGTAGAAAGTTGTGTAACGTAGCACAACACAAACACGCGTCTGAACGTTTTCGATGTTTATTTACACAGTAGAATATTTCGTACATAACTTTCATAATTCATTTTGTAACTTCTTAAGTCTTAACAAATGTCATATCTAAAGCCTAACTTAATCTTAATATCTACGAGACCCATTTCCTAGGTCTCAGTCCAGCCGGACCCCTAAGCTCTTCTGACCACTTCTGCCATCTAAATATCTGTAGCTCTATTATATAGCTATATCATAACATCAGTTATATTTATTGTCTGACAATTTGACGTACAAAACGTGAGGATGTGATATAATAAACAATTACAAATATGCACTAACAATATATCAATTTGACAGGTGTGTAGCTGGTTTACAAACAATAAAATAATCTTTCATTATTTTACAATTTCTATCTGTGAATTAATGCATTAATACAGTCACAAACACAATATAACAGATTTTCAGACCAAATGGATATTGACCACTTGCTCAGTTAGTAATTGTTAGGACATTTGAGTCCTCTGATATGTATTTTCTTTAGTTTAATAAATAGTTTCTCTTTTCACAACCCTGAAAGAGTAAATATTCATTACGTACGTAACAAATACGGCAGCTTATATTTCGCCATAAAATACAAAAAAAAAATCGTGTACAGAGTGCATGTTTGCTCCTGATCTGACAGAGCACACAAAAACTCCACTTAGTCTCTTATAGATCAATAAACCGTGAAGATTTTGTTCGATGTTCATTGATCAAAAACAAATTAACAAACAGAAACATTGATGTATATAATGAAAGGGCCATTAGAACAGTAGCCACATCTGGGATGTTGTATTCGTCTGATGAATCTGATGATCTGACAAAAGATAATCGGTAAGGGTAGATTTTTCGGAAGCACAGATCACTAAAACACACATGTTCAGTGGTGTTAGAAACTAATTGATGCTCTAAAGGCATAACCCCCTTATTTATATTTATTTTTGACACAAAAATAATTTCCGAAACCTCCAACTTAATAAAATAAATAAAAAAAAATTACCGACCTACCTACCCTAATGTTTTATCATGTAACCGGAAACAAACAATTTTTTGTTAGGCCTCAGTATGACGTTATCAATAGATAAAAGATTAAATATTTTGAGTTGGGTTAAACAAATACATGTAAAATATTACAGATAAGGGTATAATTTAATAAAATTTAGCAATCAGGTAGTGGAAAGTGCGTTATACGGAGTGAAATATATTTCGGATATTGGAAAAGCTATTAAAAATGTAAGTAAAATTTCTTTTTCGGCGTGCCGTATTAAGCACGATTTTATGACCGCGTATGACCTTATGCCGCCTGAATAATGTACCAATCGGATTTTGTAAGAGTGGCGCTGATTGGAGGAAAGGCTGAAAATGCTTCACTCTGAGTCATGTGTGACACTGAGTGAAATGACAACGCGTTCGTCATCTATAACCTCTATAAGTACAGCACCATCGGGTTGTGTGCGTACCACTTGAACAGGTGTGCGTAACGAAATATTCATCTGCTCATCCGGACATATTTCTGTTTTGTTAAGTTTTCTTGTTAAGTTATTTCTGTTTTGTTAAGTTTCCTTTCCTTAAGTTTTGTTTTAACAAAATGGTTATTTGTTTTATACAGTCATTAACTCTTACCCTGCATTACAGCAATAATTTCTAACCAGTGCAAATCATTACTAACCTGCAACAACATGTATGTCCGATACTGTTAAATTTTAGACTCTAAATTTTAAATTAATCTTTCCGGTGAAAACAGTACTGTACATATTCTGAATGATAGACAAATTTGATAATAAGCTGAAGTAGGGTTATGTGTCTAGCACCTGTGCTTCCAACAATTCCAGAAATAAAGTATAGAACGTATTTCAATATTGTTTTCTTACTGTTACCATCTTTTAAGCACCAAAGGCTCAAAGTGAGCTTTTGTGATTGTTTGGTGTCCGTCGTGTGTCCCTCCACAATTTCTAAACACAGTCTTCTTCAGAACTACTGTCCTCATTTATACAAAACTTCACAGAGGCCCCTTTCAACATTGCCAAAAGATTTAAAATACAGGTTTCTGCCCATATATAACTTGTGCTTCAGTTACATCACGCCGACCATCTTTTTTTTTTAAAGATATTTCTTGTTATGAGTACGTGTGTATGAAATTCTATATTATGAAGATAGTGAACAAATTCAATACTCGTATTAAGTATCTTTTGCTTGGTCTACCTATATTTATGAATTATTAAACCAGTGTTCGGTGTTGCATTGAATCTATAAGTACGGGGAAACTTTTTACAGCCACACTAGGGCATGAAAAGAGTGGCGTTGTGATAGTAAATTAATATTCTAGAATTATTGTTTGGAAGCATATAACGTATCATGTAACATAACAGTATGCCTGGACTTAATTCGATTGAGCCTTTTCATGCGAGGTAACGAAATGCGCAATACTCAGTAGAAAGGTACATTGTAAAGCTAAAAGCCCTTTAAACCCGCAGCATACAGTAATGTTTGTAAGTACACGATGAATACAAAATCAGTATAAACATTTAACACTTTTCAGTGTATTTGAGTTTCACTGATATCCGTAGAAGTCAGCATAATTAATATTTTTACTAGTATGCGCGTTAGCTTTCTAATATAAGCTTAAAATATATATGTCGCGGGGCTCGTGTTTCCATGGTAACGCATTTTTTCTCATTTTTAAACAACAACGTATAAAAACGGGGTTTTTCGACGGCTTCAGTGCCATTCTGGTATGACCGACATGGAATATTTTGGTAATATTATTAGCAAAATACCAAGCATTTTACATGGTACCCTATTTTTCTTAAAGTTTAAAGTAACCATGGCAACAGAGATGTTTAAAATAGCTTATATCTTGCATTTTGTCGTAATTTCTTATAAAACAATATTGAATAAAATGATCTTTCTTGTTACTGTAGCATTAAAACATATTATTTCTAACGTAAGTTATATTTTCGTGTTATTTGCATTTATTTAAACAAATTTTACATCCTAAGATACTTACAGCAGTACCCCTCGTCTGGCATTTTTAATGGAAAAACCGTTCAGCATGCTGCTATTATTCTCATAGATATTGTTGAAATGAAAATAGAAAGCCGAAGCTGTGTTCCTTGTGTGCGCACATACAAATATTAAGGTAACCTACCTCCTTAAGACGATCAACCTTAAAAGACTCAACATTAGTTGATTCAACTTTAGTAGACGGCCTAACTTTAGACGATCAACCTTAGAAGACTCAACAATAGACGATTCAACTTTAGTGGGCGACCTAACTTTAGACGATCAACCTTAGAAGACTCAACATTAGACGATTCAACTTTAGTGGACGGCCTAACATTAGACGATCAACCTTAAAAGACTCAACATTAGACGATTCAACTTTAGTAGACGGCCTAACTTTAGACAATCAACCTTAAAGACTCAACATTAGACGATTCAACTTTAGTGGACGGCCTAACGTTAGACGATCAACCTTAAAAGACTCAACATTAGATGATTCAACTTTAGTAGACGGCCTAACTTTAGACGACCAACCTTAGAAGACTCAACATTAGACGATTAAACTTTAGTAGACGGCTTAACGTTAGACGATCAACCTTAAAAGACTCAACATTAGACGATTCAACTTTAGTAGACGGCCTAACTTTAGACGATCAACCGTAGAAGACTCAACATTAGACAATTCAACCTTAGTGTACGACCTAACGTTAGACGATCAACCTTAGAAGACTCAACATTAGACGATTCAACTTTAGTGTACGGCCTAACGTTAGACGATCAACCTTAAAAGACTCAACATTAGACGATTCAACTTTAGTGTACGACCTAACTTTAGACGATCAACCTTAAAAGACTCAACATTAGACGATTCAACTTTAGTGTACGGCCTAACGTTAGACGATCAACCTTAAAAGACTCAACATTAGACGATTCAACTTTAGTAGACGGCCTAACTTTAGACAATCAACCTTAGAAGACTCAACATTAGACGATTCAACTTTAGTAGACGGCCTAACGTTGGACGATCAACCTTAAAAGACTCAACATTAGACGATTCAACTTTAGTAGACGGCCTAACTTTAGACAATCAACCTTAGAAGACTCAGCATTAGACGATTCAACTTTAGTGGACGGCCTAACGTTAGACGATCAACCTTAAAAGACTCAACATTAGACGATTCAACTTTAGTAGACGGCCTAACTTTAGACGATCAACCTTAGAAGACTCAACATTAGACGATTCAACTTTAGTGGGCGACCTAACTTTAGACGATCGACCGTAGAAGATTCAACATTAGACGATTCAACCTTAGTGTACGACCTAACTTTAGACGATAAAACTTAGACGATTCAACATTAGACGATTCAATCTTAGTATACGACCTAACTTTAGACGATCAACCATAGAAGATTCAACATTAGAAGATTCAACTTCAGTACCATACTCATCTTATAGAAATAAAACTAAGCGAATGCTAGCCAATATGGCGCTAACCGAAGGCGAGGGTTAATAAAAAATAAACGCATGCAATTTGTATTCATTTACGTACTTCAAAACGGACCCTGTGATCCAGTGTTTACACTGTCTAACTGATAAACCGGGGGTCGTGAGTCCGAGTCTCCCTTCTCCTACTAAAACCTACTAGCATTGGGATAAGAGTCCCGTGTATGGGTGCTTTGCACATGTAACGCTAAAGAACCAGGGAAGCTTCTTGAATTTGAGGGGTTTTTTGTATCTTGCTCTATCCAGTCCTACTAAGATTACCAACAGTCTTTTGGAGGAGTCGCCCATATGGGTAAACGGTGGCGACTATAAATAAGCTTACATGTATACATACAGCGTACTGCAGTGTTGCGTCAATGCTGTTTACGTTAACCAGTATTAATAACATTCTTAAGGTATTGGACCCGTAATAGAGTACCTCCTTTTTGAAGAGTATTCAATTCCTACCATAAACCTACTTTGACTGCTATTTTCAGGGGGGCGTAGGTTCAAGCCCCACGGGGACCAAAATTTTTTTTCTCCATATTTTTTTTTTTTTTCTAGTAAGTTTTTACTTCTTTCAAGACTTATTATGGATGTATGGTACAAAAGTGGGAAAAAAATCATTTTATAAGCAATTTCTTGCTGTTCAAAGTGAATTTACCTCTGAATCAGGAGGGGTAGAGTTAGACATCTTTAAAAATACTGAGTTACATGCGGCAAAAGTTCTCTATTTTGCCTTCATTCTTTAGACTACATAATGTGGAAGAAATGCAGGTAGGTTTTACTTCTGCCCCAAGGTTATTTTGAATGAAGTGAGCAAATTTCAAAACAGACCCACAGGATTCAACCTTAATTTTTCAATGTTGGAGTTAGAATTCTGTCTCATGAAATCTGTTTACTTGAGGCACCCTAGAGAAAAATGATATTTTAATACAGTTTTATTTTGTGTTTTATAATTGTTTAACAATAGCTTGATGTTTCTTTTATCAAAATTAATGCTGTAATGAATTCTCTGCAAACGTTTTAGATAGTGATTGAAATTGAAATTTGTCTCTACTTTACCTTGAGGAAATACCATAAATTATACAAAATTTACAAAAAAACGGCACGGTAAAAGTTGTTTAAAATTTGTAACACAGTGCGAAACATGGTCAACATTAAGAATATACCAAGCAAATGCCATTTTATAAACAATACTATTAGGGGTCCAATACCTTAAATTGGTTACAACCATTCTCATTTCTGAACAAAATCTTTGTAGGTTCTTATTTTTTTAGTAAGAGATAATTTCCTATCCAGATATCATGGATTCGATTCAAGATTTGATAAAATGTTGTTTTCGAGAGGTTTGATGCTGAAAGCAAAATAATTGAGAGAATGAACAAGAGGGCCAAGATGGCCCTAGGTCGCTCACCTGAGAAACACACCATAACAAAACAGTGTAAACATGTTTGACCTAGTGATTTCATGGAAACAAATATTCTGGCTAATTTTCATTAAGATTGGACCAAAAATGTGGTCTCTTGAGTTTAAACAAGTATTTTCTTAGATATGACCTAGTGACCTAGCTTTTGACCCCAGATGACCCATATTCGAACTTGTCCTACATTTTAACAAGGCAATCATTCTGACCAAATTTCACAAAGATCAATTGAAAAATACAGTCTCTATCGCATACACAAGGTTTTTCTTTGATTTGAACTAGTGACCTAGTTTTTGACCGCAGTTTACCGATATTCAAACTTGACCTAGATTTCATCAAGGCAATCATCCTGACATAATTTTATAAAGATTAATTGGAAAATACAGCCTCTATTGCAAACACAAATTTTTTTCTTTGATTTGACCTAGTTACCTAGTTTTAATCCCAGATGACCCATATTCGAACTTGACCTAGATTTTATCAAGTCAATCATTCTGACTAAATTTCATTCTTAGATATGACCTAGTGACCTAGCTTTTGACCCCAGATGACCCATATTCGAACTTTACCTAGATTTTAACAAGGCAATCATTCTGACCAAATTTCACAAAGATCAATTGAAAAATACAGCCTCTATCGCATACAAAAGGTTTTTCTTTGATTTAACCTAGTGATCTACTTTTTGACCCCAGATGACCCCTATTCAAACTCGACCTAGATTTCATCAAGGCAATCATTCTGATCAAATTTCATGAAAATCAATTGAAAAATACAGCCTAATTCACATACACAATGTTTTCTTTGATTTGACCTAGTGACCTACTTTTTACCCCAGATGACCTAGATTCAAACTCGACCTAGACTTCATCAAGGCAATCATTCTGACCAAAGGGCTTGGTACGCTTTACTATACAAAATGGCCTAAAATATAATGAAAAATTAAAAGTTTTTTATTTTATGAAAAAAATGTATCAGATTATAGCCAATTATACAAGGAACGTAAACGCGAACATTACGTCACCTACGCAACAACTGATGACGTCATAAGTGACGTCATACGGACGTCGTAAATCGTAAAAGTAACGAAAACGTGTGTTTTTTTCAACAAACGCTCAAAATAAATGATATCCGCAAGTAATAAACTTTAGATTTTTTACATGGTTAATAAGAACAGGATGTAACCTTTCACATGACAGAGGAGTTTTGAAGTTTATCGTTTGCGGATGGTGAGTATTTTGCAGAAATTGTTCGAAGGTGTACATGATTATTCTGTTCTGGACCAGTATACAACTTTATAAGCAAGAAGTAGATGTCGTTTAGGAAACGATTATAATCGTACCGGGCAAGTATTACAATCTAGATAAGTTTTAGCTTATTTTTCATTACAGCTTTCCAAGAATGTCAATTCTTTATTTGATTTGATATGATTTTATTTAATCTTAATTGTTTACAAAATGATGGACAAAAGAATGAACATGCGCACTGGATACATTGTAGTTAAGCGACGATAAATATAATTATAATATCAATTATAATTGTCTTTAATGAAAAGCGAATTGACATCATGCAACTGTGCGGACAAATCGTCTGCAAATTTAAAAGCAGGAAACTTGTCACTTATGTTATGAATTTTCATGGTTAATTAATCGAAAATCAACATTATCATATGTTCATATCATTATAAAAATGAATCACGTAATTAACTGTGTATGTTAGTTAGATCTACTTTAATTTATAAGTACTTATAGCGTAAAATATTAACCACAATTGCAAACAAATATTTTCCGCACTATCCAACCGTTTATAAGCTAAATACACACCTAGAGTGTGAGATTACCTTCGTACTTGTGTCAACAATACCAAATAGACATACGCATAGCTACATGGATATGTCTGATCTCTCTCTCTGTTTGAGAGAGACGTACAAGCGTTTTTCATAACGAAAAACGAAGATTTTACTACATTAAACGGAAATATAACTGTATATATTCAAGACGTTCAACACAAACCGAATGGTTTTACGTTATTTCAAAGTTCTTCCAGATTTTCTCATTTTATTTAGTTTTGTAAAAGTAAACAGGTTTTGATTAGGTTATTATTTTTTTACAATAGTATATAATAAAAACATATTAGAATTATAAAAGAAATTACCTCCCTTTATTAAATACAACTCTTTTTTTTTTTTTTCCGACACTTAAATGTTAATAAAAAAAATGTGCGATTTCGTATGTGTCCGCGCATGTGTAGTTAATCTATATACATGAAGAAACGTCTGCAAAAGAAGTCAGATATATAGTAACCCTTTAGTCGATAAATCTACAAGTTTTTAGGTTTTATACACAGATCTAATGTGTTCATGTACGTCAAGTTTATATAAAAATTGTGATGTTTTTATTTTTTAAGAGCCTTAACACTTTTAAACATGAAGAATATCTCTACACGTACGCGTACCTGCATGTGTTTAATACTGTTTAGTCGGAACCTCTGTATCAACTCCCTTATAGCCGCAATGTGACAAGATTTGAATCATATTTTTTACAACCCATACTCTCCATCAGATTGGATGTAATTCTTATAGGTATTTTGATGTACTTTCATCACGTAATGTGGTTCGGATATGAAAAGTAATGAGCTAAAATAACAAAGGCATAAGTATCGGACCTAGAATAAAACAAAAATATGACCAGACAGATAAGAAAAAAAACAAAAACGTTTTCATCCGAAATCCATCCAAACTGAAAATTATGTAGAGAAATATTTGCCCCTTTCAAATACCATAGTGAATTTATATTTCACCATTTTTTTTCAGTTAAAAATATTTGATGTTGAAAACCTTTTTTTTTTTTACTTGTCTGGTCATATTTTTTACCCGTGCTATAAACCTAGAATGATAAAGGAATCTTATATCTTTTTTCTAGCGCGACTGAAACAATGGATTACTATAGACGATGTTTACTTTGCAATAAGAGGTGCAAACCCAAGGACCGTATTCCTATAATGGAGAATCAAATACAGATTTCAGAAAGTTCTTGGGAAAAACATTCCTTATTTATCTCCAATCTGACACAACAGATGTTACATGCAGAAAATGCAGACAGAAATTCTACTTCAAACGCCGCAACAATGTTAAGCAGACCCCAAGTCCAACACCGCTTGAATCGGTTGATGCCATAAATACTATGGAGAATAATCCGTCAAAAATGGCACGAATTGAATCTGAAAATGACACTATTTCACTTCCATTAAAGAGCACTGGGTACACACATTCCAGGTGTTTTATTTGCGAAAAGCCAGGCCCAAAACTTATGAGAGTGAAAAGTTTTGCTAGGAATCAATTATTTGTTGAAACAGGGGTGCTTCTTTCAAATGGCGCAAGATGCTGTCCACGTCATTTAATTGAAAACATGTTTACTGCAAGTAGTATCACGACTGTAAAAGGAAATGGAAATGTTCGAAACAGAACTAATCTATCGAGTTCAGAACTGATTGATTTGATTGAAAATATACGCAAAATCGCAACGGAAAATAAAGAAAAAAGACTCTGCTTTGATGACGACTCATTATCGAGTGATGAATATCTCAATCTAACAGGTCTTAACAAATCTGATTTCGATGAAATGGTCCAGTACGTAAATAAAAGTAAGGTTTCTGGGAAAAAAAGTATTCGCACCTCCCTTGCTATCTTTCTCACCAAAATGAAGACTGGTCTTTCCAACAGAATAATAAGTACTCTATACAACCTGTCAAAATCACAAATACGTAGGTCAGTAACCTCAATCCGGAAGCAACTGGCTAAAAACTTTGCCCCTTTGTACATCGGGTTTTCACACATTAGCAGGAGTGATGTAATTGAAAAGCACACACGACCATTAGCAGTTTCTTTATCAAAATGAATGTAGCCCGCCGGCGATCCTTGTTTTAGACGGAACGTACGTGTATATAAACAAAAGTTCTAATTTCAAATTCCAGCGCAAAACATACAGTGTACACAAGAAAAGACCACTTGTCAAACCAATGATGGTAGTAACAACATCTGGATACATAGTTTCAGTACTTGGTCCATATTTGGCGAATGGTAAAAATAATGATGCGAACATTTTGAACAGTATGTTAGAGCAAAATGTTGAAGAAATGAAAACATGGGTTAGGCGTGGCGATGTTTTCGTCGTTGACAGAGGTTTTAGAGATTCTTTAGGAGTGCTTAAAGACATCGGAATTGAAGCTAAAATGCCTTCTTTTTTAGAGAAAGGAAAAACACAACACACAACAGAAGACGCTAACGAAAGTAGACTTGTGACAAAAATACGTTGGGTTGTAGAATCTTCCAATGCTAGAATCAAACAAGATGACCCATATTCAAATTCGACCTAGATTTCATTAAGGCAATCATCCTGACCAAATTTCATAAAAATCAATTGAAAAAAAAAACAGTCTCTATCGCATACACAATATTTTTCTTTAATTTGACCTAGTGACCTAGTTTTTGACCCCAGATAACCCATTTTCGAACTTGGCCTAGATTTCATCAAGGTAATCATTCTGACATAGTTTTATAAAGATCAATTGGAAAATACAGCCTCTATTGCAAACACAAGATTTCTTTCTTTGATTTGACCTAGTATCCTAGGTTTTGACCCCAGATGACCCATATTCGAACTTGACCTAGATTTTATCAAGTCAGTCATTCTGACTAAATTTCATGAAGATCAAAGTTTTATTTTATTTGACTTACTGACCTAGTTTTTGACCCCAGTTGACCAATTTTCAAATTTGGCCTAGATTTCATCAAGGTTATCATTCTGACCAAAATTCATGAAGATCAGTTGAAAAATACAGCCTCTATCGCATACACAAAGTTTTTCTTTGATTTAACCTAGTGACCTACTTTTTGACCCCAGATGACCCATATTCAAACTCGACCTAGATTTCATCAAGATAATCATTCTGACCGAATTTCATGAAAATCAATTGAAAAATACAGCCTAATTCACATAAACAATGTTTTCTTTGATTTGACCTAGTGACCTACTTTTTACCCCAGATGACCTAGATTCAAACTCGACCTAGACTTCATCAAGGTAATCATTCTGACCAAATTTCATGAAGATCCCCATTTGATAGACATTCGAACCGTGGTGATAGTAGAAAGAACCACGGTGATAGGTATTAGAACCCCGGTGATAGCAATAAGGACCCCGGTTATAGGCATTACAACCCTGGTGATAGGCATTAGAACCTTGGTGATAGACATTGGATCCCTTGAGATAGACATTTGAACCCCGGTGATAGATATTAAAACCCCGGTAATAGGCATTATATCCCCGGTGATAGCAGTAAGAATCAAAGTGATATGCTAACAACCCCGGTGATAGGCACAACAACATTGGTGATAGATATTAGAGCCCTGGCCCCGATTTTACGAAGATTCTTAAGTTAATTCTTAAGCAAATTAACGTACTCGAGTCAATTAGCAAACTTAAGTATTTTCATGAAATTCGGGCATAGTGATAGTACTTAGAAACCCTGGTGATAGGCATTACAACCCCAGTGATAGTTGAAGGACACCTTTAATATAGACCATGCATGGTTTTCTAAAATATCACTAGGGTTGTTACCGGGATTCTTACCGCTATTACCGGGGCTCTTACTGCTATTACCGGGGTTCTTACTTCTATTACCATAGTTTTTTCAACTATCGTCGAGGTTCTAACGACTATCAACGGGGTTCTTATGTTTATTACTGGGGTTCTTACTACTATCACCGCGGTTCTAATGCCTATCACCGGGGTTCTAATATCTATTACTGTGGTTCTTATGCCTATCAGCGGGGTGGTAATGCCTATCAACGGGGTTCTTATATCAATCCTCTGGGATCTAATGCCTAACATAGGGGTCTTATTACTGTCATCGGGGTTCTTATTACTATCGTCGGATTTATAATGCCTATCACCGGGTTTTTTTTTCATGTATCACGGTTTTAATATTACAGAAGTGTAGATAAAACGCTAGAAAAATCTCCCCGCGCATGCGAACTGAACGGTGACTAGATACAGAAACTCATTAATATATGATACCTCTCAAAACACGGGGACCCCGGACGTACGGTCCACAATCTTACGAACACTTGTCTGCAACGGAGCGCAGTGTATGCACACAGCCAGAATCATCAGAATACGGCATCTTCGCCTAAGCCAACCATGCGGGCAACCTACACATCCCCAAAAAAGGATGTTTCAACATCGCATATATAACTGACATTTCAACGGGTTCTGAAATCATTATGAATTGACAAATAGTATGTGATACATCCCTGACGAGTCGCCAATTTCGGTCACATCAAAGGGTAACAGTTGCTTGTTAAGGTAAGTAAAAGTAACAGAAAAGCAAACCAGTTAACTATTAACAATTATACAATTTTATTCATTAATTCAAGTAATAATTCAAAAACCTTTAAAAATGTCAAATAGCCGTAAAATCTAATTAATATGTAAAAATAGTCCAAATCCTGTCCTAATCAAATTTTAATCCAAACAGTATAAATTCGACAATATTTCACAACAGTTCAAAATTGAATTTAGTATATCCAAAGAATATAAATCATTTTAATAAGATCTATAACTCTAGTTCTGCTTTATCTTAAAACAGCCCTCTATCTAATGTATCATGGAAGGTTCCAGGACATTCATGTAACACTAAGAATATAAAGAATATTCTGGAAAAGCCAAGAACAATCCAGACTTTACACTGTTACATCCTGTTTATCAGGATAGTGGTGAACAATCTGGAACACAATAGAATATTAAAATTATTTACTAGTACATGATGTTTTAAAATTAGGTCAGTAAACAATGACCAATCAATAAACGGGGAATGACATATACATAATAATCTCTAGGCATGATTTTTATTTTTCTAAGTAAAATGAATTTAAAAATTAAACTTCTTTGATTTTGCCCCCTTGACTTCCGTTGTGAAATTACGTGACGCCTATATCAAGATGGCGGCGTCCATACAAAAATGAGTTGTGGGTTTGCTCACCTTTGGTGGCTTCTGCATACCTAACGTTAGATTAAACTAAGGGACATGACACAATATAATACACTACGAAGAAAACTTGTAGGATTTACTTGCAATACGAGCCCTCAATTCACATTTTCCCAATGATTAAGTAATTACTTCATTGCCACCTTTTTAGCTTTTTTCCGATTACATACGTTCCGACTGAGTGGTAAAAACACGTGCAATTTTCCCATCAAAAGTATGTATAAAACACGTTTCTAGTATGACTGCAATATTGGCGATGGACAGTTATTCTAAGAACAACAGCGGGAAAAACTGCATTGCAGTTAAACTAATTAAACGCCTTACATAGATCTCTGTCCAAAATAATGGAACTTCCAATTTTGTCACACAATGTGTCACTGCAGTTTTCCATGTGATAAAGTCATTCAGATGAATTGCAGAACGCCGGTGGTTCTACTAATGATAAAATAATGTTGGTGGGCACCTAGGGTCTTCCTGTACAATGTAAAGCTTGAAAAGTCGCCATTTGACCTGCATTGTATTGACGTGACTCTAAATAAAAACATGAAAGAAAATAGCTATCACTCTCCGCATGTAAGTTCGCTCATATAAAGGCCGATATATACTCGTACTATAAACGGATTTTCTTTCGATCCAAGATACGGAAGCCTGGAAAGCTTGGAATACTCAGGTTAACACTTTAGACGGCAATACAATGAGGTACAATTTGGTACAATACAATCTGGTTATTGGACATAAATATATTTGTCCAATTGTAATGTCCATTTGTAAACTAATTGTTCTTTTGAAAAGGCTTATGACCTTTGCCAGTCATTAAAAATTACAAGTATTCAAACCCGGATATATTCACGCTTCACCTATACAAAGACTAGTAGTACATGCCTAGCGCCATTACTCTTCCTAAACAAGATCCTCGTTTAGTTGTGTCGCTTTGATTTCTGTCTTTTTGTGTAAGAAAAAAAATCCACTTTCTTCTGAAAAGAATTTTACAATTTTAACAGTATCCATGTAATTTTATAATGAGGAAAAAGTAGCGTGATCGATCGGTTTGACCTATGTTGGCAACTCTAGCCTTACGAAATTATCACGTAATTTCTAGTATCTCTATTATTTCTGTTCAATCCTGCATCGTACAGCATCTCTGAATTTTCATTTGCAGAAAAAAATTTCTTGAAGATTTTATAAACTTTGGGAAATTCAGTGCTGCAAATTGGGAAATTTTATTATGTTATTCAAATTGGTTTAAACATATTTTATTGCATACCAATTCATATGATATTTACATCTCAAATACAATGCTTAACAACGTATATGCAAAAGGGTTGGGTAACAAGTTCTCTCAACATTATTACATACCCTCCCCTTAACAATTTTCACTTACATGAGATTTGGCTCCAAAATGTGTTATTCATAAAGCTATGCAAAATTTTATATTATTGAAGAGAAAAGAAGACGGAAAGAGGGAAGAACAGATAGTAAAACGAAATCTAGTTAGATAGAGTACAACACATAATTCATATTTCGCGTGATACTGATATTTTAATTATTGCTTTGTAGATTTCTTTGTTGATCATGTTGTTGCAGAACTAAATCTAGTTGAATTTTGACACAAATGTAGTATTTCAATTCTCAAAACGCTTTGTATCCTTGAATCCTTTTTTGAACACTTCTAAAAATATTAATATTATCATTTGCCGATAAAAAAGAGTTCCCAAAAAGCAAAGTTTCTATGTTTAAAGGGTGGTAGTACTTGGTTGACAGAAACATAACTATTCTTTGATTTATAAAATTAGGAAACTGAAAACAATAGTGCTCAAAATCTTCAGTATGATATCCACAACTACAACTAAAATACTAAAATCAGTAGCTAAATGATTAGTAAAAAGATCAAAATTCAAGTTGCTGCATTTTTTTTTTTTTTTTGTTTAAATATATTTATTCATCTATATAGTATCGCATAGCAAATAACAACTATACAGTTTTACACATAGTATAGACAAGTGGATTAAATTGAAAGCATAAGCTTATAGAAATTCACTCCACTGCATACTTAATATTGGTACAAGATATGGCGATCTAAAAAGATAATTGGACAAAATAAGACTGTATGATGAAGTTGTTTTGCTTATCTATAACTTATTTAAAGTAATGGAAATGAGGACTAAAAAAAAGGAGAAGTAATAATGTTCAGTAGATATAGGTTTAGTACATGTAGAAGAAAGCGATAGGGAGCGACTTGGGGATGGATGCCTAATCGTTACATTTGGACAAGCAAGAAACTTTCTTTCATTGTTCAGAAAATATAGGTATTTATTTCTTAATCGAGAATGATAAATTGAATACTTTCGTTCGCCTAAGGAATATAATCTCCGGTACTTCTGGCGCTTTAAACCATGTGGTCAATAATAATATTTTAAAAGCTGATAGGGCTTTCTAATTTTCTTGTTTCAATGGGTAATTCATTCCACAATGAAATAGAAGATGGAATAAATGAACTCGAAAATATTTCGGTACGTCTTTTTAAGAGCACATAATCCTCATTATTTCTTAAGTTTTAAGGGTTATTTTCAACAACTACATTAGAAAATAAATTATTTAGGTGATCAGGAACCATATTATGTTTCATTTTATACATTAATTTCTGATATATCCGTCTTTCGGATAGAGATATCCATCCTATTTCCTTATAGAAATTATTTAGTGATCGCGTTGTTCCAGTTACAATTCTTGCAGCCTCGTTTTGGTAGTTTTTCAAGATTATCTTTTTCAAAATTACTACAATTACCCCATACGACAGCTGCATATTCTAACAATGGTCGGAGAAATGATATATAAATTTGATGCGCAATGAAAATTTTAGTTTGCACATAATGCCTAATATTTTTGAAGCGGACAGCAATATATTTTCGATGTGTTTATGCCATTTTCCATTTCTACTTAAAGTCACACCAAGATGTTTGTGATCACTAACAAATTTAACTGGTATATCATCAAAAGTAAGATTAACATTATGAGGCATTGCATTTGAAAAAAAAAGAATTGCCTCTGTCTTATTAGGACAAAAATCTACAAGCCACTGATGAGCCCATTGAGACACAATTAAAAGGTCAAAATTTAAATTAAAAAACTTAAATGCTAAGACACATATATTAAATGTCTTAAGTACACAAAAAAAAACAAGAAATAGGCCAATGCTCTTTCGGTAAAATTTTAAACATTGCTGCACTTGTGTCATAAAACATTCCCAAAGCCACCCTGTATGATACAACATGTATATCATTGCCCATTAGGCAAAAAATTCATAAAATCAGTACTATAGTTTAGGGGGCCTTGGCTATGCAAAAAAAAATTAAATCGCGAACTACGCCAAAAGCTATCACTGACGTATACTGTTGTACTTAATGCTAGAGTATCGAATAAGAGTGATAAGAGAAAGGATAGACAGAAGAAGAAATAACATCTTATTGAAATAATAATGGTAAATTGAGAAATTATGGATTGTAGACAATTATATGAATACAGAAACAGTAAAATTTCTAACTTGAAAATAACATTTTTACACTTGTGATGGTGATATACAACATATCTTGTCAATATAGCATAACTTGAACAAATGATATATGTTCATATAATGTATTTATCACATGTTTGACGTCGCGGAAGTGTAATAAAACCATTAAATAAAAATGATAATACACTAGTGTAATAAAGCTTTGACGTCGACGTCATTTATAGTGTTGGAGACGTTGGTCAAATTGACTTGTTTATATAGAAAAAGAAAGTAGAATGTTTGAGTTTTCGACAGAAAAAGCTAACATGTGATAAAAGTATTACATTTGTGACTTTCCACATTGAATTTATTAAACGAGTTGAATAAAATTGATAAAATGCTCGACAGAGCCTCGCATTTTATTACTTTATTCAACTCGTTTAATAAATTCAATATAAAAAGACACTCATATAATATCCTCTTTATATTAGACATTACTTGAAGAGAATCGGACAAAGTAAACTAACTGTAGAAGATATCACATTAGACGTTTCTTGAAGAAATCGAAAGAAGGCAAACTAACTGTAGTAGGTATCACATTAGACGGTTACTTGACGAAAATTCAAACAAAATCAACTAACTAAAAGACATTATATGACGAAAATCCAAACAAAGTGAACTAACTATAGTAGATATCACATTAGACGCTACTTGAAAAAATCCAAAGAAAGTAAACTAACAGTAGTAGATATCACATTGGACGTTACTTGAAGAAAATCCAAACAAAGTAAACTAACTAAAAGACATTATATGACGAAATCCAAACAAAGTGAACTAACTATAGTAGATATCACATTAGACGCTACTTGAAGAAATCCAAAGAAAGTAAACTAACTGTAGTAGATATCACATTGGACGTTACTTGAAGAAAATCCAAACAAAGTAAACTAACTTTAGTAGATATCACTTAAGACGTTACTTAAAAAATCTATAGCAAGTAAACTAACTGTAATAGATATCACATTAGACGTTACGTTAAAATCAAACAAAGTAACCTAATTATAGTAGGTGTCACATCAGACGTAACTTGAAGAAAATCCAAACAAAGTAAACTAGCTGTAGTAGATATCAGATTACTTGTTACTTGAAGAAGATCCAAAAAACGTAAACTAACTATAGCATATATCACATTTGACGTTACTTGAAGAAAATCCAAACAAAGTAAACAAGCTGTAGTAGATATCAGATTACACGTTACTTGAGTTAGATCCAAACAAAGTAAACTAACTATAGCATATATCACATTTGATGTTACTTGAAGAAAATCCAAACAAAGTAAACAAGCTGTAGTAGATATCAGGTTACACGTTACTTGAAGAATATCCAAACAAAGTAAACAAGCTGTAGTAGATATCAGGTTACACGTTACTTGAAGAAAATCCAAACGAAGTAAACTAGCTGTAGTAGATATCAGATTACACGTTACTTGAAGAATATCCAAACAAAGTGAACTAACTATAGCATATATCACATTTGACGCTACTTGAAGAAAATCCAAACAAAGTAAACAAGCTGTAGTAGATATCAGATTACATGTTTCTTGAGTAAGATCCAAACAAAGTAAACTAACTATACCACATATCACATTTGACGTTACTTGAAGAAAATCCAAAGTAAACTAACTGTGGTAGATATCATTTAATGTTGAACATGGTAATTTACAGTAGTTTTACTGAAGACTTGGATTTAATTTAATGCAGTATCACATATTTGTAACACCTGACACAATAAATTCATGCGCGAAGAAATAATTCTTATGTACAGATTTTGACAAGTATTGAATTAAGCTGCTACAAAATTCTAGTATTTTACGTTAGAATAAGTTTTGATTTAATCTGATATCTAACCGTTCAAGAACACAAGAAACAGACTAACACATGAACCTTTTTAAAGAAACAAATGAACTAGACGCGATGTTAAAGAAAATGAATAAATAAATAACAAGATACCATGAAATGTTTATGTAATGTCTTTGATATCTACGACGTATTTTCATAGAATCTAGAGCAAAGTGCCGCATTTACAAATTTATGCGCAAACAAAATAAAAAGTTTACACATATTATAGTCCATTTTAATTGACCTGGCGGGGCTGGGTTTCGCGACGGTCCACTGCATTATTGTGTAGGTTATGTAGTATATTCGGAAACCTGATTTCGTATTCACTGACCTTCTACCTTACGCTGTAAACACTGTAGATCTACCTATTTTGCTCGGGGTTTTTTTTGTGATTGCCATTATTTGCATAAGCCAGAGATTACCTCTGCCCCGCCAGGTCAAATAAAACGCACTATAACTTTAACCTCAAGTAATCGAGTCATATGTGATCACGTGACTGCCTGCTAACTCAGGTAAAACGATTTACGAGCTTTTATTGGCTACCTGTAAGATATTTCCCACGACGTTTTACTACAACTCCGTAAACTAACGCATATCAAAAACGATCTATGAAATTATGTGAAAATATATATACACGTGTATTTCACTAGGTAATCTACACAGTTTTTGCTGAATATATTATACTAAATTTTCATTTGTATTTTTAAAAGAAAGTACAAATTCTATGATCTGACACAACTTCAATACATAAATGTTTCAAAAAATGGAAATATATTTAGGACCCGAATGTTCATCGGCACAACCTGGAAATTAAATTAAGCATGGGAAACGTCTTAACTGCGTAAAGGAAAGAATTACATGAGTTTTATCGTCACGGTCTTTCATTAGCATCATCCCATCATAAGTCCATGCTGATTTAAGACAGTTTGTTTTCACCATCTGTCTGGCCTCCTTCATAATGTTTGCACGCCTTTTGGTTAGATATTCGTTGTAATAGATTGATATTTTTAAATGTGTGACTATTTTTCAACTTTTTCCTATTTTGGAGGAATTGTCTGCAATAGCGGTAACTGGAAAATTTTGCCAGAATAGCCCTTCTTCCGTCGTTTCTATTACCAATTCGATGCGACTTAGCCCATGAACAGACTCAATCAAACCGAGTCTGCAATTTTCACTATTTGCCTTGTTCTCGGTGCTTCCGAGGGATCTACTTTCCAGATTTTATTGTCAATACCTTTAATATCGAGCTCAACAGCCATTTCCTTCGCCATGTGTAAAACTATATCATCAGAGTTTTCACCTGGTACGACCGGAAAGCCAGACATTCTGATGTTGTTCTCTCTACTGTTCGGATTCGTCCATTTCGGCCACTAACTCTTCAACTCGTTCCATTATCTCGTCGAGCTTAGTTCTCAAGGTATGATTCTCAGCCTCTAGAGTACGAACCCTGTCCTCGTATACTTTTGAAACAAATGAGACCGTAGACTTTGTAGCTTCCGTAAAAGACTCTTAAATAAAGTTCTTAAGTTCATCTTTGAACGCATCTTTTACAATATTGGCAATTACCATCATATCGTTAGTACTTAATTTCAAATTAAGTTTTAACTTTTAGAAGGATCAACAATAATTGACGTAGTTCTTCGTCAGATGTACTTTTGTTTAAATTAATGTTCTTTTCTGGATTTCGGGAATCCTCCGGTGTATATATGCGCGATAGATATTGATATAATGTCTTACAGTTCGTTTTCGTGAACATCATGTTTGTAAACATTAAAGATTGCATTTTGTAACTTAAACTCAGGGTTCCATATTTTAGTGTGTCTTGTATACGAAAATCGTGAGCTCAAGCTAAAACAAAACGTAATCAAAAAGAAGGAAGGTCATTTTGTAAGTAGAGAAATTTTGGGTTGAAAACGTGTAAATGCGTATGACCTAGTACTCGAACTGTATGTATACAAGGCTGTTTGTAAATACTACTGACCTGTGGTCCCTATTGTTTGGTATACTCCTTTGTCCAAAATGGCGCGCTCGTGATTATAATAAACACTTGTAAATAAATTTGATATAAAACTGCACAATGAATAATTATAAATAATTACTTCTCCAATACTGTCCAAAGCTTGTATTCAATTGACAAAATCCCACTATAACTATTTATGAATCAACTAAAACATAAAAACAACCATAATTATCCTAGAGCTCAAATTTTATGCGGTAGCTACTTAAAGCCTCGTTCTGTTCTTGCTTTTCAAATTGAGAAGGGGCTGAATATCGAACTCTGTTATATTGGGAAAAATGCCCTGGCTTGTTTCAGTTAGCAAAAGAACTATAAAAGTGATAAAATGCTACTCTATTGAATAAATAAAAGAAAAAGGTGCGGCTGCTGGGCAGCAGTCCAACCCTAGGTTCCAGTTTAGGCTAGCATACTGGTAAAATCATCAAGTGAAAATTTCAAATTGCCGAAAGCATTTAAAAACTGCATTGTATTTTTTTTTACAAAATGTCAAGTTTATTAATAATTTGCTTAAAACATGCAATTGTCGCTGGCGTTAGCCAGTTACTTTTATGTAGTTATTCGTCTTAACTGTTTTGAGTTTTAAAAAATTCATCAACATGCGCATTAGCATCCGACGTCAGAGTTCACCATCATTTCGCTTATCATAATTGTGAAGATTACAAGTCATTTATCAGAATAGCTTGGCATGAATGGATTGGTGTGACAATGGAAGGCCTATTTTCGTATTGAAGTTCCTACTCTATACTGTGCTTTTGGGTACGTAAGGGTATAGTGTACAGTTCATACTTACCCACTGGTTGATGGTTGTCATTTTTGTACTTACGCGTAATGTATCCTCATTCACATATCACTGAAACATGTGTGTCTGGCTCTGAAAGTTTCAAAGACTGCCCATACGAAGCGTAACATTTTTATAACATTTCCAGGTATGGCTTTAAAGACATAAGAATTGTTCCTTCAGGCACTGTGACTGCCCTGGAAGCACTTGGGGATATTTTCAGAAGACTTCAAACTATGCTGAAAGCTTTTCAAAGGCAATCGTTATTCATTGCCTCTTCTTCATACAAACAAGTTGGCTCTTTCCTTTCCATTTTAGAGCATGTGTGATATCTGAATGTATCATGTGTATAATGCTAGGTACTGCTTGTCATTCTAATTTGCAGAAGTATTTTCTCTTTGAGAATTTAAGATCACCCATTGTCAGTTTTAATTTAGGCATAAATATGGCTGTTTGGATTACTTCTCATGCACAGGCAAAAATTGCTAGAATAACTTTGTCTTGTGCAAATAAAATAACACTGTGGATTATGGTTTACAAAATTTCTTATTAATTATTTTTTGATAGTAAATAACAGTCATACAAACACCAACAGATAAAAAAGAAACAGCAAAACTGATGTGTTTCAATACTTAGTTAAAGAACTCACCTTGTTAACAGAAGGTAAAGTTTCAATCAAATAGTGACAATGTGTGCTATTTAGTATGGCAGGTCTTTGAAATGATATAACCTTTTCACCAAGTATGCATGTCTCACATTTGTTTCACCAGAAATTGTGCAAATTTCAAACACTTCTTGTCATATGAAAACCAGCTTATAGATTAAAGGTCTGAAATGTAAATTATCTGCACTGTGGCCACCTAGTTTGTCTTATTAAAGTAAGACGGTACATTTAAGTTCACTGAAGCTGAGATAGTTTTTGTGGATTACATGGTTGTTTTGATTTATTTCCAGTCAGAAATTTATTATTTGATTGGAATTATACAATAAGAATGTTCTTCATTCAAGTCTGTGGCATTGGCAAGCAGAACTGTCTGTATCAAAGATCGGTTTCAGCATCTTTTTCGGCTCACAAAAACAGATGTTTTGTACATGGAAGACGTTGTTCTTTTAGATTAGCATTCTACAGTCTCGTCTTGTGTTAGTGGCATTAAGGATCACATGTCCATGTCTGAAAATAAACGGCCTATGCCAGTTGCTACTTTTGAGTCGGTGATATACCACGTCCAACGCTTGCTGTGAGCGCAACATCAGGTGCTTTCACATTGAACTTCGTGCTCCAGTCTGTGCTTCTGGGTACGTAGGAGTACTGTTCACACTTACCCACTGGTTGATGGTTGTCATTATTTTGCACTAATGAGTAATGTCATTCATATATAACTGAAACATGTGTCTCACACGTTCCATGTTTCAAATACTGTCTACATGACAAGTAATTTTTTATAAAAGTTCAAGTGGGCCTTAGAGACATCAGAATGTTTCACTCTGATATTGTGAATGCCCTCGAAACACTTGAGGATATAAGCAATCCTTATTCATTACCTGATATTCTTGTAAAAAAGTTGGTTATTATTTCGTTTTTATTCTATTTTGTTATTTTTATTTTAGAGCATGTGTGATATCAGAATATATTATGTGAATAATGCTAGGTACTGATAGCATTTAAATTGGCAGAAGTATTTCCTTTTCTGAGAATGTAAGATAAGCTGTGCCAAACTGTCACCCATTGGTAGTTTTTGATTTAGATGTAAATATGGCTATTTGGATGACTTCCCTTGCTAAGCAAACATTTACAGAATAACTTTAAGTCTGTCTTGTGCTAATGAATTGAAATTATGGATTATCGAATGTTGATAGTAAATGTACTGTTGTTTTTTTAACTTCCTCTCCAAACTGTACTTCTGAGTACGTAAGATTACTGTTCATACTTACCAACTGGTTGATGGTTATCATATTTTGCACTAACGCGTAATGTATCCTCATTTACATATCAATGAAACATGTGTCTCACACGTTCCATATCTGGCTTTGAAAGTTTGAAATACTCTATACACGGCAAGTAAATTTTCATAACATTTTAGGTGGGCCTTAGAGACATCAGAATTCTTTCCTACAGAGATTTAGATTGCCCTGTAAACACTTTAGCATATTTTCAGAAGATTTCAGACTGTGCTGTAAGCTTTTAAAATCAATACTTATTCATTAACTGTTCCTCTTATAAATAAGTTGGCTCTATTTTTTTCATTTTAGAGCATGTGCAATATCTGAATATGTTATGTGAATACTGCCGGTTATTGATTGTTATTTTAAATGGCAGAGGTATTTTCTTCTCTTTTTTTTTTTGAGAATTTAAGATAAGCTGTGCCAAACTGTCACTCATAGATGTAAATATGGCTGTTTGGATTACTTCCCTTACATAAGCAAATCTTTACAGAATAGCTTCAAGTCTGTCTTGTGCAAATACATTGACACTATGGATTAAAGAATTTTGATAGTGAATGTACTGTTTTTTTGTCCTATGTAGTTAGATGAGGTTCCATTTTCTATTGTTCTATATGTGCTTCTCATTTCTTTATTAGAAATAGAAAACCTGAATTTTCTGCAAGAATAATGGCCATTTCTTTACTTTTTATCCCCTTGAAATTAATCAGTAAGGGGAAGTAAAGATACTGCAGATATTACTCAGGGGTTTCTAAAATCGCATGAAATGCTACTGGTTATGCAATACCATTCTATGGTAAAATAAACAAAAACACCAAAAATTTCAGAATTTAGCAGTTTTTTCTTTGTAATCATGGCCGTAGCGAGAGACTGCATTCTACCGAGGCAAATGAGTATGCGCGTTTGTTCGTGGTTGTTAGATCACTTTGAATAGTAAAGGCAAAGCACCGACAGGGGTTAGGTCGGAAGTTGGGGGATGGGGGTTCCACCAGGAAAAAATAGGATATATGATATGAAAAACACACTTTGGTGCGCTGCTTTTATATAAAAGAGAAAAATTACCATTTCACTCCGCGATCTACCCCTGGTACTAATGCCGATTTATGGTTCATTTGTAGTGTGCCTCTCTTGCGATGGAGGTCTCGGATGCAACAAAAGACCTACTTTTTGGGAGGAGTATGTATAATATTCTTCTTGTATCTCATACAAGTAAAATTAAATGTAAGAATGTTCAAACAGTTTTCCCTACAATCAAAGTTCCATCTAATGTTGTCTCATGCTGAAAAGGACATTAGTTTTCTTTAAAAAAAGTTCTTCTTTCATACAATGACAAGAATGTAGCATCAATTGATCACGATACCACATGTCCATGCGGTATTAATTATCGTCTGCAGATGACGTTTGAACAGCATCTTCGCGCTTAATTTTCTTCAGAATAAAAGAAAGAAAACCCGCACTGTTGTCCATCAATGATATTTTGATAATAATGAAATACATTTAAACTATAATGATAAATCATTAAGTTTCAAATGATTTTGCTTTTGGCACCAACAAATTCATCGATTTATTTTGAACCTTAACCCTTCTTTGAAATCTGATTAGAGTTTGAAAAAAAGGAATTTATATTGTCGGAAATTTAACATAAAAAAGCAAAAAACCGTTGGTATGTAAGCTTTTCTTGTGAAGCATGACCTCCTGATCCCCAGGTTCCGTAATTTACTTTCCCGGTTATAAGTACCCAAGTACGAAATGACGATGGGAGGATCCGAATGTTACATGCATGAAAAATGCAAATTTGTGAGTGTTTGGAAATAGCAATTTGGTTGGTTTAACAGGCGTATTTTATTACAGATATAAGGGACTCAGGACGTAGCACAATTAATTTTGAAGCTACTCAGCTGGAGGGTGTGAAAATGGGAATCCTCTTTCGTTTGTGTGGGTTAGTTCAACCTCCCACGGGTTAAGGTTCTGGGTATAACTTGTGGCTTCTTGTAAAAGTCATTGTCCAGTATGATCTGCGTAGCACATGATAGGCACGTAGTTCATCATACTAACATACGCATAGGCATATCGTCATTTTTCGACAATATTTATAGAAAAAGAGAAATCTGATAAATAAAATTTACAGGCTGGAGGATAAGGTGTAATATCAAATGAAAATTCAAAGAAGTTTTATACGTATGAAATGCTTGTACAAGTTTGAAGCAATGGTAAGTGTAAAATTGAAAGAAAAAGTTATCATTAGGTTCAACACATCAGATCAAAAGAGTTTTGCTATTGTTCTTTTTACATTCTTTTGATGGGAAACTTATTCTGCCACTCTCCCTGGAATAAAAGTAGCTAAGATACGGTTTTATCTTATAATCTTTTGAATTTCCTTACATTTTTACAGCATAAAAGTTTCTTTCTGTTTATGTTATTCGAATGCAATTATAAAGAGCTTTTTTTTCTCATTTTGTTTTACAAATGCAATGACACTGCAACGTATGCCCGTATTACCAAGTAATAAGATCCCAGCAACTAAAAAGGCAAAAAGATTTACCTTGCGGCATTCATTTCGCTATTTACATTTAAAAGTAATTTCATTGGATCATTTTTCAAAGTATTGTGGATTCTTTTTGCATTTAGCATTGTTTATATTATGATGCAAATATATCTGATAACATATATTGACATTGTGATACAGTAAAAATCTTTTGATGATTACTAAAATTTCTTTACTGACATGTCTGAATCATGAAACGATCATGAAAAGATATTAAATTATGTTAACCAGGCTTCAATTTTTTGTGATTTTGGTAGAACTTTTGTTGATGTAAATCAGTATGGTATCATCTACATTTGAGCACGATGAACATTTACAGTGAAATAAAAGTGGACATCTACAGTAGAAATTATTAAATGTATGACAATTGTGAAATATTTTCTCAGCTGTAGGACTAGGAGTACCAAACACTGCATTAATCTGCGCACCGACCGAAGTAAGATAATGCACAAACACCACACTGTTGTGACGTCGTAGATAAGACAAAATCAAACCAGGAGACTAAAAATAATGGCCAGGCAAAAAATCAACCGAGGCAAATGATACAGAAAAATTGACCGAGGCAAGTTGCCTCAATAGTTGTTACGGCTACGGTAATACTATGATAATTTCTATGTTGCTAGGTTGTGAACTGTCCTATGGGTCCTTACCGTGAGGTAATTTACTATCTCCATGATGTTTACTTCAGTCTATTTGATTTTAGGTCCAAGCGGTGGTATGCATTCATAAAATTTCAAAAAAAAATGGGATTTTATTTACATGCTGCCTTTTGGTAGCATGGTGATAATTTGAATAGCGTATTTTACAAAGTAATTTGAGTATTTATGCAAATATGCACCTAATCTGTCGCTTTATTAAGTGAAAAGAATATTTTTTCGCAAATGATAAATTCGAATAAATTCACACTCTGCAGCCCTCATTAGATTAAACATTGAGCACAGATAAAAAGTTAGTATCTGTAAATACCATTAATCCCATTAATGTAGCAAACATCAGTACATTGTTTATGCTTAAAAGAAAAGATCAAACAAAATAATTTATTTAACCATCAACTATGTAATGCCTGTCAAACTTTGTTTCCATACGATCATTTTTCAACGTCATTCTTGTAATTAAGAAGTTTTGTTTTGTTATTTCTGACAGAGTGTTTTGACACCAAACCAAACCAACATCTACCTGATTACAGTGATTAGCGACTGAATGATAAAAGTAAAATTACTTCAAATTCTTTCAAATTCTTACAGTAAACAGTTTATTCTAGAGAAGGGAAGCTAAACTTTAGAAAACAGTTACACGAAGTTGTATACAGTCGCCTCCCTTTGTGATATACAGACTACTAAATCCACAATTGAATATTTTCACGAAGGCGGAGTGAAAATATCAGAATTGTCTCCCTTATCGGTGATGATATATTTCGATATCTCACTGCAAACAAACAAATTTTCTTTTTATTTTATGCTAGTTTGTGAAGATCAACGAATTTTCTGTTTATTACGTGCATAAATGTTCATATAAATCCAATATTTCATGACGAAAATCGGATTTATTTAAGCTACCGTGTTACATATGATACATCCGCTAAATTACCATGGACACTTAGGCACATTAATATCGAATATTGGTGATTAGGTTCATTAAATCAACACGACGCCATTTTGTTTTTAAAAACAAAAACTGCATTTAAAAATTTTGTGTAAAAATACACAGTCCTCGGCTAACAGAGACATTGACAAATGCCGGTAGTTAAGTAGAAGCATATTTAAAACTTTTCGGGTCGATCCGTCAGTTCGTTGAATAACCGGAAGCTTGTATAGCGAAAATGGCCTTCGCTATACAGGAGTTGACACTCCTATTAGAGGCCGAAGAAGTTCCTAACCCTAACAGGCAGAAATAACTACAATACAGGTCACTTACTACCCAGATGGCCCTGGATTTCGGTGGATCAACATATTATGCAACTTGATACAATGGAGTCTGGTCGTGAAGCGATGCTGCTCGTCGGTGATTGGTCCTCCTGGCCATGTGATAGGAATCCTCCTCTCCGATTGGCTGGTTCTCCTGTGACCTCTTACAGTGACCTTACTAACCCTAACTACGTTCCCACTACACTCCCCCCCCCCACCCCGTTCTATAAAGTTGGTCACCAGGGTCCGTGTGAATCACACAGAAAAGAGATGGCCTGGGAGGCTATAGATGGGTTCCTCGCAGAGACAGGCATAACAGGGATACCCTGCTTAATAATAATCATGGAGGTTTCACCAATAACGATTTTACATCTCGTGCAAAACAGACCAGACAACAAGGACTTCTGAAATCATGGACGAGATTCCCCCATAGGAGATTAATTGTCATTTAGAAGTGGTTGTTCCAAACATCTCTTTTAATAACTGGAATTAAGGTCATGGGATCCCCATACTGACCTAAGTTCATAATTTTCTGGGTAACCCAGATAAACATATTGAATTATTAAGGTCCTGGGATACCCAGGGGAAGAACTAATACCGATACTAATGCATACCAGGAACTACACATACTTACATCAGTTTATAACTTTAAGGTTACCCGGAAAGGTATAATAAATCATTAAGGTGCTGGGATACCCTGCGGAACAACTGTCTTATCAAATTGTATCATGGGATACCCATACTGCAGTACACCAGGACATACCACAAAATGTACCTAGCAAAACATTCAGATCTGAGAACTCCCCAGTCATTGAAATACCTCATTTAAGATCGTGGGACCCCCATATTGATCTTAAGAAGCAAAGCTGTCTAAAGTTTGGACCATTCTGCATTAAGGTTTAAAGAGACCCAATAGAATTTATAGTCTATGGAAATAGTTTAGCACTTGACAGTATCAGGATAAGTTATCCCAATGATAAACCTGGGATGCCCATGAGGCTTGGGGTGCACTGAGCAGATGGACAATTTCTACATCTTGAACAAGGATAAACCCGGGATACCAGGAGGCTGGGGAGACCCCAAGAAGATGGACACAGTTTCTGCGTCTATTGAAGGACGAGGCATTGCCTCTACTGATCCGTATAGGAAAAAGGATCTGAAGTAGGCGATCCGTGACCCGGAGTCCCTTTCCCCAGGCTCTTAGCCCAAGGATCTCTATTGCTAAGACCAGACCGGTCCTGTGACAGATCCCGGAATCCCCATCCCCATCTGGAAGAGGTTTTTTTGCTACAGCCCAAAGGATGCTGCGGTTAAATAAAGGCTGCACAGACTTTGGTCTCACACTAGGAATGTTAGCAGGTGATACCAAAATACAATCAGACCCACAAGTGAGACTCTGGCACACCATGCCCCTACTGTTCTGTCCATCTGAACAGGAGACCTGAACACATCCCAGAGACCCTACACCAACAACCTCTCTTTCAGTATTTCCACAATGATGTAAAACTGTTGCGGCAGAGGCAATGAGGCCCTGACTGAACCTGTCAGAATTCAACATTATTACCCTGGACTGTGAACGGAAAGTGTAGTACAAACTTTCTATCTCTGAACGAAGGGGCGAGTAAAACCCTGAGGGAGGGAGTGGTACAGAGTACAATTACAAGGTTGCTGGTGGCGGCAACCCCCAAGCAAGTGAACCTTCATGGGCAAAGCCAGATAGGAATAAACTAACTGTTGGTTCTCCAACGTGATAAGGCGGCAATTTCCCAGAATGATTGAAGGGCAATACCCTACCGAGCTCTTGATATTGAACATAGCTGCTAGTATCAGGTCCACAAACCTTTGGAATACAATGGCCTCTGAGCTTTCCACCGGTGCCTTGACCTTTAGTAACAAGATTCCCTACTATTTCCGATTCATATATGACCTTACGTTCCCCAGATGCCACTTGAGGTCCAGATGACTTTGTATTGAACTGGGCTTTAGTTTGGCATAAACTTGGCGAGGAATTTAGTGGAAGACATTGGTCATGGCCTTCACCCCTAGAGTCTGAAGTCCCAGATTTGCTGTCAAAAGAGTTACTCTTGTAAAAACCAGTCTCCGAGTTGGGCAAATCTGATGTACCATTTTGCCTATTTCCTTTAGCCACCAGAGATACATCAATTTCACTTATAGGATATCTTATTGTAAGGCAGTTCCTATAATTATCTTCTTGAATTACCATTAAAATATACAGGCCAGTATTAAAAAGAGTCACAGTGTTGTGCTCAAGAACATTATTGGATAACGGCTCCCTAAAAGCCGTATCTTTGTTATTGTCACAATCTGCAGGGCACTCGGACACTGGAGCTAATTGAGTACCCATAGTGTTTAATTTGCACAGGGTTGTTGCAGCCAGGGTAATGTTCATGCTTTGGTGCAAAGCTAACTGGACATTAGGATCAGGAGAGAATACGGTTTCCGTATTGTTTAAATTGAACAAGGCCCTTGGGGGATAAGAAGATACTGTATCAGTATTAATGTGTAAATCACATGGGGTGCTAGAGCTGGGATGAATGTAGCATCCATGTTGTCTATAGCACACATGGAACTAGAAGAAGTGTTACATACATTATCTGCCTTATTGTACAGAGCACGTGGAGCGCTAGAGACAGGAGTGACTAGGGTAACAATACTTTCTGGGGTATCCAAAGATATGGTAAGTACGGTATCTGCTTTATGGTATAGGGCGCTAGCGTTTGTGGCTGATACGGTACCGGTGTCATTAATAGTGCACATGGCGTTGGAAGGAAAGGTAAGTACAGTATCCGTAACACCATCCAATTCTATGAGGTGCTAGACTGGTGGTTTACTATGGTATCCGCATTGTCTATATTGCACCTGGCATTGGACAAAATGGTAGGTACAGTATTTGCATTACTGCCCATATTGCATTGGGTGCTGGCATTAAGGGTTAATACGGTAGCCGTATTTTCTAAATTACTGGGGGCGCTCAGAGAAAGGTTAAGTACAGTATCTGAACCAACACACATAGTGCGAAGATCATGAGTGGGTACAGTCTCTGATTGTGAATGGTCTCCTCCACTAATTAACTTGTTGGGAATCAGTAATTTAGTGGTGTCAGCAAAATTACTCCCATAATTATCTGATACAGAGTTATCAAACTGGCTACTGGTCAGTGTACTGCTCCTCTGCAGAGACTCATCACTGACTCCCTCAAGACTGGAATCTGGACTCAATAAAGAACTAACAACCCCAGAGCTATTTGCCTGCTCTCACCAAGGTTTCGGACATGCTCCCCACACGAGAGCACTACTATCATTTCCCCCCACACTCTCCCCACTTCTAAAAGAGCTCGATGATTTGCATTCAGTAACTTGGGACAAATCCTGCTCTGCAAAGTCCAGAAAGTTAAAGAACTGTTCAAGGTCTTCATCTGATTTTATTGGAACCCGGGGGACACAAGGCACACTACCCTGATCCTTAACTAGAGTATCACAGAACAAATCCCCCAATTCCGTTGAGGTACTTACCTCACACATTTCCAGGGAAATCTCGGATTTGGGGAAGTGCGAGGAGGCTTCCTCCCTTAGCACACTCTCCCTTAGGAGATTAATTTCTGACTTGAGGGCTCCTATGATTTGTTCAAGGTCATCATCTGATTTTAGTGGAACCCGGGGGACACATGACACACTACCCTGATCCTTAACTAGAGTATCACAGGACAAATCCCCCAATTCCGTTGAGGTACTTACCTCACACATTTCAGGGGAAATCTCGGATTTGGAGAAGTGTGAGGAGGCTTCCTCCCTTAGCACACTCTCACTCAGGAGATTAATTTCTGACTTAAGGGCTCCTATGACTTCATCATCTTCCTTGAATTTCTTTAAACTAGATTCAACAATTTCGTCGGAGTAGTTCTTCCACCACGATGATTTGTCATTCAGGGACTTATTTTTATTTCTTAGAATTCGTGTACAAGTCATCAGATACTCCACACAAACACAATATATGTCGCATTTCTCTGTCAATGTATCTACTTTCTTTTGGAGGCGATCCCTCTGGTATTTTAGTTTTTTATTTTCACCCTCCAGAACCTGTATTCTCTGTGATAAACTTTCTTTACGTATTGGCGAATTGTAGGAACAGTTAGCCCCATGGGGAGTTACAGGAAAAGCCACGGGATACCCGACATGTGTTTCCGAGAGATACGGGAGGTTATTAGCATGACCTTGGCTCAAGACCTTTACCGGAGATGCAGCCGGCACTGGTGTCACAGGCGGCGTATCATAGGTCGTCTTACATGGTGTGTGGGGGACTACTGTTTTTGGTGAAGAACACCCATGCCCCTCTTCTGCCGTCACGCCTAGTGTGTGAGGGGATACCACCTCAGGGGAAAATATTCTAATTGTCTATTGGCTGTAATGCCTGGTGTGAACGGGGATAACGCCCCTGGGGACCAATATCCAAACCCCAAATTAACCCTCCTGTCCGGTGTGTGAGGGGCTACCCCTCCCGGTGAAGGCCACCCATACCCCACATAGGCGGGTAAAATCCGAATTGAGGCCCAGCCCCACCCGAGTTACCTGGGGATTTTGTATTGCTGCAAGGGGTACTTACTTTCTCAGCCATAACCTTAGATATAAAGTATAAAGCTGATGTATCTGTTGTAAATTGAAATACTCTACGTTTTGCTATTTGTTTTCTTGAATTCTGAAAACCTCAATAACAGACAATATCCCTACAGCCTCTCTAATTTTTATTCTTTTTGACCTTTGGTGCAACAGCAATAAGATATGTACAGGGAAGGATACCTTCCACAAATGAACCAAAAGAAACAGTACACAGTAACACTTACTGTCTTTCTATCCTTGAATTGAATAGAATAGAATGAAATAAATTTTTGAATAATTCTGAAAAATTCCAAGTCACCGGTTGTTGTTGTTACCGGAACTTCCGGCGTAAAATGAAAGTACTTTCGGTTTGGCACGTTTTCCGTGCGCGAGACCTAAACTTTTGAAAAATATGACAAAATAATTTCTTTTGTCGAGGAAAATTTAATCCACTAAAAGAATATTCAAACCAAATCGATATAACCCCAAAAGAATAGCCGTTTGAGCCTTAGGGCGAATTTCCCAGTTTTTTGACAGTCCGCAGGCTGTCTAAACCGGGCTAGAAATGATAGAAATAACCCTTACTAATCCTACACAGGAATCCTGTTCAGAAAAACCTTGCCGAAGGGACAGTTCAAAGGCTTTCGCCTTCTACTACGTAACGGACAGGGACCTACTAGGGAATTTCCAGGCGAGATGTTCGCGATTACTTCTGACACCAATATAGCGAAAATGGCCTTCGCTATACAGGAGTTGACACTCCTATTAGAGGCAGAAGAAGTTCCTAACCCTAACAGGCAGAAATAACTACAATACAGGTCACTTACTACCCAGATGGCCCTGGATTTCGGTGGATCAACATATTATGCAACTTGATACAATGGAGTCTGGTCGTGAAGCGATGCTGCTCGTCGGTGATTGGTCCTCCTGGCCATGTGATAGGAATCCTCCTCTCCGATTGGCTGGTTCTCCTGTGACCTCTTACAGTGACCTAACTAACCCTAACTACGTTCCCACTACACTTGCTTTGTTTACCAAACACATGCTGAAGGTCAGATTTTAAAAAAAACACGAAAATTCTAAACAACTGTGGAATATGCGTAAGTCCTTGGAAAATCAAGCTGCAGAATCAAATATCATCATGGATTCAATAGAAATAGCTAGGAAATATTGATCTAGGAGCTGCATAGCATAACAAAACGGATGGAAGTTGGAACACGACTGGCTGGGCTTGTTGCCTTGTAGTTGTAGTGGGAAAGTACTTCGACGAAAATGCTGGCATATTACGTAAGGTTGAGTTGATGTCTTGTGATAATTAACTAAGACAACAACCAACTAAATGTGCTGTCGCCAGTAAAATCTACCACACGATAATGAACCAATGGAAAAAAAAGTAGAGGAAACACACAATGACACATATCTGTAGCTACATGGCCTAGCAACCAAGCTGACAAAGGTAACATATTTAGTTATAGCTAGCCTGTTCTATATAGGATTGTCTAGCAGTTCATGACTCGTGTATGGCTTGAGTATTAGTTTAATCCAGTAATTTTAAAGGCAGCAAAGGGAGGTAATTAAAGAATATATTTCAAGGGAGATAATTTATCTGGAAAAAAAAGAAGTTCGGCACTGTGAGTGATATCAATTTATATCTCATTGCTATTTTCAAGTATTTCACCAATAAGCATAAAATAAAAAGATATTTTTGCAAAACGAAATTAAAGTAAAAAGTGTTCACTCACTGCCATGTGAATTTTGAACAGCAACGTAACGCAGGATTGAGACATGTCAACACATTTAAAGATGTGTTGCTTCAGATAAGGTAATTGGTTGTAAAAAACAAAACCTTTTACATTTGTAGTATTGTGATTGCTTTTCTTTTGCCCCTTCGATTTGAAGTCTACAAGATTCTACTCTGCAATGTAGTGTTTTGCAGATTTTGAATAAAGTATGACAAGTCAAAAAGAGATTATTTCTGATCATATTTCTACGGTGGCATACCACCTTTGCGACCTTTTTTGCAAGTAAAGCAATCGCCAAACAAAATAAAGTTGCTTTTTAGTGGAAGAGTGAGGGGTGTGTGAGGAAAAAAATCGGGGAATGACAAAGATGGGTGTTATTTATCAAAATCATTAAATTAGCTCAGAAACAAAATATCGTTATCAGAAGAAGGTCTTGATACCAAGGTAGACTAAACATGGATGTATGATGTATCCACTTTCTAATTTTACTATTCAAGAGAACTTAAACTTTTCCAAGCCTAGAAGTTTAGGAGAATTAAGAGGTCACAAACATTTTCATTAACCTTTTAGACGGTATTAGACACGCGGGCGGACATTACGATTTTGATGATAAGGAGGCACGGTACAACTTTGGAGACAGTAATTAAAATTTCGCGTTACCAAAAATCAGTCACCCGGCACTAATGTCATATTTGAGTACAGTTAATGTAGTAAAAACGTGATTTTTATTTTACCAAAAAAGAATGTGGTACTTTCGTGGTTTGTATATGATGGGTAGGGCACGGGGTTGGGTCTGTTATTGACTTTTACGTTTTGAAATTTTTATTGCAGATAAAGAATATACGAACATACTTGGTTTCGCGAAAGAAATTAAAAACATCACATGTCACCATCTTTGCCACCGTATATTTCTGCACATATAATTTATTAAATCAAAACGTTTCAAGCAACTTCTATTAGCGTATCATTCTTATGTCAGAACACGTTTTAACTTAATGTATTTTAACTTGGATGTTATATTAAACATTGTCGAAATAGAATATATCATTTCAGAAGATGAACGTACAAACTGAATATTTCATACGGCTTCTGCTGACCCTTGTTCTAGCAGGTATGCTGGTTTGTAAAGGTATCATTGATAGAGAACTTGCGGGCATTACACTTGATATCATCCTAAAACCTCATGAACCAAAGCTGAAGAAGTAGCTTATAAAGTCCAAGTATACCGTACTGTTTCCTAAGAGTGGGACCCCGGACGTTGATGACCTTGACCTTTCCTTGCTGACAGTTGTTCTACATGATGTGTTGAATCTTTCTACTGCTGACATACAGTACATTAAAGTCATAAAGGAAACAAGAAACACTTAGGCGCATACTTCCAAGGCTTCAGTTGAATACACTGATTACAACACCTTGAAAACCGATCTTGAAGAGGCATTGACGAAATTGTGCTTAGGCCTTGACGTGACTCTACAGACTGAATGCTCAAAATTGATACAGAAGTTCACAAGCGAGCCACTTGATAAGGCAACTGCTTTAAAGTACGTAAAAGAGCTGAGAAATGAAGACGAGCTGCTACAAGATTTTGAAGGAATGTTGGAAAATCAGTCTAAAAATATTGTGCAAGTAGTCAAAGCATCAGATAACCATTAACAAGAATCGCTATCAGGTACAAAAATAGTTTGTTGTATACATTCAAAACTTTGAACGTAATATTTAAAGGTTTTAATTTGCTGTTGTATGTACTTTAAGTAAAAAGGAGAGATACTTCTTTTGTTTGATATTGCTTAAATTAAACTGACTTAGATTTCATGCAAAAAATGTAAAATATATGCTTTTAGCTCGACTATTCAAAGAATAGGTAGAGCTATTGGACTCACTCATGCGTCGGCGTCCGCGTCGGCGTACTAATTTGGTTAAATTTTTGTGTGTAAGCTGGTATCTCAATAACCACCTATGGATTGAAACTTCACCTACATATTCACTGTGATAAACTGACTTACATGCACATGTTTCATAATTCATTTTTTTTTACTTTTAGCTCACTTGAGCAATGCTCAGATGATTATTGTGATCGCTGAATGTCCGGCATCCGTCTGTTTCTCGTCTGTCGTCTGTCAACATTTAGCTTGAATATGCGATAGAGACTGTATTTTTCAACTGATATTCATGAAATTTTGTCAGAATGATAACCTTGATGAAATCTTGGCCAAGAGTGAAAATGGATTATCTTGGGGCAAAAAAACTAGGTCACTGGGTCAAATCAAAGAAAATTTGTTTGTTTGTTTTGGGTTTAACACCGTTTTTCAACAGTATTTCAGTCATGTAACGGCGGGCAGTTAACCTAACCAGTGTTCCTGGATTCTGTACCAGTACAAACCTGTTCTCCGCAAGTAACTGCCAACTTCCCTACATGAATCAGAGGTGGAGGACTAATGATTTCAGACACAATGTCGTTTATCAAATAGTCACGGAGAACATACGCCCCGCCCGAGGATCGAACTCACGACCCCGCGATCCGTAGACCAACGCTCTACCTACGGAGCTAAGCGGGCGGGCAAGTCAAAGAAAAAACCTTGAATGCGATAGAGGTTGTATTTTTCAACTGATTTTCATGAAATTTTGACAGAATGATAACCTTTACAAAATCTATGCAAAATTAGAAAAAAATGTATCATCTGTGGTCAAAAACCGGGCCACTAGTTCAAATAAAAAACCTTTATGTATGCGATGGTGGCTGTATTTTTTAATTGATCTTCATGAAATTTAGTCAGAATGATTGCTTTGATAAAATCTAGGTCAAATTTGAATATGGGTCATCTGGGGTCAAATCAACGAGAAACTTTGTGTATGCAATAGGGGCTGCATTTTAAACTGGATCTTCATGAAATTTGATAAAAATGTTTGACTTGATGAAGTCTAGATGGAGTCTGAATTCGGGTCATTTGTGGTCAAAAACTAGGTCACTCGGTCAAAGTAAAGAAAAAGCTTGTGTACGCAATAGTGGCTGCATTTTACACTGGATATTCATAAGATTTATTCAGAATTATTTCCTTGATGGAATCTATGTCAAGTTAGAATATGGGTCATCTGTGGTCAAAAACTAGGTCACTAGGTCAAACCAAAGAAAAACCTTCTGTATTCGATAGATACTGTATTTTTCAATTGATCTACATAATTTTTTTTCAGAATGTTTGCGTTGAAAAGATTAAGGTCAAGTTTGAACATGGGTTATCTCGGATCCAAAACAAGGTCAATCGGTTAAATCAAAGAAAAACGTTTAGTATGCGATAGATTCTGTAGTTTTCAATTAAGGTTCATAAAATTTGGTCAGAATGATTTCGTTGATCAAATATAGGCCAAGTTGGAATGTAGGTCATCTTGGCTCAAAAACTTGGTCGCTAGGTCAAATCAATGAAAGACCTTGTGTAAGCAAAAGGAACTGCATTTTGCACTCGATTTTCATGAAATTCGATAAGAATGTTTGTCCAGGTACAATCTAGCTCAAATTCGAATATGGGTCCTCTGGGGTAAAAACCTAGGTCTCCTAGTTAAATCAGCGAAAAATCTTTTGTACGCAATAGGGGCTGCATTTTACAATGGGTATTCATAAAATATTATCAGTCAGAATGGTTGCCTTGATGAAATTTAGGTCAAGTTTGAATATTGGTAATCCATGGTCAAAATCTAGGTTGCAAGGTCAAATCAATGAAAAACCTTGTATACCCATTAAGGCCTGCATTTTACACTCGATTTTCATGCAATTTGATCACAATGTTTGTCCTGATGACTTCTAGGTCAGGTTTGAATCTGGGTCATGTTGGGTCAAAAACTAGGTATCCAGTCAAATCAAAGAAAAAGTTTGATAACATTATAGAGGCCACGTTTATGACCATATCGTCATGAAATTTGGTTAAAATGTTTGCATTGATGTTTAATGTCTTGGATGTTTGTTAATTTGTTTGTTTTGAGTTTAACGCCGTTTTTCAACAATATTTCAGTCATGTAACGTCGGGTAGTTAACATAACCAGTGTTCCTGGATTTTGTACCAGTAAAAACCTGTTCTCCGCAAGTAACTGCCAACTTCCAAACATGAATTTTCAGAGGTGGAGGCCGAATGTCTTCAAAACAATGTCCTTTATCAAATCTTCATGTAGAACACACTCCTTTGCCGAGGAATCGAACTCGCGACCCCGCGATCTGTAGTCCAAACATCTCCCTACTGAGATAAGCTGGCGGGCTAAAGTCTAGGATGATTTTGAATGTGGGTCATGTGGGGCCAAATCAAAGGTAAAGAATACACTGTAGACATATGGGAAAATTAGACCCATCGTGAAAATCACCGCAAAAGCCGAAAATAAGTTTTGCCAGGTAAATCTGCTGTCGGGATTGTTCGGTAGTTTTCGGTCTACTCCGTATTTTAGGCTTATGTCTGACAAGTAATCCCTTGTTCGCCAATGTACCGTTACATAATATTGTCTAGTCTAATACAGTGATTGCAAATAAATTGGACCTAATCAGAACCTAAATGGTATTTGATGGATGAATCAGAATACCTGTGTAACGGTATTATCAACAAACACATTATTAAAACAAAAACGAACAATCACTTTGCAAAAATAATTTCTACCATCTTGCAATTAGATAGAAGCTCGTTTTTATAATGCTTTGTTTGATGATCATGATTATTAAATAAAGGTTTTAAATAGTTTTTTAGCTCCAGTGTTCGTAGAATAGGACGGGGGAGTTGGCTATTCTACTACTATTCTGTTTTTCGATAACCTTTGCTTTTCTGTCATACCTTTGCTACTTTTGCTTATATCTTACTGTAACTGTATATAAACATTGTCCTGCATACAAACAAAGTATGTGCAGGGGCTGCGCACATTATACATAAGGATAAAGTCAGCAAGCAGTTATACTTGGGTTATTTTTAAGGTAAAAGATTTTCGGCAACCTTAGTTTTTCTGTAATATTTTTGTTCCTATTGTTATGTCTTGCTGTAAATTCATATAAACATTGCCTAGCATACAGACAAAGCGTGTGCAGGGGCTGGGCTCATCATACCAAAGGTCAAGGTCACCAAGGTATTATACTTAGGTCATGTTTAAGGTTAAAGATTTTTTTTTGGCAACCTTTGTTTTTCTGTCATATCTTTGTTACTATTGCTTAAATATCTTACTAAAAGTTCACATAAATATTGTCCAGTATACAAAGTATGTGCAGGGCCTGGACTCATTATACCGAAGGTTAAGGTCACAAAGTTGTTATACTTGGAATTATTTACATGTTAATTATTTTCGAAATCTTTGTTTATAGATATATCTTTGTTAACTTGAAATTAAAAATATTTCAATCTTTATAATTATCATCTGCATGTGTGGTTACATTCCCCCTAACTCTAATTTAATTTTGACAGAATTATGCCCCTTTCATACTAAGAGTTTTATGGCAATCTTCGCTTTCTGTGTTTAACGTAAGTCCAACATAAGATAAAGACTTGACACTTAAAATGTATATTTATCATCATAATCTGCATGTGTGGTAATGATTCCCATAACTCTAATTTGTATTTTTGACCAAATTATGTCCCTTTCATACTTAAATGTGTTTACAAACTTTGTTTTCTGGACATAACTTTGGTACTATATAAAATAATGACTTGAAACTCAAAGTATATCTTTATCATCTGCATGTATGGTAACAATCCCAATAACTCTAATTTGTGTTCTTCACATACTTATTCACCTTTGTCTATCTTCCTTTTAAAGTAGAGATCTCTTATGGAGACATATAGTCATTCTACTGTCAAATCGCCGAATAGTGGAGCTCTGAGCGCTTGTTGTGTAATCAAATAACTGCACATTTATTGTTATGTCGTGAATTTTAAAGTCATATATTGAGCAAGCACTTAGTGTCGAGCCAGCTCGAAAATCGTACTTCAAATTTTGAAAAGCTGAATTTCAATATAATACTTAAATTGCGATCTGTTCAAGATCATTTAATTTAAAGATTAAAAATCGTGCAAGGTCGGATATATTGAAATTGAAGTTTTTAAAAATCTTAATAGATTATTCCAGGTATTATATTTCAAGCCCGTTCGAATTTTCAAAGCATTCGAATTTAAAACTGCATTAATCTTATTAACGAGTTCGCTCGACGTTTCGAAAATCTAGCACTGAATGAACAAGTTCGAAAATCAAAGTCCAATTTTTCAATCTGAATATCCAGCAGGTATTGAATTAAGAGCAAGTTTAAAGATCGCAATTTATCTTATATTTTTTTTCTAAATGCCGATTGACTAAAATTCATGCTAGCTCAAAATATTTAGTTTAGTTTATACTTATTGGTTTTAGCTCGATTGTAATGAAAGCTTCAAGCTTATTGTAACTATTCTCGAGTTTAATCAGTCAAGCTCGAATTCAGTTCCTTCAGATTTCCATTTTCAACAGACTCGCTATTCAATGCTGGCTCGAAAAAAAAAACACGGAACATTTCAGTTTTGAGCAGCTTCGAGCATGACCCAAATTCGATGCAAACTCGAAATTCTTCTTTTTGAAATTTTAAATTTCGATCCTCAAGCTGTTTAAAATTGACTTTGGCTGTAAACAAAATCAAATTATGGAGCGAGCACTAATTTGTAAATCCGTACACGTGTGCAGTTTAGCGGATGAGAAGGAATCAGTCTTTACCGTTAAGAAGCTTAAATTCCGTAAGAATTAACGGAAATATACGAGAATGTTCGAGTCTTTCCGATAACGAAAAAAAAAAACTATCTGCAAAATGCTTAAAAAAGACAATTTTATTCTTCACCTAGAAAACTGAAGTTAATATGAAACAATAGCTAAATGAATATAGATTACTAAGTCGTTTGCAGTGGTCTTCAAGGACAAATATGAATCTATTTATTATTTATTCTTTGTTAAACAGAAGAAAATTTCAGCAAATTATCCATATTTTATTATACATCTAATTGTAGATAGACAGGAATAAAGTATACGCAAAAAAGACCATTTTCGATCAAAATGATTTTGAAAATCAAATATTCATACGAAAGACAATGCATTGAATAATATCACATCGTTTACAAAACTAAATTAGCTATAATTCTTTTCCAAAAAAATTAAATAAAGTAAAGGGCTCCTTTTTTGCGCTGTATGAAATATGTTCACTTGTGCGAAACAGCGATGTGTCTAATTTTCCTATATGGCTCAACTTTTTGCCTCGTTCTTCCTAAAACTTTGTCAGAATGTTTGTTTTTATGGAATCTTGGACATGCACTAATCTGGGTCATGTGTGTCAAACCTAGGTCACTAGGTCAAATGAAAGAAAATGCTTGTTTAATCTCAAGATTTTTGGTCCAATTTCAATGAAAATTTGTCAGAATATTTGTGGCCATTAAATTGCTAGATCAAACATGTTTACAGTGTGATGCTGTGTTTCTCAGATGAGCGACCTAGGGCCGTCTTGGCCCCCTTGTTTACAAAATTATGGCCATTAATCGACTTAGAAAATTTTTGTTGAGCTTTTGTTTGAAAGCTGGTATCTCAGTACCCACTGAGTTTCAGTACCCACTGAGTTTCAAAAACTCATATTCTAATGTTCATAATATGACTAAACTTCAATTTGATAGAAAGATTGTGTTTAGACAAATCAAGAGGTTAGTACTTTTAACATCAGAATTTAAAATGACACAAGATTATTAGTGATACAGAATGTTTCCCACTTTTTGTTTCTAAAAATCAGGAATGGGCATCTACGTAATCGAATAACTTTTTATGACGTTAGAGAGTGTATTTATCTTTTTAGCATTATTACACATTTCATGGCGCCTATTTGTTTATTATTAAAATATCAGCAGAATCCTTCATGTTACATCGGTACCATACCAGACTCGGCCACCAACCACTTCCTCGGGATTCTACACGAGATGACATGCGTCATCCTAGCATTCAAACATGGTTCTGCTATTCTTATACGATTTTTATGCCCCAGTCGTAATTGCGATTAACTGTTCGTAAGTACATACAGACCAGTCTGCCTACAGCCCGCATTAATGACCCGACTAAAGTTTAGTTCATACTCGCATCCAATCATCCTTTAGATAAGACTAACATATTGACTTACATATAGGCGACCTTAAACTTCATATGACCTTCATCTTCAAAACTTAAAAACAACACACATTTAATGGTCCTACGGCCAATTATCCAATTAATTCAATACTCACACTCATTAAACAGTGTGTGAAAGGCCTAAGAACTGGCCCATATATAGGTGATCTTGACCCGCATGACTATAATCTCAAACATAGAACCTGAAAAAAACATTTTAGTTAACCAGACTTTATCCCTTCGCCAACAGCCCACATTGATGACCTGATTTGGTACATAGTCGCACTCGGCGACGCTTAAGGCAAGACCTACGAACTCACCACCATATTAATGACCTTTAATCTAAAATAAAACATTTCTAGGTTTACTGCCCACATAAACGACATATTCACATAGTTTATACTCGCACTCAATAAACCTTGTGGCAAAGGAAAGCTTGTTAACACTATTGAGGCAACATTTATGATACTACCTTCATGAGACTTGGTCAGAATATTTGCCTTGATGATTCCAAGTCAGAGATGAACAGGTGAGCGATATAGAGTCATCATGACCCTCTGGTTTACGTTATAAAAGTTGATGAACAAGGGAATATACTGACGTGACATTAGTATTGCGTTGTTTTAATGATAGAAAACAAAATTATTCTTTTATTTTTTACAGATATTGAGCAGAGATTAATGGGGGAATTCCAGAAACTGCATGCTGGTAAATATATACTATTTCAATGAAAACGCCTATTTCAAGAAAAAGTCTCTATACGGATCAATGTATACTATATCTTTGTACACTAATCTTTTATTGTTTTGTTCGCTTAATAAATCATTACAAATAAACTATATCTTCTACTCAACGTACTTTTTAAAAGTAATAAATTATGGCACATAGCAATGGTGGCCGGTTGCGGCCATTTTCAACCCGCGAGAAATTTTATCGTTTGTGCATAAAATTTCGTTGGCAATTTACAAATCCGCGAGATTTTCTGTCGAGATCGTACAAAATGTATCGAGGAACGTATAAACCGTGATATTTTATAATAGTTGTTGGAAACAGCAAGAAACATTCTGACTCCGGTGGCCGGTATCCTTCGATTGTCTATAAAAAGTCGAGGAAAAGAAAAAGATCCGCGACATATTTTGCAATTGTTGTAGAAATTCTACAAAAAGTCAAGGGTAAAATTTAAAAGCCGCGACAACGGTCTCATAAAATGTCGCGGTCAGTTTTATAGTCGCGACATTTTATGCAGACGGAGTGATTTGAGTACACCTAACCTTTTTACATCTAGCAGCAGCAGGAGCAGCAGAAGCAGTGACAGCAGCAGTAGAGCAGCAGTAGTAGCAGCAGTAGCAGTAGCAGCAGTAGCAGAAATAAAAGGAGCAGTAGCAGTAGCGATAGCAGCAGTAGCAATAGTAGAAAAGCATCAGTAGGATAAGCAGTAGTAGCAGTAGCAGTAGTAGCAGAAGCAGCTGTAGGAATAGCAGTAGTAGTAGCAGCAGCAGCAGTAGCAGTAGTACGAATAGCAGCAGTAGCAATAGTAGCAGAAGCAGTAAGATAAGCAATAGAAACAATAGTAACAGAAGCAGCAGTAAGATTAGCAGTAGTAGCAGCAGTAGCAGTAACAGCAGCTGCAGCAGTAGCAGTAACAACAGAAGAAGCAGTAAAAGCAGTAGTAGTAAATGCAGCAGTAGAAGTAGCTGTATTATCAGTAGCTGCAGTATCGATAGCAGAAAAGCAGTAGCTGAGTAGCAATAATAGCAGTAACAGAAGTAGTAGCAGCAGTAGTAGCAGTAGCAGAAGTAGCAGCAGCAGTAGTAGCAGTAGGAGTACCAGCAGTATCAGAAGAAGCAGTAGCAGTAGAAGTAGCAGCAGTAGCAAATACATGAAAGTAGTAATAAAACGTGTGCTATTGCTTCTGCTACTACTGCTATTACCACTACTGCTACCGCTTCTGCTACTGCTGCTGAAACTGTTGCTACTGCAACTGCTGTTACTGCTGCTACTTTACTGTTGCTTCTGCTACTGATACTACTGTCACTGCTGCTACTGCGACTACTGTTACTGCCGATTTTATGTTTTTGTTACTGCTACTGCTGCTACAGCCAATTTCACGTTTTTGCTACTTCTATTGCTACTGCTAATGCCAATTTCACGTTATTGATTTTTGTTGTTGTTGTTGTTTTTTTTTTTTTTTTTTTGCTATTGCTCTTGCTGTTTTTGCCGATTACACATTTTTTGCAACTGCTTCTGATATCAGCTCCTACTGTTACTGCAAGTTTCACATTTCTACCTTTGATACTGCTATTGCTACTGCTCGCTGCTATGTTTACTTCCTATACATCTTTTAAAACCCGTTTTAGTTCCTGGTGAATCACGCTGTGCATTCGCATTTTCATAAAATGTCGCGGGTAGGAATTCTGCGACGTTTTTATTTTTAAAGAAACCGCTACTTTTTATGAGACGTTTCTTGGCATAAAAACTCGAGGTTTAAATGTTTAAACTCGACTTTTTATAAGGTACGCATCAAATAAAAATGGCCGCAATCGGCTACTTAAATTAAGAATATGTTTGCGTGCTTATTCTACTATGTAGACAGAAAATGTCGCGGTTTTGTCTTTAATCCGAGACATTTTACAACAAGAATGTGACAGAAAAACTCGAGAATTTGTCTTGGCCGCTATATTTTATACATTTTCGACATAAAATCTCGCGGATCTGAAAGTTGCCCCCGACATTTTATAAACTGACGGTAAAATTTCTTGCGGCTTTAAAATGGACGCTACCGGCCACCATACAAAGCAGATAGGTTTATTTATATTTTCTAAGGACACACAGATGATTTCACACATTCTACATTTCCCGATAAATTGCCAGACTGTGAGGTTTATACGCTCAGTAACAACACTGCAACAGCAACATTTTATTGTGGGACTGTTGTCAGTTTATGTGCACTGAATGCAAACAACGTATCCATACTGTTGAGAAAACACACAGCCGGCAAAGGATAGTTAAAGGTAAACCAGTAAAGATAGATATTAAGGGTTATGACTTGTGTGATTGCATAAAAAGAGTCTCTGGTGTATCTGCGAATCTGACAATAAACTTTGCTGTGATGTGTGTTTAAAGGAGAAACACGAACACTGTGGCACAATTGCTTCTATTTCTGAATAAAACCTGCGGGTCTAAATATAATCCAAAGAAGGAAATACCTCGACTACAAGACGAAGCACGCATGCTTCTTGTATGGTTGTCTTCCATTGAAGCAGATGTAAACAAGAATGTAGAAATTATTCCTACAAGGTTAGATGAATATAGAATTGCGTTATTGAAGCTTTTTGTTTCTGAAGTACAAAAAATAAAAGGAAAAGCTGATGAAATTTAACATAAAATGCATTGAAAGAAATAGAAAAATATCGCAAATACTGTGAGCATGTCATTGAGAAATCTGAACTAGCTAAACATTCAGTGATTAATATGACTAAATGTGGCACAACTCCTCAAAAACTTATCTCTCAGTATCGGACAGAGCCATTTAGAAATAAATTACAGTCTCTGACAGATATCAATATTGTGTCTCTACATCTAGAACATTTGAACTTACCAGAACAAATTGCACTATCTTCTGCACTACTATCAGTACATGTGGAGGCACCAGACACCAGGTAAGTTAAGTTGTCCATGGATGATGTACTAGAACTGACGCAGAATGAAAACGAGTATTCGCCATTTCTTTCAGGTATGGATTTTTTCTCGAATGGTAGACTGGTTGCAGTTGATAATTATAACATGAAATGCTTGATTTGCAATGAAAGCTTGTGAAAGTAGGATCATATCAGTTATCATACGCTCCACTGGGTGTTGTTGTTGTATCTGAGGAGGAAGTTGCGATAACAACTTACTATAAGATAGGCTTTCTACATGTCAGTAAATCTAATGAAATAACTTTTATCAGGACATGTAAAGTAACAACTAAATACACGTCAATATGTCTGAAAGATGATAAGAATTTCGTTGTTGGAACAGTCGATGATACTTGGCTTTTTCGTATTGTATCTCTATCAGGAGAAGAGAAAGATTTCAGTATCGACTTTCAGAACAAAAAGTACTCTCTTGGTACCAGTGCATGTACATATATAAAGAACAGAGCCAAAGTTACTCCCACAGATATATATAATCACACTGTCTTTATTTACGATACCACGACCTACACCAGAGTCGAAGTAAAGGACGAACAAATCATATCACCAAGAGGTGTAGCAGTAGGACCGTTTGATTCTATCTTTGTTTGTAGCACAGGAGCAGACAGCATTGTACAGGTTTCCTTTCAGTATTTGTTTCTCCATGGACAAAACAAGACTTGCCATTTCAAACTGTACTAACGAAACGAGAGATTTACAACTATGCAAAGTAGTGATATGATATAATATAACTACACAAGCATATCCAACAGAAAAAAAAGTAAATGTTACAAGAGTCTTAAGAAATAGCAATATCAGAACACCGATTTTTTTAAAATTTTAATGATTGGTAAAAGTAAAAAGAATAAATTGATTAATTTCTGTTTATTTATCTATGTATAATTGTTATTATGTGATAAGCAATACTAAATGTACCTTTTTATTGGAAGCATTGAACGTAACTAAGTGAAAAGTGTCTGATCGTAAAGGGTAATTAGATGTACAACATCACACACTAGCTCTAACAACTGCCTTAGTGGAACTCTTAATAAACAGGTACATTGAATGAATATCCTGAGCAAAATGTGATATTTTAGAGCATATTTGATGTTATTCTAGCATAAAACTGCTGTTCTTACTCTTCTCTTACAGGAGAGTACATTTACAAGTATTAACAGAGAGTTTCATGCACTCACATGTTGTTAAACCCATTTTATAGATTATGCGCGTCCAATGGAAAAGCGTTTACAAATAAGTCAAAAGAAAATACGGTCAGCGTGATCAAACAGCAAAGATATTGGAGTGCGTTTCATGGCATTTATTAGTGTTTACATATTTTATGCTAGAATAGCGTTAGCGCATGTTCATTTCGTGAACGTCCTCAAAATCCCTCGGGATACGAAGGTAACTTCGCGTAACTTTCTAACTCTGCAGATGGTATAACATGAAAACACAGGTATTGCTTAAAACTTTTATTTCCGTTATAAACAAATGGAACTCTTCACATGTAAAAAAACAAACTCACATGCCAACAAATTTGAAAAACTAGTCATAACATTATGTAACTTTCAAGCTCACCTTACAATTGATTATGGCAAGATTTCTCAAAATGTTTCTAGAGTTTGACAGATGTGTTGATTCAAAATACATGAAACATTAGAAACAGTTGCTTATCTGTCTTGCCATGTTGTGAAATATATTTGCTTTAGTACCAGCTGAAAACTTGACGCATTGTTACGTTCAAATGCCGAATCAAAATGTGGTCCTGTCATTTTATGCCACATGCTGTATCACATAATGTTATTTGTCTAAATCGCTTACTAGAATGTTTTAGTTTTAAGTTTGATTTATAATTTTTGTTTGAATTTTTGAATGGAGTTTTCCTATTCTTGTATATATTTTATAGTATATGATAGCCAATACCTTTATAATGTAAATTGTGCGGATGTTGAAACTGTTGAAAGGAGGAAAGTGATATACCTTTGTTTTTTGCATATATTGTATATTGTATACCATTAATGTATGCTTGTTGACTAGACTTTTATAAATATTAAAATATCCTAAGTACTTGAACGAGACATGAAAATATTTTGAAATCGTGTTCGGACTAACCATCTGCTAAGCATAAATGCTATACATACTCTTGCAATTTGAAAGTTATTGCGCCATGGATTACAAGTGCGAAGGAACCAATTTCTGTCATAGAATATCACAGTTAGTATGATTTAAGTCATAGAATCACACAGTATGATTTAAGTCATAGAATCACACAGTTCAGATAATTTAGGTCATAGAATCACACAGTACGATTTAAGTCATAGAATCACACAGTTAGTATGTTTAAGTCATAGAATTACATAGTTCGGATGATTTAAGTCATAGAATCACACAGTTTGGATTATTTAAGTCATAGAATCACACAGTTCGGCTGATTTAGGTCATAGAATCACACAGTTTGGATTATTCAAGTCATAGAATCACAAAGTTCGGCTGATTTAGGTCATAGAATCATACAGTTAGTATGATTTAAGGCATAGAATCACACATTTAGTATGATTTAAGTTATAGAATCACACCGTTAGTATGGTTTATGTCATAGAATCACACAGTTAGTATGATTTAAGTCTTAGAATCACACAGTTAGTATGGTTTAAGTCATAGAATCAAACAGTTAGTATGATTTAAGTAAGAGAATCACACGGTTCGGATTATTTAAGTAAGAGAATCGCACAGATAGGATTATTTAAGTCAAAGTATCACACAGTTAATATTAATATTTAAGTCATAGAATCACACAGTTAGTATGATTTAATATGATTTAAGACATAGAATCACACAGTTAGTATGACTTAATATGATTACTGTTCGGATGATTTAAGTCATAGAATCATACAGTTAGTATGATTTAAGGTATAGAATCACACAGTTAGTATGATTTAAGTCATAGAATCACACCGTTAGTATGATTTAAGTCATAGAATCACACAGTTAGTATGGTTTAAGTCATAGAATTACACAGTTTGGATGATTTAAGTCATAGAATTACACAGTTTGGATGATTTACGTCATAGAATCACACAGTTAGGATGATTTAAGTCATAGAATCACACAGTTCGGATTATTTAAGTCATAGAATAACACAGTTCGGATGATTTAGGTCATAGAATCATACAGTTAGTATGATTTAAGGCATAGAATCACACAGTTAGTATGATTTAAGTCATAGAATCACACAGTTAGTATGGTTTAAGTCATAGAATCACACAGTTAGTATGATTTGAGTAAGAGAATCACACAGTTCGGATTATTTAAGTCATAGAATCACACAGTTAGTATGATTCAGTATGATTTAAGTCATAGAATTACACAGTTCGGATGGTTTAAATCATAGTATCATACAGCTTGGATTATTTAAGTCGTAGAATCACACAGTTAGGATGATTTAAGTCGTAGAATCACACAGTACGGATTATTTAAGTCGTAGAATCACACAGTTCGGATGATTTAAGTCATGGCAGCACACAGTTCGGATGATTTAAGTCATAGGGTCACTCAGTATGGATGGTTTAAGTCATAGTATCGCACAGTGCGGATGATTGAAGTCATAGAATCGCACAATTTGGATGATTTAAGTCAGAGAATCGCACAGTTCGGATGATTTAAGTCATAGAATCACACAGTTTGGATTATTTTAGTCGTAGAATCACACAGTTCGGATGATTTAAGTCATAGTATCACACAGAAAAGGATAATTAGCAAAATTATGATTTTATTTGAAATTTTTAAGTGTTAACCTGTTTAATAATTGTTCGATTTTAGTTTAGTTCATTCTCCTGAGACAAATAATAAATATTTGTTCTTGTTTGCACGAATTTATGCCATCTCATCACCGCAAATTTATTCTACGATATTTAGACCTTGCCCTTGAAATAATCCAGTTTATTGACCAAAGTTTCATCAGGAATTAATCGAATGCTACTGGACAAAAATTGTTACATATGATTCTAAGTTATGACAGTTATATTATAAGGCAGAGGTCTTGTTTAGGACCATTGAATTGTATCACTGTTATATTTGTTAAAATGAAATGTTTACATCATAGGAGTAAAAATCTAACTGTTTTCAAACACATTTTCGGAAGTCTGTGTTTCATGTTTATTGTAAGATTGTCAGGGGTCTTGTTGAAGTCCACATTCAAGTGTATTTTTCTTTACTTTGCATAAATTGTATAGTGCTTGCTTATTAAAAAGGTAATAAAACCTATGTTTTAACTGTGATTTCAAACAGCAGGACTAGAGGTATGGCCCTTGTACAAATGTATCAGTAAAAGGTGTTCAATTTCATGTATAAAACCTTTTTATGCTCCCACTTTGGGGGGCATAAGATTTGCCATTGTCCATCCGTCCGTCCGTCCTTCCATCCGTCCTTCCGAGAATGTTGTGTCGCGCCTAGCTCCAAAAGTATTTGACGTAGAGTCAAAAAACTTTACAGGAATGTTGGTCAGCGGGTGTAGTTATGCACCTGGGGTTTTGCGTACGGATTCGTTTAGTCGTGTTGGAGTTATTGCCCCTGACTTTGTAAAAATTAGTCATTTAAGTGTTGTGTCGCGCCTAGCTCCAAAAGTATTTGACGTAGAGTCACAAAACTTTACAAGAATGTTGGTCTGCATGTGTAGTTGTGCACCTGGGGTTTTGCGTCCGGATTTATTCAGTCGTGTAGGGGTTATGGCCCCTGACTTAGTAAAACATTGATCTTTTAATGTTGTGTCGCGCGTAGCTCCAGAAGTATTTGACCTAGAGTCACTAAGTTTACAGGAATGATGGTCAGAATGTGCAGTTGTGCACCTGGGGTTTCGCGTCCGGATTCATTCAGTCGTCTAGGAGTTATGGCCCCTGACTTAATTAAAAATTGATCATTTTAACGTTGTGTCGCGCGTAGCTCCAAAAGTATTTGACCTAGAGTCCCCGAAGTTCACAGGAATGTTGGTCAGTATGTGCATTCTCTTGACTTGCATAAATATATGCACAAACATTTGTGCCGCACATTAACTTGCAACTTATTTCACGTAAAATCATGACACATAACACAAATATTATTCAGCAGGTGAAGCTGTGTACCTAGGATTTTGTTTTGATTTTTCGTCGGATATACCAGAGTTAATATTACACTATAAGGCCCTTAATTTACTCAAAAATATGTATAAAGGGCATTTCACTCAGCCAGACCAGAGTTAGTGTCCTTGACATAAAGAAAAATGGACAGAAAGTGAGTTGTGTTGCATATCTGTTAAAATTATTTGACCTAGAATTGTGAAACCATGTAGGAATATTATTCAGCATGTGGATTCATGCTCTGGCCCTTCGGAAACGGTTTGCCGTGTTCTTACCCCATGTGGCCTTTACCTTTGATCGAGAAACCCTAAAAGCAATAGGTGTCATCTACTCTGCATGTCCAGTGATCCTAGGTAGTTTCAACATTCTGAGTAATTTGTTCTCAAGTTATTGATTGGAAACGGTTTTCCATGTTCAGGCTCTGTGATCTTAACCTTGAATGAGTGACGCCAAACACAATATGGGTTATCTCACCTTAAGCCCAATCACCGTATGACATTTGAAGGTTCTATGTCAAATGGTTCTCAAGTTGTTGATCGGAAACGGTTCTCCATGTTTTTATCCCCATGACCAATATCAGAAGTGTCGTGTGACCCGAAAACTCAATAGGAGGGGTCATCTCCTCTGCATGTCCAATCATCTATGAAGTCTTAACATTATGGGTTAGGTTCTTCACCAGTTATTGATCGGAAACGCTTTTTATGTTCAGCACCTGTGACTTTGACCTTTGAATGAGTGACCCCGACCCCAAAAGCAATAGGGGCTATCTACTCCGAACGCCCTGTAAAGGTATGAAGTTTGAAAGCTGTAGGTCATACGGTTCTTCGGTAATCAATCAGAAATGAAGCGTGATGGCCGGCCGGACATGGCAAAAACAATGTGTCTCCCCCAGTGGGGTGGAGCGGGGAGACATAATTAATTCAAAGCCATATTCACTAAGTGCGACACCATATCAAACCTGTTTCAACAGCAACACAAAGATGAACAGAATCATCCCATGAGTGTTGAGGTTCTTGGGCTTTTGAGTTAGTTTATATGCATTTATACATGTTTCTAGCCAATGTATAAATCTACACATTTTTATTTATACATGCTTCTACCCAGTGTATTAATCTACACACAAGCCCGCCCGGTTAGCTCAGTAGGTAGAGTGTTGGTCTACGGATCTCGGAGTCGTGAGTTCGATCCTCGGGCGGGGCGTATGTTCTCCGTGACTATTTTATAAACAACATTGTGTCTGAAATCATTAGTCCTCCACTTCTGATTCATGTGGGGAAGTTGGCAGTTACTTGCGGAGAACAGGTTTGTACTTGTACAGAATCCATGAACAACGGTTAGGTTAACTGCCCGCAGTTACATGACTGAAATACTGTTGAAAAATGGCGTTAAACCCAAAACAAACAAACCAACAAAATCTACACACATCCCTATTTATATGTGAAGTTTTGTATTTGCGATCGTGTCACTTGAATGTGGGTTTTACTGTTGGACTTCTTTTTTATGTTTGTGCAATTCACCCAACGGAATCCGTTTTTAGCTACAGGTCAATGGCACTTTTTATGAACTTGACAGTGGCCTCCACGACCAAGTGGTTAAGGTTGCTGACTTCATATTACTTGCCCTTCGCATATCTGGTTTTGAGCCTTACCTGAGAGGCCAAAAAAATTCTTAAGTAAGTATTTATGTGAGGAAAAAGAGAAAAGTGGAAACTTCACAGGTCGACCAACACGACAAAAACGAAAATGTTGCGGGCTCGGTTTGATTGAGCCTGTTCATGGACGGTAGTGGAAATGCAAGCTACCGTCCACGCCCTCTAGCTCCGGGTTGAGCAGAACTCAATATTTACACATGTTAAAAGTACAAAAGGCAATTTAGAGACATCCGCAGATGTATTCAAACGGCGGTGAACATGGAACCTTCAATGATACACGTGTTGAGGCGTGTAATTCCATGAAGAGCGGCGTTTCGTCCCAAGATAAAGTAAAGGGTTTGCCCCAAACGAGAAAACAATGGGCAGAACTAAACAAACTGGAATTTAGAAAGGGGATCTGAGGTTATGGAGCCTGCGTATCACAGAAACTGTCAAAAGACAAAATTAAAAAGCAGGCACCATATCCAATGGGTGATTATACAATACCCAAGGCTATGAAAGCGAGAGTATTGGAACCACCCAGGCCGAAATGGTCATGTTGAGAAACTAAACAGTACCAATAACACGAGACAAAAGTCGTGCTGAACGATCTGAGAAGATCGAAATATAACAGCCCTGATTGAATGTACGGGGAGACATTTTACGGCCGCCACACGGCACAAACAACGCTGCTGTGATAATGAAATAGAGAAAAGTGGAAACTTCACAGGTCGACCAACACGACAAAAACGAAAATGTTGCGGGCTCGGTTTGATTGAGCCTGTTCATGGACGGTAGTGGAAATGCAAGCTACCGTCCACGCCCTCTAGCCCCGGGTTGAGCAGAACTCAACATTTACACATGTTAAAAGTACAAAAAGCAATTTAGACACATCCGCCATCCAACTGGCTAACAGAGTCGCTGAAATAAATAATGCATAGAGGAGCATCGGGGATCTTCCCACACCATCAAAAACTGGAAAGTCATCTTATGACCTATAGTTGTGTCAGTATGACCAAGCAAAAAGATACTAGTACCAACTTGACAGATCTGTCAAACCTACCACTTCATATTTGAAGTGTAATATACGTAGGTATAAACGTGATGAAGTTATTATATTCGAACAAAATGAAAACAAAAATGTGGATAACCACAGGTCGCCAAACACGACATAGACGTAATGTTGCAGGCTCTGTTTGATTGAGCCTCTTCGAGGACGGTGTTGGAAGTGCAAGCTACCGTCCATGCCCTCTCGTAAGTACCAGGATGCAATTTAGAGACATTACCACCTTAGGGCAGTTGGGACATCACGATCATGGCCTTTCAACTATTGACTTCAGTCTTGATAAGGTCATACAGTTGTCTTATGAAGGTACACTTCTATTGTTCTTTAGTAATTGATCTTGATCCGATGTCTACATGCAATGGGGGCCAAACTAGATGCAATGTTTACTTGCAATACGGGGCGTTGTTTACTTTTTTTATTTTCATTTTTGTTGTAGTTGTCTCAGATTTTTAGAGAAAATATGGGTAGGTGTAGTCTTCATTGATCCCACCCCAAACCATCAACTTCCAGGTCGCTTTTACACCAATGAGGAAGCAATGAGGAAACAATTTGAAACTATTTCTGAAATAGGTTGCAATATTAAAAAAAAACTTTCTTTGCTGGCATTTGACTGAATATATCCGAGACAGCTGGATGCCATAGTGTTTGTAAATTTTGGTTTTCTCCCCCTAAATAGCATTTCTTACATTGGCCAGACGGTGACGTTCAGTAATTTGAAGGTACATGAAGATCCTAGGAGCTCCTTGGAGCATTTTTTCAGACGCGTGCACTCACCTGGATAGAACCACTGACCTTCCGTAAGCCAGTTGAATGGCTTTCTTGCACAAAAAGTCACAGATGACATAAGATGAGCAATTTTATGATAGTAATTCGGAATGCTATAAAAGCGAATTATTTTGTGCAAATAAAAAAACAAGTTGTTTTATAAATTTTATTTCACAAGGTTCATTATATCAATTATGACCAGGCGAAATATGTAAAATCATATTAACATGTTATAAACAAAATCTTGATATAATTAATGATATCCTAAAGCTAGAGTAGAATGATATCAGGTCTGTAAATATAGCTTAGTTAAAAGACCACATATCAAAGTTTTTTCATTGTGTATGACACAATGGCAAACACTCGTGTACAATGAATACTGTTCAAAGCTCACTGGATATAGACTTTCGTGTGCAACAGCAAGGATGTAAATATCTATCAATTTACGTCCTTGGTAACAGTGATGACAAAATGTAAGAAAAGGTTGAAAATGGAATCTTGTTCATACGCAGAATCAAAATACGAAAGCAAGTATCAAATAATGAAATTAAAGATATATTTTGGAGTCATCAATTCAAAAATGTTTCATTCTGCAGAAATATTATAAGTTGGTGAAAACATTCCAAGAATATTAAGTAAGTATCCTAAATATTTGATACCTGCATGGATCCCACTTGAAATGAAGGCATAAATCACAACAATCAGAACCCGTATTCCAAGATCATTTGGAATACTTTTACACGTTTTATGGGGAATATACTTGATTTTCTTCTAAACGAGTGAAGGCAAAAATTCTTTATGCAAAAAACAAACATTTAGATACATATAAATATATAAAAATTGACATCAGACATTTTTACTTTTGTAATTCCATCTTAATTTTTATTTCGTAAATCAGAAATGATATATATAAATGATTTTTTCTAAAACAAAAAGATATGTAGAACAAAATATTTCAAAATGTATCTGCATTTATTTTCACAAAATATTTTCGCATTTAGTAAATAAATGAAATGTAACATCTTAAATAAAAGCACACATTATTTTGTTAAAATGGAACAAAAGTGCCAGAATGTCACAAAATACGCCCGTCTAAATATTCAGTTACGTATCGTAAAAGATGTCTTTCAAGGCCCATAATTCAAGAGAGCCTGGGGCGATTTAGTTGAAGATATCAAGCCATATAATGCCCATAAGCATTGTCACCATGTTTGTTGAAATTCGGAAGAAAACTATTCCATTTAGAGGGCAGACAAGGCTAAATTAGCAGATATCGAGTAATTCAAGGGCCATAATCCAAGAGGTACTGGAGCGAGTTGGCTGGTTTTCGAACCTGACCAAGACATTATGCCCAAAATAGTGTCAGCAAGTTTGGTAAAGATCGGATGAAAACTGCGGACAAGGCGAAATTCGTAATGTTTCAAGTAATTCAAGGGCCATTATCCAACACTATTGATACTATAATGTCGTGTAAGAATCGAAAAACAAGTTCCCAGGTGTGATTTATCGTAGAATAATCCTAGTTTTTTGTTCTTATGCGAAACAATATATCACTCAGTCCTACGGCCTTGTGATATATTCTTACGCATAAGAACTCAAAGCACGGGTTATTCTACGATAAACCACACCTTGGAACTTATTATTTCTTAATCATTCTTACTTATATCATGGACAGATGGTTGTAAATAATCAGGCATTAACAGACCTGATTGGATGTTACTGTAGAACATTTGGGAATCTGAGACTGTTAAATCATTTGATTTTATGGGTATGATATTTTGTGGGTTTGATCAAAACAAAAGTCAACTACTTCATGGAGATATAATTATATAATTTTGATGATACTGACCTCTGAACATAAATGAATGATTTTCCTCATTTTTGTTTTTTTGTTGTTTTTTTTTTTTTTTTGCTTCCATGTAGCTATGTAGCTATCTGAAACAGAAAAATTTCCATGAAAAAAAAAATATCAAGAAATATTGGTAAAACCGATTTACGTTCCCCGAAATGTGCATATCAAACAAATGTGGAATTTACTGAATTGGCACATTTAGTTTATCGGTTTTAAATCGTAATTTGAAAACACATTCAATCGGATAATGAAGAAAAATATGCGCACCTCGCCTCCATGAATGTTTTCTGAATTCGAGGCAGTGGTTGCTGAGAAATGCTCCTGAATATGATGGCGCTATAGTTAACCAAAAGGCAATAACTCGGTGAAAAATCATCAAACTGTAATGCGTTTAAAGCTTCCTATGAAGTATGGCTAAATTCCAACACCAGTTATTGCTGAGAAATATTCCGGACAAGAATTGTACTAAGATTTACTATTGTTGAATAATCAAAGACCAGTTATCAAAGACCAATAACTCTGTATGAAATCATACGACAGGGAAACATAGATAATATGCCCATCTCTTCTTGAAAATGAACCTAGAGAATATCTGAATATATAACTGTACTGTACTTAAACCTAAAAATATGGTTCCCAAATACATCTCTATCGTAACGTCTTTTTCGCCGTTTTTGAAGTAGTTGGATAGTCAGTGGAAAGTCTAATACTTTATACTGGGCTTTACTGTCTGTTGCATTGACTATTAGTTTTCTCTTCAATTTGTTCAATTCTTATCGTTCGTCTCAGGTTTTGGCTATAAAAAACACAAAAATTGATCTTTTTTCAACGCTAAGAATAAAATTACTTCAAATTCTTTTAATGTCTTGCATTAGTTACAAAATGCAGTTGTTGTTTTTTTTTTTTGGAGAAGGGAAGCTAAACTTCAGAAAACAATAACATGATATAGTGTTCTGTCACCTCCTTTTCTGATATACAGAGTACTAAATCTACCCCAATTATTGATTAAACAAAATTAAATGCCAATAACAGCACTTTCGACTATAAGATTATCTTTTACAAGGTTGTTCATTCGTAAAATAGAACTTAAAAACATGACTTATTTTGAAAATAATGTAATATAATTCTTCGATATATCAAACAAATGATGGGGTATGTAGAAGAAAAAATTGTATTTATATGAAGTAATTGAAATTTCCTTTCTTTATGCGCATCTTTCTGCGCAGCCGACACTTTCTATGGAAAATTGAAGTGAAGTCAACATGAGGAATCTTGAGTTGTATCAGTACATTCCTGACATATATCTTGCCATTTTTGTGGTTGTGTTTTGACAGCGCATTTTAATACAAAGACAGTGTTGTTTATATAATGTTATCCCCTTTCAGATCATTTAGTATTCAATTATAGAAAGAATTAAGAATTTTCATAACTTTTTTTGTAACCTCCAGCAGATACATGTAATCAATTTGGTCAGGTTCGCGCCATTTTCCGTCCGAACAGGTGTTGCATTCAAGCAGTCTTAACATAAAATTTAGCCTGGTGACCCAATCAGTTTTTTGTCATTTTTATTTTTACAATACAATTGTTTATTCACAATAAAATCAGGAAAGAAAATTCTAGAAACATTGTTTTTTTTTCAAAATTTAAAAAAAAAAGATGTTCTTTGAGTATTTTCCATTGAAAAAAAAATCACAAAAGTGAATATGAAACCAGATTTTTTTCTATTTATACGAATAATTGTAATGATATTGTATTACAAATACGACTATGATATGAATGAAGTCTGTAAAATAATAAACCTTATTGTGCTGTTGTCTTTATGCATACTTTGGTTGGTATTTATAAATAAGCAGAAAATCATGAAAATGTTGGAAAATCACTTTCAGCAACAGTTGGTATTTTCAAAACAATATTTCACAAAAACAAGCCAAAAAAAATCATTGTTTTTATTTGTTTATTGTTTCAGCACAAATTTTCAAAACATATATATGAAATTGAAAAAAAAAATCTATAAAAGAAAAAAAAACTATAGGAATTCTCTTTAACATAGTTAGTAAAACTTAAGCTTTGACCCACTCTCGGACTGATATACTTATTTTGATAATGAACAATATCGGAACATAGTTTTTACATACGGCTGGTCGTATTTAATCGTGTTATGCATAAATCTTACAAAAATAATAATAAAAATTCAATACAAAGGTTAGCACCTCTATTCGAACTATAGGTTTGAAATATGATAGATATATTACTCAATTTAACGAAGATATGTTTCTGTTCGACATGTCAGTAACCATAATACTAGTATCTATTTTTCGTTTGAAACAATAGCGTATTATTTATGCAGTGAAATTTGGTATTACTTTCAACTTGTATACTTTTTTTAATAGAGAGATTTCAAAATGAATTTAATCTAACCATTGTTTTGAAACTATTTAGTGGTTAACTAAATATAAAGAAAACAATCGATCTACATATATCATAGATTCGTTTAATCGGCTGTTTCGGAACAGTGATATTTATCTATTGCGCCACTTCGTTTTTAAGTTACACCCGTAAGAATATACATATAGTCATGATTTTTTAACAGTGGTAGAATAATTATAAACATTATGCTGATTGCATGAAGCAATGATAGATGTGTTGGATAATTATGTGAAGACATTTATGAATAAAATATAAAAAGAAATACAGTTCTCTTTTGAATAAACAGGTTTGTACATACTTTTAAAGACGATCGCTACAGTTTCGTAATTTTTTTCTCAATAATAGATTTTAATGAAATGTTCTGTATTAAAAGATCATACTAGGTCACCAGCTTTGTTTCAATCTAATTTGCCCCTAGATATGGTGCTATTTTTAACATTTTTCAAAATTTCTATACTCCTAAAATATATTTCGGTAAAGTACAATAACCAGCATAAATTTGATATCTAAGCATTTTTATAACGGAAAACAATATATCTATTTGAAACATGCTCAGAGAAATTAAAAGAAAATGATTTTGTAAAGAAAGGAATACTTGTTCAGCAGGCCCAAGGGCTATTTTTGCATATTTTTGACAATTTTAAGTTGGCACTTCTGCTATTGTATCGAGTTTCACATATAGAATTTTATCAAACTCTGCACATACCTTTGGTTATGTCTACCTAATCTAAAACAAAAAGAAAATTGATAGGTCACCATATTAAATTTCGCTTAAATCAAATTACAACGAGGTGGGGTGTAGCGGGCATTTATACAACGCAGGTTGTTACGAAATTTTCTTCCAGTGTTTCAGCAAATGACTTAGAGATATATCAAATTATGAAACGGCAGATTTCTTAATAAGCGGATTTTAACGTGTTTCTGGAGTATTTTGATGTCACAGAACGATATAAGTTTCAGCCTTTCTCCAAACGAAACCTTTAGTTTACGAATAAGAATGTACGGTATGGTTACGGTACGGGATTAGAAACAGCTGTGACTCAATGCAGAGTTGGAGCGCCGGTATAAATTACAGACTTCAATATATGAAGCAATTTGAACTAAAAGTACTTTAAATGTATATATTTTGTAACCATGGTGATACTTACCCTAACCTCTAGTCAGTATATCATACATATTATACACTAAATGCATGCAAACATGCAATAATTTGCGCATTTTGCCGTACGCTACATTAGATAATCACTTCCGGGCATGCGCAGAAGACCGCTCCAACTCTGCAATGAGCTACATCGATTAGAAACACAACCAAATTGACACGGTGTTGGGGTAAATATCAAACCGTCCGAAAAAACTATCACGAGCGCCTTTAAGCTCACCTGTGACATGATGTGCTTTTGTGATCGCATTTTGTCCGGCGTCCGTCCGTCTTCCGCCCACAATTTCTTGTGAACACGATAGAGACCACATTTTGCAATCAATCTTAAGATCAAACTCGCACACAACTTAAATGGGTATAATATCTCGATTCCTTTCGAAAACTGGCCAGATCCCATTATGCGTTCAAAAGTTATGTCCCCTTAAAGAGCCAAATTTTCCATTTTGGGCTTGTCAACATGATAGAGACCACATTCTAAAATCAACTTTAATAAAACTTGCAAACAACTTGTAAGGGCTTAATATCTCGGTTCCTTTCGAAAACTGGCCAGATCCCTTAAAGGGCCCAAATTTGCTATTCTTGGCTTGTGAAACACGATAGATACAACATTTTGCAATCAACTTTAATCAAACCTGCGCATAACTTGTATTAGCATAACATTTTGATTCCTTTCGAAAACAATAGTTATTGAAAACCCGCCAGATATAAGCATGGATTCCAGAGTTATGGCCCCTTAACGGGCCAAAATTTGCTGTTCTTGGATTCTTAGCATAACATCTTGATTCCTTTCGAAAACTGGCTAAATCCAATCATGGATTCCATAGTTATGGCCCTTTAACGGGCCAAAATTTACTATTCTTGGCTTGTGAACACGATAGATACAACATTTTGCAATCAACTTTAATAACTGGCACACAACTTGTGTTGACATAATATCTCGGTTCCTTTCGAAACTGGCCAGATCCCATCATGGGTTACATAGTAATTGTAGTTATCGTGGCAATTTTGGTTTGTGAACACGATAGAGACCACATTTTTCATTTTGCAATCAACTTTAATCAAACCTGTGCACAACTTGTATTAGCATAACATCTTGGTTCCTTTCGAAAACCCGCCAAATATAAGCATAGATTCCAGAGTTATGGCCCCTTAACGGGCCAAAATTTGCTGTTTTTGGCTTGTGAACACGATAGATACCACATTTTGCAATCAACTTTAATCAAACTTGCACACAACTTGTGTTGGCATAAGAGCTCGGTTCCTTTCGAAAACTGGCCAGATCCCGTTATGCCAATTTTGGTTTGTAAACACGATAGAGACCACATTTTGCAATTAACTTTAATCAAACCTGCGCACAACTTGTATTAGCATAACATCCTGGTTCCTTTAGAAAACTGGTTCCAGAGGTATGGCCCTTTAAAGGGCCAAAATATGCTATTTTGGCTTTAGCAGCCATATAGAGACTTCCTTTACGGTTTGATTTGATATAAACTTGCACAATATCTTCAACAACAAAAAATCTTAGATTTCATGATGAATTTGTCAGATCCAATCATAGGTTCCAGAGTAACGGCCCTTGACCGACCCCTGAAAGAGCCAAAATTTGGTTATTTTCACCTTGTGAACCCGACAGAAGTTCCATTTTATATTTGATTTTAACCACACTTACAAACAACTTAAGTCACATTAAGATATCGGTTCTTTTCGAAAATTGGCTGGATTTCATCGTGGGTTCTAGAGTAACTGTCCATGAAAGCGGCAAAAGTTTCTATTTTTGGCTCTTTCATCCATATAGAGGTTTTATTTATGCTTTGATTTGATACAAACTAGCACAGACTGATTACCTTGATGATCTCTAGGCCTGGACTGAAACCGGGTCATATCGGGACAAATACTAGGTCATTCGGTCAAATCAAAGGAAAAACTTGTTAACAACATAGAGGCCACATTTATGACCGATCTTTATGAAACTCAGAGTGTTTAACTTGATGATTTCTAAGCCAAGTTTGAAACTGGGCCATATGGGTCTGAAACTCGGTCATAAGATCAAATCAAAGGAAAAGCTTAAAGGCAAAGAAAATCTCCTATATAAGTGACCCCCCCCCCCCCCCCCCCCACCAAATACCAGACTTTTTAATCCCCAATATACAAGATCCTGTCTGGTCCAGTCTGATAAGGGTCCATAAAACCCCTGTAGACTTGACATGTAGCCTAATTATTGTCAGAGAATCATAAATTTTATTGCCTACAGGTAAATTGGTTATTTCCTGTGTTTTGCATTTTATTCATTGAAATGCTGTTGTTTTTTTAGTCTTTTTTCAGCATGTACACAAACTTATTTTAATTGATAAGATACTAATTTTGATTGCTCAGTCACGTTGAGTAATGTCCTGGCCAATTAAATTATAACTCTTATAGCAAAGCATTTCTCACTATAAAATAATTATTCAAAACTTAATAAGAGAAATTACAAGTTTGTTTATTCAATGATTATGATCTTTTTATCAAAAGTAACAAAATAAAAACGAAAAAAAAAGATAATTGCTGGATTTCATTAGAAATTAAAGAAGCGTTCAGTTGCATTTTTAATAGATAAAGAAGGTATATAGACAGAAGGATGTTATATATTAAAAATGCTTAATTCGTCTTGTGTTGTCTAAATAATGTTAACTTTCTTTTATGTATAATAAAATCCAGCAATAAAGATATATCATTGTTCAAAATACACAATAATTTATTACTTCTAAAAGCTATGTGCCTGAATGCATTTTTTATGTTTTTGATAATTTATAAAAAAACAGCAATTATGAGATGTAATTGTTAAAAAACTTACTATATTTAAAAATATGATAAAACACTGTTGTACCTTATCACTTTGTTTATTTAGCCCTAATTCAATCAAGCTTTCTAAACTCGTTATAAAGGTGAGAACTGATTTGCTATAAAGGTGAGAAATATCACCTGCAATTTGTTTACTGCACAGTAGCTATACAGTAGCTTATTATGATAAACAGAAGCAAGTCTACCAATGGTCCTGACTTGTGTATTGGCCCTTATCGCCAATACGCAGACCTTATCATCTCCATAGGCCACATACCAGGCATACCAGAATCAGTGTCTTTAACACTCTTCAGGCCACATTTATGACCCTATCTTCATGAAACTTAGTCAGAATGTTTATCTTGGTGATTCCAAGGCAAAGTCTGAAACTGCGTCATATGGGGTCAAACACTAGGTCACCCAGTCATATCAAAGGAAAAGCTTGTTAATATTCTTGTTCATTTGATGTGCATGAAACTTGGTCAGAATGTTTGTCTTTATGAAATATTGAATGAATTTTTATCAGGGTCATGTTGGGTCAAAAACTAGGTCACCCAGTCATATCAAAGGAAAGGCTTCTTAACACTCTTGTTCAGTTAGTGTCGTGAAACTTGGTCAGAATGTTTGTCTGCATGAAATATTGAATGAATTTTATCTGGGTCATGTGGGGTCAAAACATATGTCACCAGGTCAAATCAAAGAATAAGCATGTTTACATCCATGGGGGAGCATTTTTGATTCTATCTTCATAAACTTTGGTCAGGATGTTTGTTATCATAAACTCTTGGACGATTTCAAATCTGGGTCACATGGGGTCAAAAACTAGGCCACTAGGTTAAGTCATAAGTTAAGCTTGTATAAACTCTAGAGGCCACTTCTTTGCTCCAATCTTCCAGGAACTTTATCAGAATAATTGTTTTCATGAAATTTGGACAAGTTTGAATTTGGGTCATTTGGGATAAAAAGCAAGGTAACTAGGTCAAATCAAAGAAAATGCTTTTTACACTTAAGAGGCCATGTTTGTTTTTTTTGTCCAATCTGAATGACAATTTGTCAGAATATTTGTCTCCATGAAATCACTGGTTAAAAACGTTTACACTGTTATGGTGTATTACACAGGTGAGAGACCAAAGACCATCTTGGCCCTCTTGTTGTAGATTAGTTTTGTTTTTATCGAACGAATGTTCAGTTGAATAACACATATTAAGCAACTATTTGTTTCCTATTTTCTGATCCTTTTTCTAACGTGGCATAATGGTGACACGCGAACTTTTTTTGTAAGAAAAACAATCGCGAAACCAAATAAAGTTTAGGGAAAAATGAAACATAGAAAAATGACAAAGTCGTTCTCTTTTCGCATATTTCTTAATGTACAATAAAATATCATGTCTATACTACACTACTAAAGTCTGGATGCGCATTTGTGTCAGGTGGGTGTTATTTATCATTAAAGTCATTAAATCAGCTCTAAACAAAATTCGTTTAAGAAGTTTAAGAGAAGTAGCTGTAACAAGCACTTTCATTAACATTTCAGCCATTTGACATGCGGGAGAACATAAAAATTTTAAAAAAATTGTCAACTTTCGCTTTCGGACAAGTCACTGATATCATATAGCGAATGGGTTGTTTTGTTTTGTGTGTTTTTATTATTATTATTTTGTTTTAAAATATATTATAGCATACATGTACTAGTTCTATCTCTACTGTACATTAATAATTTCAATGTGAATATGCGTACTACTTGTTTAAAATTGTATTCTAATTATTTCATTAAAATAACTCATTGAACATTGTAAGGCTAATAGGCGGATACTCCCCGACCCCTATTATGCCAATGACGGGGAAAATAAATGGGATTACCCATATGGGGCCTGGAAAAAAGAAGAAAAAAAGAAGGAAAAACAGAAAGAGAAAAAAAAGAAAGAGAAGAGAAAAAGAAAAAAAAAGAAAAAAAAAGAAATTGAGGATGAGAAGGCACGGTACAGAATTGTAATTTTGAGTAATTCGAAATTTCGAAGTTGTTAGCTTAACTTTGGAGATAGTATATCAAACGTTCTCGTTAATAGATAGCATTCACCTGGCACTAATGTCATATTTGAGAATTAAAAAAATCAAGCAACTTCTATTAGAATATCATTTCTATTTCAGAACTAATTTTAACTTACATATTAAATATTTTAGAAGATGAATGTACAAACTGAATATTACATACGGCTTCTGCTGATCCTCGTTCAAGGAGGCATGCTGGTTTGTAAAGGTATCATTGATAGAGAACTTGCAGGCATTGCACTTGATGTCATCCTGAAAACTCATGAAAAAACACTGAAGAAGAAGCTTATAAAGTCCCAGTATATCGTACTGTTTCCTAAGAGTGGTACCCCGGATGTTGAGGACCTTGACCTTTCTCTGCTGACAGTTGTTCTACAAGATGTGACGAATCTTTCTACCGCCGACATACAGTACATTAAAGTTATAAAAGAAACAAGAAACACTTTGGCGCATAATTCCACCGCTTCAGTTGAACTCGCTGATTACACCACCTTGAAAACCGATCTGGAAGACGCATTGACAAAATTGTGCCTAGGTCTTGACGTGAATCTACAGACTGAATGCTCAAAATTGATACAGAAGTTCACAGGCGAACCACTTGATGAGGCAGCTGCTCTTAAGTATGTGAAGGAGCTGAGGAATGAAGACGAGCTGTTACAAGATTTTGAAGGAATGTTGGAAAAACAGTCTGAAGATATTGTGCAAGAAGTAAAAGCATCAGAGAACCGATTACAAGAATCCATATCAGGTAAAAAGATGCTTTGTTATATATATTAAAAATAGTGATCATAGTATTTAAAGGTTGTAGTTTTGCTGTAGTATATACTTTAAGTTAAAAAGAGAGGTATTTCTTTTATATAATAGTACTAAAAACAAATCCATGCAAACAAGATAGAATATATGTTTTAAGCATTTCACTTAAGAGAAAAAAATGTTTCATAGCATGTGAAGTTCCGCACCTGGTATTCTGTACGGGATTTAACTCAGCCAACTTGGAGTTATGGTCTTTCACTCGACAATTCTTCTGGCAGTACATCTAAATCGACCCATATATAAATGACCTTGACCCTCATATGACCTTCAGCTCCAAACTTAGAAACTTAATAATTTTAAAAGAATTTTAAGGTCCTACAGCCAACATAAACGCCATAATTTACTTCATTCTCACACTCAACAATCTACAAAGTGACGTATATATAAATGACATTGACATTCATATGATCTTTACCTTAAACTTAAAACATGTAAAATCCAAGTTTCTTTGATCATACATCCAGGGGCGTGATTTTGTGTTCTAAAATAACAGCTTCTTACTTTATATAAGAAGTGGATAAAATAGGGGAGCACTATTTGGTGGCGCCTGTATAACGCCAAATACTATGTCCAGATAACTCCAATATTGCTATGTTTAATAGAAATAAACTGATTTTGCTGCCCGAAGGGGAAGCATATATAGTCGCCGCTTCGTCCGTCCGTCCGTCCCGTATTTCTTGTCCGGAGTATTCCTCAGCAACCACTTGTTGGAATGTAGCGAAACTTCATAGGAAGCTTTGCTATCAAGAGATGCGCGTGTTATCTTTGTGATCCGGTCGTATGATTTTCACGGAGTTGTTGCCCTTTGATTATGTAACAGTAGTATACTATAGTACAATTCTTTTCCGGAGTACTTCTCAGCTACCTCTGATTGGAATTTAGCCATACTTCTTCGTGTTCCGGGTGTATGATTTTTCACCGATTTATTGCCCTTTGATTATTCAACATTTGTAAACTAAAGCTCTAACAAAGTCAGGATTTTTTCTCAGCAACCACTGAATTTAGCAAAAATATCATAGGACTTCACTCGCAAGAGAAGGTGCGCATATTTTCTACATTACCCGTTGGAGGTTTCAATAATATATTAAATTATATGTGTCCAGTCAGTAAATTCAGCTTTAAAAATTTGTTCTTTTAATATGCAAATTTCGGGGAGCTTCCATCAGTTCTTGTTTCATATTAAAATATTTCTTTCACAGAAGTTGAGCAGAGATTAATGGGGGAATTCCAGAAACTACACGCTGGTAAATATATACCTTTTCATTGGAAAAGTTTATTTCAAGAATAAAGTGTCCATACTGATAGATGTATGATATTGTACATTCTATATATTATTGTCATATGATATTTGTACAATAATCTTTTACTACTGTGTTTGCTTAATAAATCATTGCAAATAAACTATATCTCAAGTTTTTAAAGGTATTTTTAAAATGAAAGAACTAAAACACATGGGTTTGTATTTTATTAGGATACACATACGATTTTTCACATTCTACATTTCCCGATACATTGCCCAAATGTGAGGTTTGTTCCAACAAAGGCAACACTGCAACATTCTATTGTGAAGCCTGCTGTAAGTTTATGTGCACTGAATGTAACCAACGTATCCATACTGTTGAGAAGACGCACAGCCGGCAAAGAATAGAAAAAGGCATGCCATTTAAGCTAGACATGAAGGGTTATGATAAGTGTAATGTACATAAAAAGAACATTACACATATCTGCAAATCTGACAATAAACTTTGCTGTGAGGTGTGTGTAAAGGAGAAACATGAACACTGCAGTACAATTTATTCCATTTCTGAAGCAACATGCGAGTCTAAACACAACCCAACAATGGAAATACCTCGACTACAAAACGAAGCACGCCTGCTTCTTGCATGGTTGTCTTCCATTGAAAGAGATGTAAACAAGAATGTAAAAAGTATTCCTGCAAGGTTAGATGAATATAGAAATGCGTTATTGAAGCAATTTGATTCTGAAGCACAGAAAATAAAAGAAAAAGCTAATGAAATGAAAAATAATACATTGAAAGAAATACAGAAAAATCGCAAACACTGTTTGCATGTCATTGAGAAATCTGAACAAGCCAAACTGTCATTGATTAATATGACTAAATGTGGCACAGCCTCACAAAAACTTATTTCTCAGTATCAGATAGAGGCATTTAGAACCAAATTGCAGTCTCTAACAGATATCTATATTGTGTCTCTACATCTTGAACATTTGAACTTACCAGAACAAATTGCACTACTATCGGTACATATGGAGGCACCAGACAGCAGGCCAGTACAGTTGTTCATGGATAGTGTACTGGAACTGAAGCAGAATAAAAGCGAGAAGCAACCGTTGCTAACAGGTATGGATTTTCTGCCGGATGGTAGACTGGCTGCCGTGGATAATTTCAACAAAAAATGCTTGATTTACAATAAGAAGCTTGAGAAAGTAGGATCATATCAGTTATCGTATACACCACAGAGTATTGTTGTTGTATCTGAGGAGGAAGTGGCGATAACAAATGAGGGATATTACAAGATATACTTTCTACGTGTCAGTAAATTAAATGAAATAACTTTAATCAGGACATGTAAAGTAACGACAGAGTATGACTCTGTGTGTCTGAAGGATGATAAGAATTTTGTTGTTGGAACAATTGATGATACTAGACCTTTTCGTATTGTATCTATATTAGGAGAAGAGAAAGATTTCAGTATCGACTTTCATAACAAAAAGTACTCTATTGGTACCAGCGCATGTACATATATAAGAAACAGTAACAAAATTGTTCTCACGGATAGGGATGATCACACTGTCTTTATATACGACGCTACGACCAACACCAGAGTCGATGTCAAGGACCAACAAATCAGAGAACCAAGAAATGTCGCAGTAGGACCTTTAGATTGTATCTTTGTTTGTTGTAAAGGAACAGACAGCATTGTACAGATTTCTCCATCAGGAAAAATTGTAGCATCTCATAAGATAGATATAAGGTTTCCTTACAGTATTTGTTTTTCAAAGGACAAAACAAGACTTGCCATTTCTAACAGTTCTAAGAAAGGGGTAAAACTGCAACTCTTCAAAGTAGTGATATGATATTATGTAAATACACTAGCATCTCCAACAGACGAAGTTTGAATGTTGGCAACAGCAATATCAGAAACACAGATTTTACAAATCATAATTGAGTGTTAAATATTGAAAGAATAAATTTATTATTTTTGACTGTTGTTCTATAAAAAATAATAAGTTTATAGAAATTAGATAAAAACATACCGACTGATACCAAAATCATAAATATGTTTCCCTAAGAAACAGACAATCACACAAGTTACACGCTATTCTTAAACATTCACAGTTATCTACAAAAAACTGAAACGACGCCCAGTTCTAAAAGGGGAGTAAACAAGGGAAGAAGCGAGTACGAACATTGTTGGGGGCAGCGCATTTAGCGTTGGTAACTGATACAGCAAAACATTCTAGGTTTCAGATTGCATCTTTTATGCTACAAGAAGATGTTTTTATGAAAGAAACAAGACGCAGATACCAGATGTCAATCTGCGCAGAAATACATATACTTCCCTGGGAAAGCATTTAAAAAAATAAAAATTGGGTATTAAAAGCATGTGAATTGCCTTGTTTGCACACGATTTTTCTCCCGTTCATACATAGGCGGATCCAGTGAAAAAAAGTAGTTTTTATGAAAGAATGCAAATTAATGCATTAAATTATACATTTAAAACTTTGGACAACTCCAAAGTACTAATTTAAAATAGCCATTAAAGTATGACATAATTAGTTTTGTTAACCAATCTATTCTTATATTTTCAAACCTTTTTATCAATAACAGTATACAACATATAGTGATGTTAGAGACCGTAAGGCAGTTATACATAAACGATATCAATCACTGGAGACATACACAGATGCAAAATACTGCAGAATAGGAGAGATCGCCGTGACGTTACGCATGAACACCTGTTTATCTGGTTTAAATGTTGTGTTTCTTATGGTGCTGTTGGATCATTTCAAGTATTTCATACATATTAATCACTAGTTGGTAGAGTTGATTCATAAAAAAGATAAATGTAATAAAGTGGTATGTGTTGCTGCTATGAAATAAACCTGTTTTGTCAAATTGTAGCATGTTGTATAATAACAATATTTTATGGTTTATTGTCAAAAGCATATAACGTACAGTCACCTATGCCCTCACTCTCAGACGAAGATCATGAAGACCACAGTGCGTCCTGAAAATGTGTACTTCTTAAGTTCATACTGCGCCCTTGCAATATCCTTGCCAGGTTCTCACTGCGTCTAACACGTTTCCAATAATCTTTATTACCACGCGCATCTCCACGTCCAATGCGTTCTTACTACATTCTCAGTACGACCAGTCAGATTGAACCTCTCGCTCGCTTACCATGTGCTTATCACGTTCTCGTTGCGTCGTTCCTTTTGCAAGTTATATTGTGTCTGTATCTACACTCAACAGCAATCAAATACAATATACAACAAGGCCCCCGGAGAAATCAGAGCAGTCTTATAGAGAGGCCGTGGTGGAAAAAAGCAAAAGCAGCGTGAATGGTATACGAAGGTCCAGAAATCTACTATATGCTGCCAGTGCTTTTGAGTCCGTGATCTTGCGGTAATTCCTTATGATCTACGTTCATACCCATTGCTGGTTGAAAATGAAGTGATGGGGAATTGGATCCAGTATCCATACTCAGTTCTCAGAATCTGAAACAGACATGGTGAGAACCTGCTGCAAACGTGATATAGACATGTTAAGCACCAAAAGAACGTATTGATATCCAAAAACGTATTCTACAATGTGGCACGAACGTAGCAGTGTGCATTCCTACATCGTCTGTTACACCTCTTGAACATACTAAAACAGGTTGACCATCAGGTCGGGCGCATATGGGGTTAGGTGTTCTATCACTTTCTTAAGATCCAAGTCAAGATAAATAAGGCTGACCAGAGGTATCTTTGAAAACCTGGAACGTGCATCAAGTATCAGTCTCGTACCAATAGCTCCTCAAGTGCATGTGCAAACTAGATAGAGGCTGTCGAGGAAGATGTAATTTGTCAGAAGTGCTGAAATGCTCTGTACTGCCTTATGCAAGTTAATTAAAGTTGTCTACCATCTCGTGCTTGTGTGAACTGACATGTGTATCTTACATGAACCTTATTTCAGATTTCAGCTCACTGAGCTGAGTAATCTATTTCACAGAATAGTTACTGTTTGTCCGTGAAAACAACTTTAATATTTTCAGTCTTATTCTTCTTTGTTACAAAGTTAGCATTACATAATCAATGATTATGTGATCGATATATTATGCAGACATTGTGACAACGGGTGCATAATTAGGAACGTTGTTTCATTTGGTCCTACTAGCCCGAAGCTATAATATATTCTTGCATTTCTAAGTCCCAAACCGAAAGGGGTTGTTGTTGTATTTTGTGTCATAGAAAATACAATGTTATATAGAAACTAACATAACAGACTTTCTCATTCTCCATATTACCTACTATCTATACACAAGGTTTCATGAAGAAGTCTTTAGAAATTGTACTTTTGAAGTTATTGAAGAATCCACCATTTCCGAATGAAGGACGGACTTACAGACGCTCGAAATGATATACAAAGGAGAAACTAAGATAACAAGCATTTCTCAATTTTTCCTCTTATCTATGTACAATTTCTCAAGAAACAATCTCTCTTAGTTTTTAAGAAATGCAGGATGGAACTTTTTGTCACATTCGTTGACTATTTGTTGCCAATTTAAATGACGTTGGCATTCTCACAATTGCCATCTACCCATGTACCACGTATAATAAAAAATCTGTTCTAGTTTTAAAGTTATTACACTATCCATGCATACGGGGGGCAACCCATAAGCCCCCTCTGGCTAAACATTGTTGGCAGAATAGCAACTATGTTTTAATATGCTGCCTTGGAGGGAATACAAGTAAAATATGATAAATTACTTAAAGGAAAACAAAAAAAATCCCTTTAAAATATATAAAATGTGTTTTATGCTTTAATAAAATGCTGTGCCAATGTTGGTGCTTTTCCCATTTTCTGAATTATTTTGGCATTTCCTGTTACGAACTGATCGGACTATAATGGTCCTCTAAAAATATTTTAAATGTGCCTCCGAGGTGAAAAGAGGCCCCGCCAAAGGGACCACAAGTTTTCAAAAGAATTATATAGGAAAAACTAACTAGACCTAGGACTTTGATATTTAGTATGTAGCATTACATTGTGGTCCTCTACCAGAATTGCTCAAATTGTGCCTCTTGGATGAAAAGAGACCCTTCCCTAGGGGGAGGTGGGGTCGCAAGTTTTACACAGACTTGTATAGTAAACAACTTTAAAAATCTTCTTGCTTCTGGCATAGGCTTTTGATATTTGATATGTTGCATTGTCTTGTGGTCCTCTACCAAAGTTGTTCAAATTATACCTCTGGAATGAAAAGAGGCCCTGCCCTGGGGTCCCAGATTTAACATAATTTTATATAGGTAAAAATAAAAATCTTCTTGTCTGAAAGATCAAGGCTTAGGCCTTGGATATTAAGTGTGTAGCGTTGCCTAATGGATCTATAACAACACTTGTTATATGAGTTATAAAAGAGCAAAGACTTCAAAACTTATCAGATCATATTTCCTAGACTGTTTAATTATAATTACCTGATGACCCCAAGCGATTAATTAAGGGTCACTTGACTGTGACCATGACCTACTGACATATTTTCTTGATTTTTAAGGTACATCCTTGAAATTTAGATGACATGTTCAGTTTTACACACCAATCTTACAACTGACTTTCAGTGACCATGAATATATGACCTTCTGACATACTTTCTAATATTTTAGCATTAGTTTGTCGTTTTAAACGAGCTCATATTGCTCAGGTGAGCGAATCAGTGTCATCATGACCCTCCTGATAACGAAGTCTAGATTTAAGTATGTTTTTCTTTTATTTTGCATAAACTATATATAGTGTTTTGTTATGGACTTTGCATAAATTGTATATCGTTTAGCTTAATAAAAAAACTAATAAAATGATCAAATCAGTTAAAGGTGTTTCATTCCATGTATAAAACCTTTTTTTCATCCCTACCCCTAGAACAAAGTTTGCAATGGCGTGGGGTGAGAGGTCCATAGTGTTGCACTTGTCTGTGCATCCGTTCGCCCGTCCGAAAGTTATGTCGAGCATAACTCAAACAATATTTGACCCAGGGTAATCTCATTTAGCATGAGAAGCTGTGTACCTTATATTTCAACTGGGATTTCACACATCCAGATCGGAGTTATGACCCTTGACTTAGGTAGAAATATGCATAAAAAGGACCATAAAGTTTGTGTCGAATGTATCTCAAAAAGTCTTTGACAGAGTTATACTATATTATAGGAATATTATTCACTGTGTGGAGTTGTGCACCTAGGGTTGGTTTTATTTTAGATTTCACTCGATGAGACCAGAGTTATGCATGACAGACGGTTTTCACGAATCTTGCAACTTATTTGACCTAGGATCATGAAACATGATAGGAAAATTTATTCAGCATGTGAAGTTGTGCACCTAGGCTTTTGGTTTGATTTAACGTCGGACAGACCAGAGTAATGTCCCTTGATTTAGTCAAATATTATTAAAGGGCTACCTCTTCAAATAATATATGTATTTTCATAGATTTTTTAGGGTTAATGAAACACAGTAACGATAGGGATGCTACGTATCGCAATCAAATCATGAAAACATGTACGTTGACAGAATTGGTCATCATAGAGAAATACATCTTATATAAACATCTTATGATTTTTCACACATTACTAAAACGATTTGAACTTTCTATCAGTGAATCACAAACATAAAATAGGAGAAAATATGTGAAATAAGAAATGCCACAATGTGACAAATTTTCAGAGCAAATTGATTTTTGACTACTTCCTCAGTTAGCAACTGTTAGGACATTTGAAACCTGTTAAATGTATTTTCTTCTGTTTATAAATAGTTCCTCACACGACCCTTAAAATTAGTAAATGTATGTATTATGCACCATTATATTCAATAATACTGAAAATGAATTCCGTATTGTACTCTAAATATTGTACAGAGTGCATGTTGGTGAATAACTTTCATTACTGAATAATATTCCTGATCTGACCTCGCACACAAAAACTCCACTCAATCTATTTTAGCATCAATAAACCTGTTCATTGGTCAAACGCAAATCAACAAACAAAAGCATGGAGATATATAATGATAATATTATAACAGTATTTCTTACACTTAAACGTAAATGTATGCCAATGCTAATGAAATTTTTTACTTGTACCCGTCCGCGTTTTTATGTTAGTGCATAAAGAGGTCTCCTAGGACGAGTGGATAAGGTCGCTGACTTTGATAGCACTTGTCACTCACCGTTGTGTGTTCAAACGTTAAATTAATCATATGAGGAAGCTATCCAGCTGGCTCACGGAAGGCATGTCTGCTTATCCCTGGTCGTATAATGCACGGATAGGCACCAAGTGTCTTCCCCTGCCACTAAAGCTTGGATGGTGCTCTATGGCCTATAATTGTGTCGGGAGACGTTAAGTCAAACATAAATCCTTTTCAGTGCTTTTACATACATTCATCCGCCTATAGATAAATATGTGCATGCATAAAAATTGTACATGCATTTTTTTTCAGATAATCGTGCACAAGACTTAACAATTTTAAACTTTCAATGATTGTAAATTTTGTTGGGTAAGAATGACGCTATCAATAGATTAAGATTCAATGTTTTGAGATGGGTCATACAAGGACAGGTAGAATCTTACTGATAAGGGTATAATTCATCAAAATCTACCAATAGACAACAAAAAGTGCGTAATTTGGAGCGAAATATTTAAAGAATATTGGAAAACTATCTAAAATTGTAAGTAAAGTTTACATTTATGAGTACGTATTATTGAGTTTCTATATTATTAGGATAGCTGACAAATTTTATGTTAAGTGTCTTTTTTACTCGGTCCATCTAGATCTACGAATAATTAAGCCAGTGTCGGGTGGTTTTACAGCCACATAGAAGCACCTGAAGACTGCTGTTTTTATAATTGATAAAAATTCTTAGGCAAATAACGTAACAAATAAAGGAAAAGTAGATTCGGTTTGATTGAGCCTCTTCATGCGAGGTGATGAAATGCACAAAACTCTCAAGAAAGGACAAATATATGTTTGAATAAAGGTGAGTACAAGATATGTGTACATAGTCAATATATATATATATACAAATATACAAAGCTGATAAATATCCAAGTTTGAACACGAAACACCTTGTATCGAAGCAAAGTCGGTAGATGGTCACCGAAGAAACATTTTTAGAACTTTTTTGTTATATGACCAATCGTTTCTGACAATGATATCATAATAATCCAAAGAACATCTTTAATTAGCCTCTATCAAACAAAAAATGAAGCACGGTAGTGTGCCGCCTTGACATGGTGAAATTCCAAAAACACCGCTTGTTGTTAAAGAAACAAGGAAAAATATCTAATTTAACTATTGAAACCACCTCAACTCGCAACCCTGTAGTTTGTATGGATTTGTACTTGATAAACATTTAATACAGAAAAACAAAGTAGAACATATAGTAAGTAAGGACGTGGTATCGTGATCGGGCTGTCAGTGGCAAAAACGGCAATGTATAACTCAATTAAACCAGTTTACGGTGCGTTTATAACCTTAAATAGAAAAAAAAGGGGGAAACTTCACAGGTCGCTCAACACGATGCTTTGACAAAATCACAGCACAATTTTAACTAGGTTATTCTCGCCAGGAGAATCCCTAGTGCGCACAGTAGTCACAGAATACTTGGTATATATGCACTTTTCTTTTAAATATATATCAAAGCAATAAGCCTAAAAGACCTTAAAAGCAATTACTTTTTCCTAAAGACATAGCATGAGTGGCAACACCATCCGTTAATGAAGACAGATATTAAAGCAATTCAGCCTCGGTTTCCCGTTGGAACTGCCTAACATTAAGTTTTCCTGTAGATCACATTCAAGAGAAAATCGTTGCGTCAAACTGTAACAAAGGCTGAACATAATACATATGGCTAGTTAGAAAACAATCTAGTCGTAACATTTTTAAATCAAGCGTTTAATAACTTTACCAAATGAAATAATCACTTGAAAATTGTCCCCAAATATACACAACACATCCATAAATATCACATTTCTATTTACCTTTTTCACGGAAGATTCCATAAATTAGAATTAATCTTTCAGTCCAAATTTGAATAATGATACAATATTTTAAATTAATCTATTACAACGGTAGCCGTACTGAAGAAGTTTATTTGTAATACAGTGAAAGTGTATTGAAATTCTCATCAAGACTATACATGAATAACTAGATACCTCGTACGATTTTACCCGAGAGGGTAACTTACATTAAAAACCTAAAGTAAACTATCTGTTTTGTCAGAAATGTTTGTCTGTATAGAATTCTTACATATACAGAGAGATGAAAATTCAAAAAAGATGCAGCGGTATCCGATTTGCTTGTTTTATTTAACTCGAGCTCCGGGGAATAAATGATTTCCATCATATCAGTCAAAACGGATTATCCATATATGGAATTGCATCCAGATGGTGCGATGTTGCTTGCGTATCTGAAGAAAGGCTTATTTTATAACGATGTACAACCAACGTCATGACAATGGATTACAGTTTGTTCGAATTACATGGGAACACAGATTGGTAGTCGTAAAACTGCATTTCCAAAACTGACGAAAATTATGTCCAAAAGGGGAGAGCGCTTTACATCAAAGGGCTACTTATCAATATGATATTTCACAGCGCTACTATGAGGACAGCTTTATTATGTTGCATGGGAGAAATGTAGCATGTTTTCTTTAATAATGCCGTTAGTTTGTTTGTCTCTTATTTAAGAAATAATGTATAGAAAATCGTGTTTTGACTTTATTAAGACGCAAAAAGAGGCTAAACGTCCGATGATTAGCTATTCTTGCGCCTAAAAACGACAGTTTGAGTGTCTTACTTATTTTGATTCTATTATGCCCTAATGAGGCAGTATACCTGGGTAAATTCACATTAGATGAACCGTGACAATTTATTGTGTTTCGTATAATTTAGTGTTTTGGCTGTTACAATCTCAGATTTATCTCTGGCCCATTGCGGTTTTACTGTTATCCGTAAAAGTCTGCTTAATTGATAGTTATACTAGTATGCGCGTAAGCGTTTTAGTATAAGCTAATAATGTTTATGTCGCGGGGCGCGTGTTTCCATGGTAACGCGTTTACTCTTATTTTTAAACAACTATGTAAGATAATAATGTTTTCGGCGACTTCAGTTCAATTCTAATACTAGTAATCAACATCGAAAATAAAAGCAATATTATAAGCAAATACCAAACACTTTAAATGGTACCCTTTTTATCTAAACGGTTAGAGAAACCATGGCAACATAGATGCTAAAATTATCTTATTTCTTACTTTGTTGTGAATTTTATAGACAATAATTGAATAAAATTATAATTTTTGTTACTTTTCCTATTTTAAAGTAGGTAATAAATTATGTTCGTGTTACTTGCACTTATTTCAACAGATTCAAAAGCATAATATACATTTTAAACAGCAATATCCATCGGCTGACAATTTTATTGAATGATCATTTTACAATTGCAACTATTATTCTCATGTATAGTTATGAAATACATATAAAAAGCTAAAATTGTTTACTTTAAATCGACAAATACCAACGCCGTTGAATTTCAGGTTTAGCCAAATATGTAATCTTTCTATGGTAATACGAATTTATTTCAAGAAATCATTATTTTCTACCGAAAATTTAACAATTATGGAACCTAGTTTTAGTATATTTGTACCAAATTATCAATAAAAGCTGTAAATTAGGTATTACAAATCAAACTGTTGTTTTCCTACTTGAAAATGGCCGTTAACTTGATGTATTTTAGCGTATGTCTGTTTAAACCCTTCCCATGCTGGACACGATTGATTCTGCCTTTGCGACCAGTGTAGATCATGATCAGCCTGCAAATTCGTGCAGTCTGATCATGAAATGCACTTTTTCTAAGTCAGTTAGTATCTTTCTGGTAGGCACCCGTTTTAAACAGTTGATGGTACTGTCCAAAATTGAAGATAGACAAGTTCATTATAGATAGAAGGGTAAGGTTAACTGAAACAAGCATATGTGATCAGTTATAAGATAAAGTAGATAAATCTTATGTACTGGCTCAAGAAATTTTGTAATGATCAATTTTATACATTTTTGTTTAGATTTCGTGATAAGATAGTGTTTACTCTAGCTTTTTGTATGATTTATTGCAGTACATTCACAGCAGAAAGACACAATGTAAACAGATTGGATATATTGGTAGTATTACAAGAGCTTAAATAGGCGATAAATGGTTTTTATGTAGTTTGGAATATAACAAACGGTTGGAAAAAAACAATGATAAACATCACACAGGGAATGTCATGTTCAAAAAACGCAGCCTTCCCAAACTGAAACCCGCTGCACGCTGACGTGCACACTTCCAACACACACACACACACACGCACCAACACATACACGCACGCACACATGCACAATCGCATAGAAGCAAACACACGAGGACAAAACGAACAAATAAGGGAACACATTGGGGCACCGCCGTGGAACGGTCAGCGGCAAAAACACCACTAGGAAGCTTAAACCGGTTTATAGTGCGCATCCAACCTGACTATAGAAAAACATTGTAAACACTCTATATTCCACTTTATTCTATTGGATTTATATATAACCTGGTCAGAATATGTCTTAATGAAATCTACATTACGTTGAAACTAGATTATCTAGTCATTAGATGAAATTAGGTGAAGTTATAATCTTTATAAAACCTGTTTAGAATATTTGACATTATAAAGTCTAGACACAGTTTGGAATTAGATTTTCTGGAATTAAAAACAATGTCACGAGTCCGTATCATAGAAAATAAAGCATTTTTAATACTGTTGAGGCAATATTTTGTAATGGACCTTATGAAACCGATTCAGAATGTAGGCTGACTTTCAACTGGGTGAAAATCTAGGTCATTAAGTCAAATGACAAAAAAAACTTGTAAAACCCATACAGACTAAATTGTTGACCTTATTTATATGATATATGCCACAAGCAATTCTAGGTCAAGTTTGAAACTTGATCATCCAACACATGAATATTAGTCAAAACGTATCTCTTTATAAATGTAGAAATAGTGTTATCTGGGATTTAACATATCACAGAAATCTTTAGTGTCCGACATTTTGTTAAGACAATGATTCTTACCAAGTCACCAACGACCGGGCGATAATTGTTATCTCTGGAGTGTTCAAGCGAAAACTGTTTACGTCGGACGACGACCACGGACGATACACTGGGCGATCACACTAGCATACCTTATCTACCTTTTCTCAGGTGCACGACTTGTAATGCCGTATCTAACGTGCAATGTTATTAGACCACAAAGATTTGGTGATATCTTTAAAACAAATGTTTTTGCTTGACACAAAGCCAAATCTATGTCCCAAACAAGTTGTTTGTGAATGAGGGGTGGTATTTTGAAAGATATTTTCTTTGCAGATACATACACATGTTATGCACAAACTATTATTTTTAAGAATCAAGGGAAAACTCTGCTCTGTAGTGATCTATAAGTTTCATGAAGATCCATAAATGGATGACATTGTTAAGTAGAAACTAATGAATTTTAAAACTATTAACTCCCTGGAGCCGAAATGCGACCATAGGCGTTATATTTTCTACCCCCGTAGCGGCGTCGATATCAGACTATACGCGCGTTATCAGTACTCCCCAGGACGGCGATTGACGAGTATAGTCGCGGCACCGAGATCATGCTGATTGTGACATGTACTTGTTAATTTTTGATAATCTTGGCAAAAGCAAAATTATTTTGCATACTGGGTATTATTTCTTAGATATTATAATTAGTGGTAATTAATTCCCTTGTTAAAATAAGTGTTTGCCATTATGCGGCCATGTAAAGACGAAATCAACTGTGTTTCGTTCACACTGTATTTCAAAGGAGCAAATAATGTCGTCTGCCAAAAATCTTTTTTAAAATAAAGAAAATATTAATTATCATGCAGCTTCTGACATATCAGTTCCGTCCGATTATGATTCAGACGATGAAATTCCATTATCAGTTAAATGAATGTTCGGAAAATGTTAATTTTTCTCACGGCCTGAACCATTGTTAATTTGAAACTGTGCATTTCGGAATACGTGATGAAATGTACTTTATTCAGGCGTTTTGGCTATTTCGTGTTCGTCTGTACACTTTATACAATATTTTGATGGAAGGCACTAAATCATTTGCATCAGTAAAATGTATCGTATGGCCCAGTCTTACAATCGCTCTCGTAATGGCAATCACATGCCTAGCTTTTATTATTAACGTCAAAGGTGACCGTTTTGAAGCCCCCGGTGGCATAAAACCGATTTCCACATAGAACTTGAAATGACTCAGGTAAGCTGTGTAACCTAGCTGTAGCCTTAAAAACGTCCACATTCGACAAGCCACATACTTCAATAAGTGCACATCCGCAATTTCTCTACCTCTTGACAAGTTCCGTTTTCTCATATAATCTAAAGGATTCAACCTGTCACGAAATATTACCGGTCTTCTTTGTAGAGCTCGTTCTTGCAAAATAATATAGGGGGTAGCCATTTTTGTTTTTGACTTAAGTTTGACTTAAGACAGGTAGCTACCAGTCCTAAAATCGGCTCAAATTTTGAACTTAGTTTTTTGTCTAAGAATTTTGATGAATAGGCTTAAGTCGATGTTTTGAGACTTAGTCAAGACTTAAGTCAAATTATTAGTCTTAGCCCTTTTGTGAATAGGGCCCCTGTTTTCCTACGCTTGTACACAGAAGTTGAACACAAAAAAGCGAGAATTTCGTGATTCGCCATAGACCACTAGCTTACCGTATGATCTTTGGTATGCGACAATTTTCTTTTGTCATGCGAAGTGAGCTAAAACAGGTTTTTAAAGACCTGATTGATACCATTAACCCAGGAAGCACAGTAACGTTGTGACAATGTTGTTACAACGTTGTGATGTACGTTGTGACAACGTTAGAAACAACGTTGTGACAACGTAAAAGTGTGGAGTCGTGTCAACGTTGCGACAACGTTGGGGCAAAAACTTTGTTGCGGTCAATAAACTTTTGTGACAACGTAAAAATGGGGTCGTATCAACGTTGTGCCCAACGTTTTTGGGTTAACGTTGTAAACCCCCAAAATAAAACCAAATTTTTTGACAGCTCATGTTTAATAAATAAGCAAAACAAAATTTAAATTTAACAAATTTTTAATTTCCCAATTTTTTTTTTTAATTACAAAATTTACTAAAATATTCTTTTTAGTTCAAAAAAACGAAAGTAATCCCTTAAGCAGTATAGGGGGAATACCCCCCCTTGTAATACAATATGGGTTTAAAGCATACAAACCAATTTTTTTAAACCCATCAAATACAAAAAACTTAGGGTATTTTAAAACAATAACGAAAATTTTCAAGCCCCAAAATTAAAAAAGAATTATTTTTTTTTAAAACGATAATTAAATTTTAAAATTTAAATACAAAAAGCTTATAGTGCTGCCAAAATCGGGGAAAATGTATTTCTGATGGAAATTTTTTTTTGTTAATGCCCGGATTTTGGGTTTTTAAAGTTTTCCTAGAATCGAACAAAAAAATTTAAAAGGGGCTTCCCCCCTTCCCTGGGGTTTCCTTCATTACGTACAAGGGGGTAAAAAAGGTCAAAGGGGAGTCCCTTTTACAAATAAACTATCCGCTTTTCACCATTTTTTTTTCCCATATACCATCAAAATTTTTTTTTAAAAAAAAAGTCCCTCCGATGCCCTTTACTTTTTTTGTAAATAAAACTGTTTGAAAAAATATAAAATGTAAAACTAATAAATAAATAAATTATTTTAAAAATAATAAAATATCTGGGAAAGTGGCATACGAGGGGAAAAGTGTTTTTTTAATTTTACTTTTTTCAATCTTTATATTGGATGAACTAGAAAAAATATTTTTGGAAATTTTTTAATCCGGGGTTTTTTTCAATGAAATTTAAAGGGTCCAGACATGTAAAGGGTCAAAACGAATTTTTAAAAAAATTTTTTCCCCCAAGTTTTTAAAAAGGGAAACCAAAATGGTCATATTTTAACAATATTTTCAAGAATTTTTCCCTGACCCACATCTTTTTTTCCCCCTTTTATTCCCAAAATTTTTGACAGATTTGAATGAATTTTTTTACACAATGTTAAATAAATATTCTTTTAAAATATAACACAAAAACGATCATGGCCTGATGGAAATTCTTTTAAAAACTGAAAAAGGAAACAATAAGTAACCCTGAAAAAAAAAAATCATATTAAAAAATCCAAACCCACAGTATACATTTTGATCCTATTAATTCAATGATAAAAAAAATATTATATTCTAATGTTCAACCTGTTTAGTTGAAAATGGAACATCTTTTAAATTTTAAATTATGTACATTTTAAAATTTTTAAACGGGTTTTGTGACGTATTAATAAAAAACCCAAAAAATTAATGAAAAAAATGTTTAACCCCGCAGATGAAGTACTTGCCGCATACAGACCAGAAACAAGTTGCATTAAATTCAATGACTTTAATTTTTTTGGTATTTTGGCGGGGGGGGGGGGGGGGGGGGGGGGGGGGGGGGGGGGGGTACCTTATTTAAACTGCTTTGGCACAACGAATGTAAGAAAAATTGATACGTTGTTATGTTTTTTTTAATTTCCCAACTGGCCCTTAAAAAATTGTTTTCCCCAAAATTTTCCATTAAAATTTTTGTAAAACTTTTGGCAGGAAAAAAACAAAAGTCAGGTGTGCATTTTAAAAAAATTGTTGAGCAAATGTTTACAAAATGACACTGCAAATGCTTTCTTCCCTTTCAGCAGCAATAAAACTTGAATTTAAGTTTTGAACAAACCAAATAAAAAAAAATTTACATATTGTACACCTTCTGAGTTTTTGGTGTGCGAAAGAAAATATGATGGGTTTTTTGGGGGAAGAAGACAAAAAGGGGAAAAAATAAAATTAATAAAAAAGAAAAAAATTTCCACGAAAATATTTTAAAATCACTTTATTTTCCCATGTAACAAACAAGTATTTTTCCCCAATCAGTAACGCAGATCTATGGGTCGGAGTTCAACCCCCGGGGAGAGGTGAATGTTCCCCATACGATTTGGATAATAGACATTGTCAGAGTAAAATTTGTCCTCCATTTTCAAAATCATTTGGAAAAAAGGGGCTTTTATTTTGCACGGAAAAATCTACACTTGTAGAGATTTCCAAAAAACACGGATTAATTTAAATTAAACCGCCGTTAATGACAAAAATGTTAAAAGCATTTAAAATATTATAGGGAACCTTTCCCCACCCCCTAAAGAAATTTTTTCCCAAATCGGGTGTTTATTCTTTAAAAATGATAAAATTTTTTAATTTTAATTTTGGTCCCGTGACAAATTTTAAAAAAGGACCTTTTTTGGGGAAAAACGGGGAAATTTATTGGTGAGGGGAAATTTGGGTTTACAAAAAGTAAAAGAACGAAAATTTAACAAACCCAAACAGATATTTAGGATTTCAATTTTTTTTAAACTATACAATTTTCCCCCTTGATTACTGTAATAAATTTTTCTTTGTTACTAAAAAGTCAGGCACTTGTCATTAATTTTAGGTATTTAAAATTAAAGAAGCACATTTAAAGAACTAGATTTTCAAATCCCCCCGAAGCCCCTTAATGGCGATTTTTCATCATTTTTTTTCAAAAATTCACCACCAATTTCTTTTCGATTTTTTTTAATCTTTGGTTTTGGGCTTCCCCACTCCACTTCCTATTAAAAACCAAATTTTAAAAACGAATCAGATCGTAAAAAATTTTTCAGATCTAAACACAGGGTTTTTCAGACAGGATGCCCCTTGATAAAAATGTGAAAACAAAGCAGTGTCTTGACACTAAAACCCTTAGTCATTCAAAATTTTTTTAAGTTCCCAAAAAAATTTTAAAAGGGCGAAAAAATTTTCTTCCTGCAGGATGAGAAGACAGAAAAAGGGAAAACCTTTAATTAAAAATGATGGGTTTTTATAATAAAAACTAATGCCGTTTGGAAAAATTTAAATTCGACTAACCCATCTAACCCTTGGGGAAGGGTCTATGGATTTTTATTAAATTTTTTATATAAGGGAAAGGGAATTTTATTTCTACATAAGGGAGTTCATTCAAACTTTCCCGCACTGAATTTAATTGAAAATATTTTTTATTTTTAAAACTTTAAAGGGCCCAACAATAGCTTTAAAGCTCAAAATTGTTTATTTTAAAACATCAGAAAGATTTTTTCCCGTGAAACAAGGAAAGTTTGCTCCAAAACGGTTCAATCCCCAACCAATCGCTAAAAAAATCTAAAGGTGTTTTTAACAGAAAAAAAACCCTACTTTCCCCCCTATATTCCCCATCAAAAAAGCATACTAAAAAACATTCAATAAAACAAACAAATTACTGACATTTTTTCAACCCTTTTTTAAAAGTTATGAAAACAAAGAACCAACAAAACAAATTTTTAAAAAATTGAAAGAAAATTGAAACATTTGAAGAGGGGTTTACAAATTCTTAAAAAGCCTAAATGTCAATGTAAAGGGAAAATTTTTTAAAGTTTGTTTCCCAAAAATATAAAAGGGGGCCCAAATTTTTCATGTCGAAACAAATACGTAAACCAATGGAGTAAAAATTTTAAAATTGAGGGGCATGGACAGTTTTAGAAATGTTTTGAAAAAATTTTTAAACATTTGAGCCCGTCCCAAAGGAAAACCCAAACATAGGGGGTGTGCGCCCACCGGGAAACCCGCCCACCTTTGCGCATCCCCGCAGCCCGGGTCAGACCCAAAGCTGTTCGCAAACCCGTTTCCCCTTTTTCCCCAATAGGTTTTAAAAAGCGAACAGAAAGGACCCTGACCAGACTGCGCAATGCCGGGCTGGCGGGATCCATTTTTGGTCCCACCCCACTATTTTTGGTTTTCCCATGGCACGGCTCATTCTTTTTAAATCTCACAAACAAAACGAAAACCCCAAAACCCGATTTGCTTTTTTTACGTTTTTTGATTTCAAATGCCTCCGAAGGAACCCTTTAGATCTGTCAACATTTATCCCTTTAAACTATTTTCGCTAGAGCTTGATAGGACAAGCAACAGGGTTTTTCGAAAATATCAGTAGTACAAGTCAACGTGAATATACTTTATATAACCTGAAAACCAAAGTTTCGAGCAAGCAAAAGTAGAAATTGGTTAAAATCCGAATTCGAGCAAAAAAAAGTCTTAAAAAATACGCGCCATAGATTTTTCTACCTTACTTTTCCCATAGGGAAACAATCATCCCGGAAAAACCAACCACCCTTTAAGGAAACTGTTTAGCCAAAAAAGGGAAAATTTTTTTTAGAACATGAAAAAAAAAATTTTCCAAAAATAAAACAAATATTAGAGCTTACAAAATTTAAGCTCTTTCCCTATAAAATAAATTTTTAGTGGGTTTTTAAAATTTTGGGCCCAGTCTCAAATGCAATAAATCAATTTAAAAGAAATTTTAAATTTAAAATTTCCCTAGATTCATAATTATCACCGAAAAATTACAAGTTTTTTATTAAAATGAAGAAAAAAATTTGAAAAAATCTTAATTTTTATAAAAAAAAAATGCACTTTACGGACCTTTGACCTTTAGGGGCGGGACCTTACTATGATCCTTAAAAGGCGACAGCCCCCCTGAAAGGTTTTAAAATTTTTATAATTTTAAACAATGAACATGGCTTTTTGGGGCCCATTAACAAAAAATCCCATCAAAGCCATTTTTTTGGGCCCTTTTTTTTTGGGATAAAAAGGGCAATTTTTTTGTATTTTAAAATAAATAACAAAATCAAAATACAATACATGTCCCACAGGAACAAGGTAAATAGGGCCCTTCTTTGAGCTGCAAATTCGGAAAAGGGTGAACTAAAAGATTTTGAAGAAAATGCTTGTCTCCCCAAATGCATAGTCGAAAAAGGCAAGAAGACAATAGGGGAAAGGACCAAAATTCAAAGGACAATGATGGTTGGCTGCAAAAGGATCATCAAATTTCATTTCCAAAAACATCCGACTAAGTTTCAAAATTCGGGCCTATTGGTTTTTTTAAAATTTAAATGAAATGGAAATTGTTTCCCCATTTTTCAGGCCCAAAGTGACCCCCAAAAAAAAATAGGGTCATAAACTCACATTTTGAAATTCCCCCTTTTAAATTTTAAAAACTTTCTGGTAAAGGGGGGCCCCCTCAAGTTACTGATTAAAAAAAAAACCTCTATGTTGTACCACAAAAAAAGGGGGTTTTGGTTTTTTCCATTATTAGGTAAATTAAATAAAAAAGTTACAATGAAATTATTTATTAACAACTAAGGGAAGTTAATTTTTAAAAACCCCCCCCCCCCCCCCCCCCCCCCCAAAAAAAAAAAAAGTTCAAGTCCCAAAAAAATATTTACCAGGTAGGACAGGCCCAAAATAAAACCAAATTTGGGATGTATCATGCATTTGAAACCCCCAAAAAAGTAAACTCGTTTTTTTCCCTACGACTAGAAAAGGGAAAAATTTTGCAATAAAACAATTTATATAACAACGGGGGGAAGTAATTCTAAAAAGGGGAAAACCTGCCAAAAACACTCCGTCTAAATGATGGTGTAAAATTTAGTCCCAAATTTTACATCAAAACCTCTATTCATGAAGAAAAATCCCTTCCCGGACAGTTATTTTTGTATCGAACTTTAGCCTCTAAGTGGGGACCTTGCCCCTTAGCCCGGGGGGCCCCCCTGGTTTTTTGCGAAAGACCCCTCGTCTCGTGGGGGTTAACTTTGGGGCCAAGAAATTTATCAAAATCCCTCCAGGGCATGAAGAAAAAATTTTTCCCCTGAACAAATTTTTCCCTTCTTGTATTTTTTGACCCATGACCTTAAAACCTTAACCTGGGGGACCTGGTTCTTGCGCTTTAAAACCCTCCGCCCTCATGATGGTGAGCAAGGGTCCCAAAGTTTCATAAAAATTTCCCATCCCATCCCTGAAAAAGAAATCATTATTGAATTTAACCTTTGACCTCTAAGTGTGACCTTGACCTTTGAGATGGGGAACCGGGGTTTCCCGCTTTACACCGGCTCACTGGGGTTAACATTCACCCAAAATAAAAACGAGATTACCCCCTGCAGCCCCAAATTTTTAACAGCCCGGACATGTATTAAAAACCCGGGACACAAGCACGCAGGGAAATCACATCCCCTGAAAAAGCCCTAGTGCCCTGGTTTTCTTGCCCAAAAAAAAAATGACACCCCCAATCTAAATGATGGTGAAAACTGTGCCAATTTCATCAAAACCCTCCATGCATAAAGAAGAAAATGCCCGGACTAAACCTGCCCGGCCCCCCCGGGGGCGTTCCCCAAAAAAAACGCCAATTTTTTTAAAAAAACGGGCGTAAAAAAAGGCAATAATTCTTAAAAATGATCCTTGAAAAGAGTTACCTCCTCTTTCCCAAACAAATTGGGCCCTCACAATAAATTATGTCAGTATCATGTCAATACCTAGATAAGTTCGGGGAAATTGGGAAATTGAAAAAAAAAAAAACTAAAAATTTAATTCGAAAAAAGGGGCAATAGCTAAACAAAAAAATCAAAAAAAAGTCCCCCTGGTAAACCAAAAAGGGGTCCCCACTGTAAAGAAAAAAATCCCTTTGTTACTTTGAATTGAAAATTTTGGGAGACGGACGGTTTTTTTAGAGGAAAATTTTACCTGAAAAAACCCAAAATCACGGGGTTACCTCAGGGGCAATGAATAAAAAGAAACCGGGCCAACGGGGCAATATACCCCCCAAGGGGTTACATCAGAGGATGGGAGAAAAAATTTTTAAAAGAACTTACTTTAAAAGCTCAAAAAAACGGGAAAAAAAAAAAAAAAGAAAATCCAAAAAAAAATTTCCAAGTCCACAAAACAAATTCTTCCCAAAGGGGTAAATTTTTCCCAAAATAAAACCAAAAGATTGGAGGGGCCATCCATCGACCATGGGAAAAGTGGTCTGGGTTTTTTTCCCCTAGGGCAAAAAAATTAAAAAAGTTTCAAAATAAGCTATTTAAAATAAAAAAAAAGGGGAAATTAATACAAAAAAAATTTTTGTAAGAAAAAAAAAAAAGGGGACCTGCCAAAAAAAAACAAGAGCACGGCAATGCAAACCAATATACAAAAAGCAAAGTCATATTTTACATTTGACCCCCAAGTTGCCCTGACCTTGAAGCGAGCCCAACAAAAACAGCCCTCGAAACTTCGCCTAAAGTGTGGTAAAACTTTTGTGCCCAATTTTTTTTGGGAAATCCTCCAAGCAGTTAAAGGATTTTACAAGCGGACAAAACACATTATATGATTTTTAAACCCCAAAATTTGTGACCTTAAACCTTGAACCATTCCAAACCCGAAAAAAACCCCGCTAAGCACGTCGCCCTTTTGGGGTGAACATTTGTTTCAAGTTTTTTTTAAAATCCTTAAAAGGGGTTTAAAGATTTAAACAAGGGGACACAAAATTACTAAGGGACGGAGGGGACACCGGCTCATAACATAATACCCCCTTGGGGCGTATAAAAATGTGAAAAGGGAACAATTTTTCCCCAAGGGTTTAAAAATTTGGTTACTTTTGACAGTTTTTGAGAAAAACAAAAATTTAGAAACCCCAGACATAAAAAATTTTAAAATTTTCTGATAAAAAAATAAAAGAATAAACAAAAAATTTTTTTTAGAATAAACCCCCTTTTGCCCCTTTAAACCAAATGTGACCTTGCCCAAAGGTTAAAAGGGATGCAAATTGGTGTGAAACCAAAATCAGAGGGATAAGCGACAACAAATTTGAAATTCTCTAAGGGTCCTCAACAACAAACTTCCGAAGACAGTGCCCTCCACTTTTTGGTAAATTTACAGTAAAATGAATATTGCCCTCAACGGGAGACCCTATTTAAAACGGGAAAGTTTCTTAAAGGGTTGCATAACCCTTTTCCCAAGAACCCCTATTAGAGTTTTTTTGGGGATTGCTACCCACATCAGTTTGAATAAAAAAAGGGGAAGTCACAAATTTTTTAAAGCCCAAAGGAAATGTCTATAAACAAAGGTTTTCCCAAAAAAATTTTAAACATGAAAAAAATTCGTAGAAAATAAAAAAGTTTTGTAAACCTTAACCCAATTTTAACCCCTTGGGACCTTACCTTGGGTATAATGGGCCCACCCCCTGTACAAACTTTTTTTATCCTGGACAATGTTATGTAAAGTTACAGAAAAAAATAAGCAAAAATAAAAAAAGCTATGACAAAAAACAAAGGTTGCCGAAAAAACTTTTACCTTAAAAAAAAACCAAAGACGTCACTATAACCCCTTGGTGAATTGACCTTGCCGTACAAAAATTTCAAAGGTTTGCCGATTTACCCTTCGTGATCAAATAAACCAGATGCTTACAAAAGTTTTAAAAACCGGGCGGTAACACCCGGTGTAAAAAAAAATTTATTAAACCCCTTTGGGATCAAAATTTTAAAGTTGAAATTTTGGGGGGGCGATTTCTAAATGTTGAAAAAGGGAATCCCCCTAAATAAAAATTTTTTAAATGCTGAAATGTTGCCCGGGGTAAATTTTCTCAACGTTAAAAAAAAGGACCCTTTGTAAAAAATTGTTTTTTTGAAATGTTGACGGGGCCCAATTCTCAACGCTAAAAAGGGAAATTTATGGGGTCAATTTCAACGTGGTCATTATTTAATGTTAAAAACTGGCGCTTAAAAACGGAACGAGTCCCTTTTTTTAACAACTGTTGATTTCTCCCAAATTTCAATCAAAAATTCAAATTTCTTTTCCCGGGGTAGAAAATACTGGTAACAATTTTTAAAAAAGGGACCATTAGCCTTAAACACAAACGATCAAATTTTTTTTATTTCAAAGCCTTTTTCTGACTTGAACAAATTTTGATCAAAATTTCTTTCAAAAGGGACCTCAAAAGTTTTCCATTGGGGTGTTTGGGAAATTTTGCTCTATACGCCATTTAAAAATTTCCAAACTAAATTTTTTTTTGGAAAATATACAAGTTGGGGGTCATGCGTGAAATAAATTTTAAAAAGCGTGAAAAAATTTTTGACTTTATTGTTTTTAAAAAATAATTTAAAAATTTTGGATAATTTTTTTTACTAAAATCCATTAAAATACCGGCCCAGATCAAATTTAACAATATCAATAATTCCAAAAACACTACTTTATTTTTTTAAAATTTTTTGCCTTCTTTTGGTTCCCTAAAAAATTTAATTTTTAAAATCAGGTTATTGATTATCTGTATCGAGCAGTGAACTTTTCACTTTCTGCATAAAATAAAACATGGCCTAATCACCAATACTGGGATTCAAAAAGCTCATACGTCAAAAAAAACCCCCTTCAAATTTCTTGAAATTATGTAGTTTTTACAAAATTGTCAAAGCTCAATTTTGAAAACTGACATACTTTCACACATACTAAAACCCCCTTTTGAAAACTTTAAAACACAAAGCAAGTCCCCCATAAAAGACATTAAAAGTATATCCCAAATCCCCCTGGCGACCGTCAAATCCCCTGCCTGCAGCAAACCACCCGTCACACCTTTTTGTAAAAAAAATTAATGTTTTTTTTTTTCATAAAAATTCTTTAAAAATTAATTTCTGGTAAAACAATGGGCCCCAAAAGGGGAAAACATTTTTGGAGCAAAGACACCTTTTTTTTTTTAAAAAATTTTTTCTGAAATTTATGTTTTAAAGGGAAAATTTAAAAGGGTGAAGATTTTGGTTATTAATTTTTTATCAGTTCAAACCAACCGAATTTCCCGGGAGAAAAAACCCGAATCAAATTATTTCTGACCTTTTTAGTGCAACACCAAAAACAAAAAAGTAAAGGGTGGAAATTTTCAAGAAACTCAAGTTAACACCCTTTTCTTTTAAAACATTTAACTGTAACCTAAATCAGTTTTTACCTTCAAACAAAAATCTGTTTTAAAGTTTTTAAATTTTCCCGGAAAATTATTTCCCAAAAAGGGATCAACACTGAAAAAAAAAGAAAACAAAGAATTTAAGCCTACCAAATTTTAAAACCCCCTTTTTTAATGGAGCATGTTTTTAAAAAAACATTTCCCCAGCTTCTTTTTTTTTTTTTTATTGGGCTTATTAGGGTTTTTAAAAAAGAGCAAAACTTTAAAAAAAAACATTTCAGGGGTGAAAAAAGGGTTTTAATCAAATTGGGCCCTTATCACAAAAGAGGGATCCAAAATTTGGTGCCATGCTTCCCATGTTTTAAATTTTTAAAATTATATTTTATAATGAAAAAAACCCAAAAAAAAAATTTTAAAACTATCTAAAATAGCTTTTTAAATGGATACCCGATTTTTTATATGTTTTTGTAAAAAAACAAATGAGACTGAAAAAAAGGTTTGAGAACATGAGGGGCCCAGCGAGCTTTTCTTTTCCCGAATAGTCCTCAAAAAAACCTGTCAATGATGATGATTTAAAACTATCAAATTTCAAAAAAATTTTTTTTTTTTTAAATTTCCAAGTTTACCTTTCCTCTTTTTTCGGGCATGTTAAAAAACCCAAAAAAACTCCACAACTTTAACATATTTCAGAACTTACTCAATTAATTTACCGCAGCCAGCAAATTGGGGCCCCAATAGCCAGGTTTTTCCAGTTTTTTTTTTCTCCTCCCCATTCCTTTCACGGAAAGCAAAAGACCAAACCTTATTCCAACCCGTAAAAAGTCAAAAACCCGACGACATGTGGTTTTCAACAAACTTTGCAAACCCAAGTGCAATAATAATGGGCTGTAAAAGGGAAACAACAGAAAAAACAACATTAAACTATTGTAAAAATGAAGGGCCCCAAACAGTTTCCCCCAAAAAGCAATCGAATTTACCCAAAAATAATCGCATTAAAAAACAAGACCGTACTCATTTAAAAAAACTTTTTTTTGCCCTTAATGGGATCAAATGATTCAATTTCAGTAAATTTAAAACCCTTTAAAAAATTTTAAAAAAACTAGAGCCCATCACTGAAGGTGATGAATCCCCCCAAATCGTATGGCAACCCAAAATTTCTTAAATTTTTTTTTAAGGGCACGACTTTAAAAAGTATCTCAAGTCAAGGTAAGGGCAAAAAAACCCTGTAAAACACGTGTTCCTCGCTCATGGGGGTTAAATTTCATGGAAAAAATTTTTTGAAAATTTAGAGACAGTTTAGGAAAACATAACTGTACGGTTTTAAAAAATTTTTTTTAAAATTTTAAATCATCAAAGCTTGGTCACAATGCATTTAAACCAAATTTTTCATGCTCACTTGGGCATGAAGGGTCGTACCAATTTTAAAGGGATTTTTTCCACCCCCGTGGGAACAGGCCTGAAGATTTACAAAGAAACATGGGTAAACTTGCAATTTTAACGGTTTTACTATGTATACAAAACTTAAAAATTTACAAACATGCAAATCCTTGGGATCTACATGCATTTGTACCCCCCCTCCTTCCCCACTTGGGGATGAGGATCGAACCATTTTGGTATCGCCACCTCCAAAGTAAACAGGCCCCAAGGGGTTGACAAAGAAACCAAAAGATACTTTGATTTTAAAATTGAATTTTGGTTTTTTTTAAACCCATACTGTGTTTTTGGGGCCGAAAAACCCAAATAAATTTTAAATTTGTTTTAAAATATATTGTATGAGGTTAAATTTGAGTAAATTTTCAAACTTCAAGTCTTGGAACCAAAATGCATTTTGGGACCACCTCTTCTTAGTTCTACTTTGGGACAAGGAACATCCCATTTAATACATTTTATTCCCCCACCTCTCCCCCTGTAAAAAGGCCCCAGGATTGACAAAAGAAACCTGAAAAAGCTTTTAGGCCCTTAATTTAAGGGTTTTCTTTTGACAACAAAGTAATTTTACTAATCTGGTACTAAATGCATTTGTACCCCCCCCCTGTCCTAATGGCAAGAGGTTGGACCAATTAAAATTTTTCGCTACCTCCCAAGTAAACAGGGCCCGAGGATTGACAAAAAAAACACGAGAAAACTTCCAGATTTTTAAATTTGGGTTTTAAAAATATAGCTTTCAGACTTTTAATTTTTTTACTATTCCCTACTAAAAGTATGACATCAAATTTTTGGGGGATCTAAATGCAATTTTGGGACCACCTCTCTTTCCCCACTTGGCAAAGAGGGTTTGGACCCCAAATTTAAAGGTTTTTTTTCCCCCACCTCTCCCTGTAAAAAAGGCCCCAGGGTTGACAAGGAAAAAACGAGATATCTTCCAGGGTTTTTAATTGGATTTCCCGTACTTTCAGACTTGGGAAATTTTTTAAAAATGACAACAAAGTATGACATGCCCAAAACTTGGAAACTAAAAGCATTGTACCACCCTCTTGTCCTACTTGGCAAGAGGGGAAAGGGCCAATTTTAAAGGGAATTTTTGCCCCCTCTCCAAGTAAACAGGGCCTTTAAAGGGTTGACAAAGAAACACGAGATAAAACTTCCCCGATTTGAAATTTTGGGTTTTACTAAACTTTTAGACTTGAAATTTGTTTTTCCCAGCATACAAAAAAAGTGACATGCAAATCTTGGTATCTTCCATCATTGTACCACCTCTCCTGTCCTACTTGGGATGAGGATCGGAACCCCAAATTTAAATTTTTCGCCAAATCTTTCCCTGGGAAACAGGGCCTGAGGGGTTTTACAAAGAAACCCCCAAAAGATTCCTTTCCCGATTTGAATTGGTTTTTCTGTATTTTTTCCCGACTTGAATTAGTTTACAATGACCCTACTTTAAATAGTGACAGCAAAACTTGGTATCTACATGCATTTGTACCACCTCCCTTTTCCTACTTTGGGATGAGGGTTTGGGCCAATTTAAGGGATTCGCCCCCCTCTTTCCTATAAACATGCCTTTAGGATTGACAAAGAAACAAAGAATATCTTCCAGATTTTAAAATTTGGGTTTTTCTATGTATTTCATACTTTGGGATTTTCATTACAAATGCAAGTCCTTTGGGATCTACATGCATATTTTCCACCTCTCCTGTCCTACTTGGTATGATGACGAACCCTTTAAAGGGATCTGCCCCCCCCCAGTAAAAAAAGGTCTGGATTGGGCAAAGGAACATGAGAAGCTTTCAGATTTAATTAAATTTACTATGTTTGTGCACCCAAATTGACTGCAAGTTTTGGTATTTAAAATACTTTGTATGAAACCCTCCTGTCCCACTTGGCCGAGGATCAACCATTTAAAAATTATTCCCACCCCCTCCATGTTAAAAAGGGCCCGAAGATTTACAAAAAAAACTGACTTAGTTTTCACACTAGAATAGTTTATAACCAAAATTTGGACCTGACCGGTGCCCAATCCTTTATATCAAAAATGACGTTAAAAGTAAATCTGTAGTAAGGTTTAAATTACACAAAGTTTTTTTTGCAGACGAGTACGACATTTACATTTTTTTAGTAAAAAAACCTATCAATTTCTTATTCATTAGGGAAAACCCATTACCCCCTTTGGGGAAAATTTGCCCACCGTCCGGTAAAGGGGGTCTCAGATCGGCAAAAACTCAGACTAGGCATTTGGGAACCCCGACGGTAGACCAAAATCCTTTTGTTTTAATTTTAAAAAAATTCCCAAACAGCTTTTCTGAAAATTTCGTTTTCCCTAAGTACGCAGCTTATCTGAAGCCCCTGATTTAAAGCTTAAATAGTTTAAAAAAAAATAAATTTAATCTGAAAAAAAAAAATAAATCCCTTGGAAGCACCCAGAACAAAACAATTTTAACCCAAAAATGGGAAAAATTTCACACTCAGTTTTTATTGATTTTGTTCAGAGCTTTTTGGGGAAAAAAAAACACTCCCACCCCCCCCTAAACACCGGGCTTAAGCCCGTACTTTAAACTTCAAAACTAAAAAGATTAAAATCAATTTTCCCAAGGGCCAGAAAAAAAAATCAACACTGAGATGAATCGGGGCGACCCTTTTTTTGGCCCCCCACACAGCCCCTTTTAAAAAACCCTGTTGTGGGGGTAAATATAATCGAAAAGTTTTATCCCGTGGAAGCACTGAAAAAACTCAAACAAAAAATTTAAAAAAGTTGCGGACGCACGGTCCGGGGGGGAAAAAGGGTTTCCAAAGGGGGCGAAGGCCCCCGGTTCCCAATCCCCCGGGTACCCCAAATGCGGGGTGGGCCTTGGGGGAAGGCACTTTATCAATTGCCTCATCACCCCCGCTGTAAAAAGGGTTTTCCACAAATTTCAGGGGGTGGGGTATAAATGGGTTTTTAAATGTTTCCCTTTAAAATAGGGTTTGCAGAAAAAACTCTAGAAGCTTAAAGTTTTAAATTTTTTCACCAAGCGAGGAAATAAAAATAACCTTACCCTTTTCCAGTGCTTAATATTAATGGAAAAATTTCTTGTTTTAAAAGAAGTGGGGGGGGTTGGCAGCAATTTGCATTTCGATTTTTTTTTTTTTTTTTTTTGTTTTTTTTTACAGAAACTAGACTTTAGGGGTTTTTTCTGAATAAATTTCATGTTGCTGTTAAAAACGCATATGTAGGGTATTTGATCGCAAAAAAAATCTTGACTTTTTGGCCCCAAACTTTGGGGTAACCCTTTTCGGGCCAAATGAAACAAAAATAACTAAGTATATACTATCAAATTTTTATGTATTAAACCTTTAGTCTTACAAAAAACAAACCCGATACAACCCATAGTTATTTGGGAAAAGGGGATTTTTTTCAAATTTTTTTAAATTGTAACAGTATCACCGGGAAACCCAAAAATACTAACGGGCTTTTTAAACAATTTTGGGGCGCAAAGCAAAATATTTTAGGTGTCAGTACATCCGAAACAACTTTCTTTTTTAAAAAGGAGATACTCAAAGAAAATTACGAAAAAATTTTAAATTCAATGAAGTTAAGTAAATTCGAAAAACTTAAATTTAAATAAAAAAATTTTTAATGGCAAAATTTTAGATTCGAACCTATCGCTACGAAAAAACAGCTTTCCCTAATGAAATACTACAAAAAAACAACAACAAAATATTGGGCACCAACTAGATCTAACCTAATTTATTTTTAAGAAAAAAGCTTATTTTTTTAGAAGGTTTTAAGTTCCGGCATCAAATTTTTTGATGTTCCCTCATAAATACATAATTTGCTTAAGCGTAAAAAGGGCCCAGGTTGATCCCGGGGGGGGAGGGGGGGGGTTTAGGGGGGATATTATCCTTCAAAAATTTTGGGCAAAACGCGGGGGGGAAACTTTGAATGCATAAAAAAAGGGTTTTTTTTTGGGGATTTTCTGTCAATATTGACAACTTTTAATTTTTAAAAAAATGTGAAAAAAAAAAAAGTGATCCATCTGTATTTAAATAATTTCCAAAGATTTTAAACTACATGCTTAATGTAATGATTTAAAAAATTTTATTTTAAAAATTTTCAATTTAAAAAATTTTTAAATTTTAATTTTAACAGATCTCATGCAACCATTTTAAAAAATTTATACTGAAAAAAAACTTCAGATTTATGGATTGAAAAAATTTTACAGAATGTCAATAAAAAAAGAAAAAATTCTAGACCTGCATACAGCATATGCTGTACAAATTACCTATATAACTGGCAATGTTTTGCGGCAGAAGGGGAGTGTTGGTGTTGGAGATAAGGTGTCGGCTGCTTACCACGGAGACGTGGGTTTGAACCTTAATAATGGGTCATGGCAGTTAACGTCCTCATTAAACGCCATTCCAAGGTTTTCCCGGATTCGGACTCAAGCTTTATTCTTCACAATCGAGCGAAAAAAATTAGTATATAAGGGAGTAGCAAAGCAGTTCACGTATGAGGCAGTTGACAGCTGCTGAGCAGGCGACCTCGGTAGCTCCGCAAGTAGGCAGGCTTTTCTAGGCAACTGTCGGTTTTGAATATACTTTCATAACTACTCTTTCACTGAAAATTGGCAACATTGTAAAAACGTTAATATAACGTTACCTTAACAACGTTGTGATTCAAACTTGAGTAAAACGTTGTGACAACGTTACTTTACAACGTTGTGACAACGTTACAGCACTGTTACGTACACAACTTGTAGCTCAACGTTTGCACAACGTTGTACTAACGTTGTAGATTTTACAAGATTCAGATAAAAACTCAGTGTGTCTTTTTATAGGGTCTTTTCAGTACATTCACACATTGCTTGCATAGGACTTTCTCCTATACATTTCAAATCACTATCTTGAATAGTTCTCAACGTTGTTAGAACGTTGTCACAACGTTGTAAAATAACACAACTAACATACAACTAAAACACAACGTTGTCTTAACGTTGTGTGTTTGCTGGGATCTACCGTAAGCCCCACCCCATCATATCTATTCTTTGTAATAGAAACAAAAGTAAATATTTCGTATACGTACGTTTTGGCGGGTGAAATTACGCGTGTTTCATATCATCAAAAATGAATGTAAACGAGTTTTTGAACATGCTGCTTTTATCTTAAGTTGAAGAACAAAGTACCCCTTCAAAAGGTTATATTTTTTTCGTCTATAGATCTACCATGCCTATCTATAGCGTTAAAATGTTTTAACATACCACTCTGCTTTGGGTTTCACTGAACGACAGAGAAAGAGAAATAAAGACGCGAGGATGGAATTGATAAAATATCCGGTAGATTATGTTATCATACAGAATAAATGCAATTTTTAATTTGTTTAACGTAATCCCATATATAGGCCATTGTCTTAAATTAAAATATATCGATACTATTAATTGCGTTGAGGTAGAATTTTTCACCTTGATCGGACGGTCACTAAAAATAGTGAATACGTAGGAAAAAGAAAGCACCAGTCAGTACACAAATATTGATTCATGCCAACAAAAATAACCTGTAATGATAACGAGTTAAATGGGTTGCGTGCATCTCTGCTGTCCCCACCGTCTGAAACAATGGTACGTACGCACTTGACTTGTATTCATTATACGTCAATACTAATTAAGTACAAACTCATCTTCAGAGAAATGACTGAAAACCCGATGTGGAAATAACTGTTTAATTTGAAATGAAATGTTATTTCTAGGCCTTCCGTAAATCCTAAAAGTTTTCGAAAAAGTTTGTTTTAATTTTCTATGTCTGTTATTCAAAATTCTAACATGCCTCGATTTTATATCCAGTTAAAAAAAGAAGAAAATCAAGCTCTATATATTCTGCGATAAACCACGGTTGATGCGCGAACCGGTAAAAGAGCATTATGACGTCAATTAAAACGTCATATTGCTGCATAACGTCAGATATATTACTCCTCGCGTTAACGAAGTCCAGTATAATATCTATTAAAATATATCAATGAGCATGTCAGAATGAAAACAATCAAGGTCTTCTTGTTATTTATCGTCTAATTAACCACGGTTCATCGTTCAGATGCTTCAGTATTTAACCACTCGGGCTGACGCCCTCGTGGTTCTATTCTTACACATCTGAACTCTGAACCGTTGTAAATCAGACGATAATAAACTCGAAGGCCTTGATTATTCTTAGACGTCGCTTTCTGTGAACAAACACCAAAATGACGTTTGTATGGACGCCGCAATATTGAAATGTACGTCAATTCATTTTACAATGCAAGTCTATTGGAAAAAGCATAAATCTTGATTTTTAACTTAATTTTAGATTTTTTTTTTAATATAACGATGTCATTTTTTGACAATTCTAAATACAGTATGAATAACTTATTTCAAAAATTAGGTGAGTGGGGGGGGGGGGGTAAATTTTAGTGTATTATCAATTACATGTAATGACTTTACTTCACTCCCAAGATGTCAAACATATGATATAACCTTGTAATGCATAATATAAAAATGGATAGTTAACTTGTATGTTTTAACATAATATTAAAATAGATCCATGAGGACGAATAAAGAAGTGTTTTGGATCCCATGAACTTTCAGTGACAAGAATTCCACATGAAATGTTAAACCAGTTGATTTTAAACAGACATCTATAAACCATAATGAGCCGCGCCATGAGAAAACCAACAAAGTGGCTTTGCGACCAGCATGTGTATCCAGATCAGTCTGCGCATCCGCACAGTCTGGTCAGGGTCCATACTTTCGCTAACAGTTTCTCTTTTTGCAATAGGCTTTGAAAGCAAACAGTATGATCCTGATCAGCCACAGTGTTGGTTTTCTCATGGCGCGGCTCAATTGTAGTAAACTTTGCATCTTGGATTCAGCAAAATAAGCTTGTGAAGAATGTATTACCTGGCATTACAAATTTATGTTGTGAGTATATTTCATTAATTCAAGCAACCTGTAATAATTAGTATTTGTTTTCTATTTCAAAGCACGCTTACCTTACCTTTCTTATTTAAGGTGACTGACACACAAAATATCTCATTTTAGAAGATGAATGTACAAACTGAATATTACATACGCCTTCTGCTGGTCCTCGTTCAAGGAGGGATGCTGGTTTGTAAAGGTATAGCTGATAGAGAGCTTGCAGGCATTACACTTGATGCCTTCCTGAAACCTCATGAACCAAAACTAAAGAAGAAGCTTTTAAAGTCTCAATATCTCTTACTTTTCCCTAAGAGTGGGACCCCGGGTGTTGAAGATCTTGACCTTTCTTTGCTGACAGTTGTTCTACAAGATATTATGATTCTTTCTACTATCGACATACAGTACATTAAAGTTATAAAAGAAACAAGAAACACTTTGGCGCATAATTCTACGGCTTCAGTTGAACTGGCTGATTACAACAACTTAAAAACAGATCTGGAAGACGCATTGAGGAAATTGTGCCTAGGCCTGGACGTGACTCTACAGACCGAATGCTCAAAATTAATACAGAAGTTCACAAGCGATCCTCTTGATGAGGCAACTGCTTTAAAGTACGTAAAGGAGCTGAGGAATGAAGACGAGCTGTTACAAGATTTTGAAGGAATGTTGGAGAAACAATCGGAAGATATTGTGCAAGAAGTCAAAGCAACTGAGAACCGATTACAAGAATCGCTGTCAGGTACAAAATTAGTTTGTTATATACATTCAAAACATTGAACATAATATTTAAAGGTTATACTTTTGCTGTTGTATGTACTTCAAGTAAAAAGGAAAGATACCTCTTTTGTTTAATATTACTAAAACAAACCTGACTTAGATTTCATGCAAAAAATGTAAAATATATGTTTTTAGCTCGACTATTCAAAGAATAGGTAGAGCTATTAGACTCACCCATGCGTCGGCGTCCGCGTCCGGATTTGGTTATATTTTTGTTTTTAAGCTGGTATCTCAGTAACCACTTATGGGAATGGATTGAAACTTCACACACTTATTCACTGTGATAAGCTGACTACTGACTTACACTGCACAGGTTACATAACTCTATTTTGCTTTTTTACAAAATTGTGCCCCTTTTTGACTTAGAAATTTTTGGTTAGGTTCTGTATGTAAGCTGGTATCTCAGTACCCACAAAAGAGAATTGATTGAAACTTCACACACTTGTTCACTGCCATGATGTGACATGCAGTGCACAGGTTCCATTACTCTGCTTTGCATTTTTTACAAAATTATGCCCCTTTATCGACTTAGAGATTTTTGGTTAAGTTTTTGTATGTAGGCTGGTATCTCAGTACCCACTAATGAAAATAGATTGAAACTTCAAACAATTGCCCATTTTTATGAACTGATATGCATTTTACGTGTTCCATAAACCTGTATTGCAGTTTTACCAAATTAATCCCCTTTTTCAAATTTAATTTTCATTCAACTGACAAAGCTGTTGAATAGTCGAGCTTTGCTCTCCTCCGACAGGAATTCATTTTTGTAAGGTATAGAGAGTTAAAGGTACTGGCCTCCAAATCATCCGACAACACAAAAAAAATATTTTCTAGAAATCTGGAAATAAATCGACGGTGTCGATCGAAATTCCCGGAAAATAAAAAGGTGGTTTTCAGGAGAGGCAAAAAGCTAATTTTAGTGTTTCCCACCTTTTCCAGATCAAACATAAAATACCGAATAATGATTTTTTCAGATCAATTTCTGAAAAAAAAATTAACAGCACAGAACATCCATACTTGCAATGCTGATTGGTATTTGGATGTGCTATATGCTTGACTATTGAAAAGACCCTTGCAACTTAAGAAATTGTTGAAATTCACTATTCGGCTTTTTTTCAATCAGCGAATTCATTCGGCATTCAATCGGCATCTTCTATCTATCTCATTATTCTGTTTTTTATTTCTTGCACACCGGACTGGCATTTCCGGTGTTTTTACCCATGCCGGCAAAATCCATCTGGCACTCCCCATGCCAGATGACTCTCGTGCTGTTAATTAATGACAATAAGTGGTTCATGCACTGATAATTAATATATTGTTCATGTAAAATACAAAAAATTGAGGTACCTTAATAGTTTCTCTTCGTTCCTTATAGTATATTTCTCGATTCAAATCACGTGAGTTTACCGAGAGAACATAACGTTACGCTACAAACGATAAAACTAAAGTGGAACTTTGTTATTGTGCGTAACGCAAAACATCATGACGTCACCTCTGCTTACAGGCGTTAATTTCCCGCGCTCTACTCTAAGAAAGAGTGCTACAAAGGAAGTATTTCTACCAGTTATTTGTAAAATACGGTATGCAAGAAAAATATCTGCCAGAAAAAAATGCTAACTTGCTCTACTCTAAGAAAGAGTGCTACAAAGGAAGTATTTCTACCAGTTATTTGTAAAATACGATATGCAAGAAAATATATCAGTCATGTGTTTACGAATCGGATGGAAATATCCGCCCCTCAACCACCTGCGCATGGGCGGTAATTCGGCAAACCTCATTACCGCCCACTGCGCAGGTGCCCTCGGAACGGATATTTCTATCTGATTCGTAAACACATGACAGATATTATTATTCTTCATGTTTCACCCCTTTCCGATTGGCTAATTGACCCCAGATTTGGAGAGAAAGTGCGCGGGAAAATGCTGAACATTATTGACATAGAAAAATATAGGCTTTTTCGTTATTCGGGAATTTCGATCGAAACCGTCGAAATGCTATATTTGTTAAGAAGGCTTTAAAACTTACTTACTGACAAACTATATGTTACGGAAACACGTAAGAATTTTCTGTTTTTACTACTTTTTACGATGAAAATTAAAAAGCGTTTGTAACGCTTTTACTCCAGGTAAACTGTTTCGATTATAAATATCTATATTTTGAAGTCATAATTCACAAATTCCGCCATAGCTCTATTGCACGGTGTCAATCCGTAGAGTATACCTCGTAGCACATTTTACCGTGCATAGTTCCTCTAAGCGCAGGGCACAGGAGCCTCACAGCTCTAAACAGATTATGTATGATGAACTCCGGTGAAAACATGTTAATAAAGAAGGTAATATGATTTATTAAGACTCTTGCCATACAAGACAACTTTCTGTATCGAAAATAAATTGCCCAGATCACGGCGTATTATGTAAACCATGACAAATATTTGGTTAAAGTATAGTAGTTGCGGTATAAGTATCTCTTTATACAGAGTAAAAGAGTTAAAAAATAGTTCCAAACACAGTCCTAAATGACCATTCAGACAAGTGCTCCATAAAACGAGAAAAAAAAGTATTTTATAAGGTACCTGTATTTATACAAGCACGGGAGTCCTTTTCGCAAATGAAAATTGTCCAAAATATATGGCACTTGACTCCGTTAGGCCTAAAAAAAAAATTGTTTGTTTCCAGTGACATAGCCAAAAAAAAATAGGGTAGGTAGGTAGGCATTTTTTTTTTTTTTTTTAACCTACATGTAACACTATCGTAGTTTCAAACAGGGAGATTATAAACCTTATAAACATGCATCCTATTGTTATGTTTGATTTACACCCGGATGTACAATGACTTTGATGATATTTTAGCAATATAAAATGCAATTTGATTGTGTATTTAAATATTATGAAATAAATATTTGCTTTACATGTTTGCGTTTTGTTGTTGTTGTTGTTTTTTCATTTCCAGATTTATAAGCCCATCCGATTAGCTCAAGGTAGAGCAGTCGATCTACGGATCAAGTGGTCATAGGCTCGTTGTGTCCTATATCATTCATTCTCCGCCGCTAATTCATGTGGATAAGTTGGCAATTACTTGCGGAGAACATGGTTTATATTTAATTAAATGTGAAACTTGAATGAAATCTTGCTGTGAATTCTCTCTTTAAATAATATAATTTTAATATTGAATATTATTCGACAACCAACATTTATATTTCAAACTAAAACCAAGTAAAAGCACACTGGCCAGGAATATGATTTGCATCTTTGATCTGCATTGAGATTGATACCATCACCCCCTACCCCAATTTAAAATTCTGGATTAACTGGAAATGCCAGACAATGAAGTTTTGACTGGTATGCCCAAATTATGAATTATTAAAGCTGCAAGTGGTTGTCCAACGTCTTACTACTACTATAAATCCCATCTAAAACCTGACTTTTTCAAGCCTCTGCAGGCCTCGACCTTAACTTTTTTCAGCAGGTCCACCAACTGCTGAAATCTAGTAGACCTGCTCAGACTTTAGTGGACCTCCAAAGGTCGTAACTTCAGTTGACTCAAAGAAACAGGGCTTATTTCTAAAATAATTAAAAATGGAAGACTAGCAATCTGTTATCCCGAAAAATAATTATTTTGTAAAGTGTCCCAAAATATGGACACAATAATCATCATCCACCCGACGTCGACCCGTGTTGAAAGTGAAAAAAAAATTAACAATTATCGGTAATTATTCTGATGATAAACTAAGTAATTAGCCTTGTTTTCATCATCAATTAACACCCCCTCAAAGAGCTAAAAGAAGTGTGTCGGTTATTATGGCATCTAAAGTGGAGATCAAAGCGGTATAGTTGCCCGAGATTGTCATGGCGTTACGTCATGTTTTCGCGCCATGTGACACATCACTGTCTAATCGTACTTTCTCGATTCCTTAAATTGTTGAGAAGAAATCAATAAAAAAGTTTTTTCTTTATCTTTTTTTTTTAAAGCGAATGTGCAATATCCCGAATAAACTGACATGTAAATGTGTCAAACCGTGAACGATGATAGTGGATAACCTACCAAGTCAAGTCAAGTCAAGTCAAGTCAAAAACCTTTTATTTCACTCATTTCATGAATACATGAATAAATGAGGTAAGATATTTTCACAATATATTGGAGGCTCATAAGAAAATAATAGTACAATTCAATTCTAACAAAATATGATGTTTTCACAATAACGCCTTTCATATCTAGATTTCATATGTCAGTATTACAATATAATAAATAAATATATAAATAAATAAATGATGACCCCATTCGGGCATCGGAGAGTCATAAAATGTACGGAGATGAAAATACAAAATTCATTTATCTTAGCGGTGACAATATAATTTTAACAAATTTGCACAATTTTAAAAACTCTTTTTTATTTCCAGTATTTATAAGTTGTTCCAATTTAAATACATTCGGATTTCTGAAGAAATATGGTTTGATAAATTTTTTTCGTTCATTTGAAAACAGGTTACACTCGAAAAGATAATGAAACTCGTCTCCTAACTTATTTTCACAGTTGTTACATGTTCTTTGGTTTAATGGTAATCTTGTCCAATTTCCTGTTTCTACAGGTAATCTATGGTTTCTCGTGCGAAATTTTATGACAGAATACAATAGAGACTTTGGGGTATTTGATAGATATTTTTCTTGACCAAATGAAGTTTTGAATAATCTATAGAATGTGCTATTGCTAGAATTTTCAACTAACGAGTACCATGCGTTTATAAATAAATCCTTTAGTTTATATTTAACTGCCATTTTAAGCCATTTGCTATTTGTGAATGTTTGTTGATCCCATATATTATTAAAACCGCACTTACCTCTGTGACCTATTTGCCCTCAAGGAATTTTACATTATTGTTTGAAAAGAATATCTAACAAAGTGTTGTGTCAAAAAATACATGTACAATGAATAATTTAAAACTTATTAAAATCCGCAACAACATCATACTGTTTTATTTTAAAACCACATTTCTATGTTTTTTCACGTGTCACGTGATGAATATGGCGGACGTGTTTTTTTTCACTGTTTGAAAAAGATGAAAATATTTGGAAATATACAGTATAAAATGGTCTTAAAAGTAACTTTTCTGGATAGAAAATACATCTCGCTCTTCTTTCAAGTATATGTTGGAGAAATTATGATGGATATAGGTTTTATAGACGTTTTATAGACGTTTTATGGATTGCTTATTTGTGTTGAACTGTTTTTGCTGAATTCATTCTTTGCATGAATGGGTGTCAAAAAGGGAGCTAAAAAGAGGACAAAGTCAGACTCTTCGCCAAATTATTCGAACGACCAGCCAGGTAAACGCATAACAATGACTGATCAAAACCCATCTTCAGTGACCTCTCCAGGTTTGTCAGGGAGTTTTTTGTCTCAGCTACCATCCGCTCCTGGATCATATTTCCCTATGGCTCACCCACAGTATATAAATCCACCGCCGCAAGGCGTACAAGGTATGCAGCAATTACAAAATAACAGTCCAAACTTCAGTCAAATGATATTGGATAAATTGGAGATAATGGACAATAAACTCTACAAGCTTGATTCAATTGAAACGCAGATAGCCGCTATGTCACAGAAGTTGAACTCATTAGACGGACGTGTGTCGTCTTTGGAGAAACAATCTTATGAATCAAACAGACAACTTGCAGAAATTGAAGCAAGTAGACATTTTGATACCCAAATCTGTGATGAGATAAAATCCAAACAAACGGAAATTGATAGAAAACTTAGTTCAGAATCTTCGAAATTAAAAAATATTGAAACTGAATATCAAGCTATTAAGCAAGAAAATCATCGTCTTTCTGAAGAGTTATTGGATTTACAATCAAGATCCATGAGAGACAATCTCTTATTCTATAATTTTGATGAATGTATCACTACTGAAGAAAGAAAAAGTAAGGACTGTTCGAAAAAAATTCTAGAATTTTGCGAGAAAGATCTTGGAATCACAGGGGCTAAGGATACAATAACAATTAATCGTGCCCATCGCATCGGAAGATACGATAGAGCCAAGACTCGCCCGATAGTGGTTAACTTTAGCCACACCCCTGATAAAATTAACGTTAAACAAAAAGTATTTGAAAAACGTGAATCTATTGAAATCAAGGTCTCTGACCAATATCCAAAGGAAATACAGGAGCGGCGAAAGAAACTGATTCCGGAACTCATAAAAGCTAAAAATCAAAACAAAACAGCAGTTCTGGTTTACGACAAATTGTACATTGAAGGTCGTAGATTTGTTTCATCTTCAGATTAGGGAAATGTAGAGAAGCAGCTCAGCTTTTTACTTTGGAATGTTCAAGGAATAAAAAATAAGTTAGACGACCCGGACTTTTTGAATTTTATAAATTCGTACGACATTCTCCTGTTAAATGAAACATGGAATTCAAAATTAGCAAATATTGACATTGATGGATATTGTTCTTTTGTTTGTGCTCGTCCAAAAACAAATCGTAGAGCGAAACGTTTTAGTGGCGGTATTATCATATATTATAGAGAAGAGTACTTGAATAAAATAGAGTTAGTGAGCCTAAATTCAAACGGAATTGTATGGTTTAAATTGAAAAGGGAATGTTTTGGGACTATCAATGATTTATATTTTTGTACATGCTATATACCACCTGAGGAGTCCAGCGTATATAAAAATGTCTCCTCTGGTTTATATGAATATGATTTTTTTGATCAGCTGAATTCTGATATAAGAAAGTATAGTTTTCTCGGTGACGTATTTTTGACAGGTGACCTGAATTCAAGGACAGGTCAAAAACCAGACTTTGTGCAAAATATTAATCTTGACCGTTATGTCGATTTACCCGAGAGCGATCAGTCTGTACTAGATATCCCGACACGCATTTCTCGTGATAACCAAGTGAATGGTTTTGGTAACCGTTTATTATCACTTTGTAAGGAAAATGAGATTATTATTGCTAATGGAAGGCTCGAGGAAGGAGAATTTACGTGTCATAATGTAATTAGAAGTAAAAATGCATCCAGTGTAGTTGATTATCTTATAACAAGTTTTAATAATTTTCCTTTTATTTCTCACATGAATGTGCATAGTTTGACTGAATTTTCTGATCATTGCCCAGTAACTTTTTCACTAAATATTGAGAATGATTTTTTCTATAGGACTGATATTTTAACATATGATAAGATTATATGGGAAGACACAGACTTACAAAAATTGCAAACTTTATTGGATGAGAATAAACATGTATTCGATGAATTGTCGTATAAGTTGAGTACAGGTGATATTGATATTGATGCATGTATTAATGATTTTTCCAAAACAGTGTATGATATTTCATATCAGGTAAATGGCAGGTGCTACACTGGTCATAGACGGAGGCGTACTAAGAATAAAAAAGTGCCGTGGTTTAATGATCAGTGTAGGCAGGCAAAGTCCGTTTTTCAAACAGATAAGAGACTTTTCCATTCAAATAGTAGTGAATTAAATAAAATAAAATTTCTTACCAGTAGAAGAGAATTTACAATAGTAAAACGAAATGCAAAACGTTCTTATTATTTTAAAGAAAAAAAGAAACTGAGTAGTATGAGCAAAAAAAGTCCACGGAAATTTTGGAAATATATTAATAAGTTTAAGAAAAAAAATAAAATGAAATCGGCTGATGTGAGCCCACATGATTTTGTTGAACATTTTAAGAATCTCTCAAACACAGCTCATAATGAATTTTCAGCTGAGGATGTCTATGAGGGACGAAATGAAGAAATACACATAGAAGAATTAGATTGCCCGTTTAATGTTGAGGAGGTTTCAAAAACTGTTAAATCTTTGAATAGATATAAAAGCTGTGATTATGACAAGAATGTAGCTGATTTTTTCATTGATTCAAACTATTTCATATCTCCATATTTGGTAACAATTTTTAACAAAATATATGACTCGGGTACATATCCTGAGTCATGGTGTAAAGGTATTATTGTACCAATTCATAAAAAAGGTGATGTTACAAACCCCTCAAATCATCGAGGTATAACGCTGGTAAATGTTATTGGTAAAATATTTTCATTGTTACTTAGAAACAGATTAAACAAATGGTGTGAACAAAATCATGTTTTCAATGAATCGCAATTCGGATTTAGAGATAATCATTCCACAGTAGACTGTATATTTATACTTCATTCTTTGATTCAAAAAGTGCTGTTTAGCAAATCAAAATTATACTGTGCTTTTATTGACTATGAGAAGGCTTTTGACACAGTTATTAGAGATGCTTTATGGGTAAAGCTTTTAAAAGAAGGTGTCAGTTGTAAAATGATTAATATTATCAAATCAATATATGCAAATGTTAAATCTTGTGTTCAGATGTCTTCGGATATGAATATGTCAGAGTTTTTTGATGTGTCCATCGGATTAAAACAAGGGGAGCCACTCTCGCCTCTACTTTTCATCCTTTTCATAAACGACATAAATGAAAATATCGATTTTAATCAATTAAGTGAAAATGACCTAAATCAGTTGAGTATGTATATGCTTCTTTTTGCTGATGATATAGCTTTATTCACAACAAATCCTGAGAGTTTGCAAGCGCAGCTAAACATTGTTCATACTTATTCTACTAAATGGGGTCTAAAAATAAATGTAAACAAAACAAAAATATGTATTTTTGAGAAGAAAAAACAAGTAAATGATTTTATATGGACAATAAATGGCGAGAGAATAGAGGTAGTTGATAACTTTACATATCTTGGTGTTGATCTGACTTACACAGGAAATATGAAAAATTCTGTTAAAACACTTTCAGATCAAGCTCTTAAAGCCTATAATGCCTTATTATCTTTATTTGATAGAGTTAACTTAGATATTAAAACCAAGATGGCACTGTTTGATTCAATGGTTGTACCAATTATTTTATATAGCTCTGAGGTATGGGGCATTTATGACTTTAAAGAGGTCGATAAATTGCACGTGAAATTCTGTAAAAATATGTTAGGAGTAAAACAACAAACTCCTAATATTGCAGTATTAGGAGAATTGGGTAGATATCCACTGTCTTTAATCTGTAAAGAAAGAGCTATTAATTTCTGGTTGAAAGTTATGAAAAATCAAAATTCGCCAATGTATAGATTATTTATAGAACAATGCAATGGAAACAATGAAAAAAGCTGGGCTTTTAAAATAAAACAACTTGTAGATAATTTAGGTTTTAGTGATATTTTTATTAACTTTAGACCAGATGTTAATTATTTTCCTGTTTTAAAACAGCGTTTACGAGATCAATATCTGCAATCATGGAATGAATCAATTCTTAATGTGTCAAAATTAGATTATTATAGAAAATTTAAACCTTTTTTGGATATGAAAAATATTTAGATACAATAACAAATGTTAAACTAAGAAAATGTTTTGCATGTTTTAGAATGAGTTCTCATAATCTAGAAATTGAATTTGGAAGATTTCATGGAACTCAAAGACATGAACGTATATGTAAAATGTGTAACTCCAATATGGTTGAATCCGAGTATCATTTTTTGTTAAGCTGTCCTGCATATGCTAATTTAAGAAACAAGTACCTTGGTCACTGTGCATGGCCTAGTGTGCAAAAATTTGTAAATATTATGTCATCTAAAAGTAAATTTAGGTTATATAAAACTGCAAAATATATTTATGAGGCTTTTCAGTTTAGAAAGACAACCCTTGAAACAGAAGCTGCTTCTTAAAAGCTATATGTATAGTTTGTGTATATTTGTAAAATACTCTTCAACACGTTATTCAATTCTGTTTAAATGTATTTTTTACATGTTGTTGTATGTCTTGGCCATATTCATCATTGAAAATTGTTAAATTGGCCAAAGGCATGATGTATGCCGATTTGCCAAATAAAAACTGAAACTGAAACTCTATTTACGTTCACGAGGTCACGTAACCTATTCTGCCGTGCTAACAGAAATCTGTTTGCCAAAAATCGTTTTACTCCATGTATTTAAATTGCTGCCGCTTTTTCATTATTTAAGATTTTTTAATTGTGTTTTTTGTACATTCTGGTCAAAAGTCTGAATTTTATTACCATAGTATGTACCGTTTATTTACTTTAAGAATGAAGTAAATAATCAAGATCGCGCTGTTAGAAATTTTACAAAACATTATATGAAAATTTGATCGTTTTTAAAGAATTTTGCCTACATTCCTGTGGGTATCTTATTAAAATTGTTATAGAACTCAAACTGTATTAGTTCTCAAGCGGTGTTGAAAATTTGAAGCGATTATATTAAAAAATGAATGCACTATGCGCGTTTTTTGTGTCAAAAGTAACCGCGATGTAAATTAGATATTACGATAGGGCGCACGTGCTTGTAGAATGGAAAATTACCGGCACGACGTTTTGATATTTTTACGATTCGCGGGTAAATTCCTGTCAATCCAGGTAATTTTGCCTGATGTAATTTCTCAGTTTGGTAAAGTTACCACGAAAACACCACTCGCCCGATCGGTGGAGTAGTCCATTCGTGCAAAGAGCTATAAAAATAATAATATACTTATTTGCAAAAATATGCGGCCCGATTTTACCGCTAAAAAAGTTTAGGGTCGGCGGTAAAAAAATAGGGTAGGTCGGGTTACCGGAAACAAACAACTTTTTTTTTTACGCCTTAAATTGTATGACACAGGACACCTTTAAGCTGTCAAACACTTAGGTAAGTAAAATGCCGTGTTTGTCTGATTTTAAGACTGTTTTGAGAGTCTATGAAACACGATATATAGAATCAGGCCTAAGCTGTTTATTTTACATCTTCACGCACAAAAAAATCGTAGACATAATAACATTGACTTGACATTATATGTTGTACAGAAAAAGTGCTGACATACGCATTCCTGAAAAAACACAAAACACTGATTTTCATATAAATATCTAGTACTTACATACTTTAAATGCGTTCTATATAAAGAGAAGCTCGTCCTACAATTCTCTTGTTTTTCTACCTCACAAAGTCTTTGTTTCAGTAGCTGTTTTCATGTATGCACTCATGTATTATACAAACGTTATTTATGTGTATCCAAACTGAAACTGAAACTGAATAATTTGATTTAACGCCTATTTTTATACAATGACATATTCAATGGCGTTGTACATAATAATAATAATAATTGTTATAACAATATTAATAATGACATTGATGATAATAATAACAGCCTTATTGTAACAAACAGTCATGACCGCACACCTCCCCTCTCCCTGAGGACTAACATACTAAAATAAACGTCCTCGAACAATACAGATTTCCCAGTCTCTAACAACAAACATTGATTTATTGTAGATTCAATGTAAGAAAACGAAGTCTGTGAACATTGAAATTACTGTTTTTCAAAAATTCACAAAACGGAAACGTAACTTCCTTCACCGGGAAGTTCATGATATAGATCTTTATTTCAAAGATTACTTAAGTTAAGCAAATAACAAATAAAAAACTGTGTGAAATGGAGATCATAATTATGACTGAATACAAATTCAATGTAAATATACATATCTATTTCCAGATTGTGAAGTTACATTTCCGGTTTGGGAAGCTTTGAAAAAGAAATATAAAATTTAAATAGCAAGTTTGTTACTGCCAATTTCAGAATACCGCGCCGATTCAGTGTTTGCATCATACACATGTAGCCACTGACTGATATCGATTTTCTTATCGTGAAGGCTAATTTTGTAACCGTCATTTACATAGACTCCACCCAAGACGCGAGTCGAGTTACGTTTATTTCATTTTGTTAAACACATAAACTAAAAAGTCAGTCATACCTGGAGCAATGATATAAATTTCTATCTTCTTCCCAGGTCATACAATGTATTTATGGCTTTTAAAATTGATGATATTACAGTTTTTAGCCGTATCTCAGAATCCGTTTCAAATCAAACATTTTTTGCAATCTCTGTCCAAAACGTGCAGACCACTTGCACCAGATCAGAAACAAAATGCCTCCGTACGTTTTACACTACCCCTAGGTATTCTATAAGAACCATGGTCATGAACGGGAAAGTGCACTGACCCGTTTCAATCGTACATTTCTCACTTAAACGCGCAGTTCGGTGAATGGGTACCTAGTATATTAAACAAGCGATCGTGCACCAGTCACATTGTCTCAATATTCCATATTGCTGAGATTATCAACATATTTGATGCTTTCGTTAATGTTACAGAAAAAACTTGCTTGACCTTCCCTAATGAACATCCGGTCTAGAGGTCACGGCAGTGTGCACATGTTTGGCGGAATGTAAACAAACAAAAACAGCATTTAAAAAAAGATCACAATTTTACACTAGAACTCGAAATGATGAATGAAATTCATCTTGTATATGATCTTTAATTTGAAATCGTACATTGATCTGCATATGTTCTGTTTATTTTATTCATTTTGCACATTTATGCTCCATTTTCACATTTTAGCGAATACGTGTAGTAAAATGACGATTGACATATATTTTCACAACAGCCAATCAGAATGAACGGAACTTCACCAGGGAAGTTCAAGCAAGTTTTTCGTGTAACGTTGAAATAACTATAAACTATGCGTTGTTTTTCTAAGATAAGATGTATTGAAAAAATGTGACCGGTACACAATGGAAGATAAATTACCACTTGTTTGATATCCATAGTACACATTTACCGAACTGCGTGTTTTAGGTATGAAATGCGCGATTGAAATGGGTAAGTATATTTTCCCGTTCATGACCATGGTTCTTATAGAATACCTAGGGGGTAGGGTATAACACGTACGGAGACATTTTCTTTCTGATCTGGTGCCAGTGGAATAGACATCTACCAGCGAATCTTTTTTGATTCTGAAGACAGGCTTGAATTAATTGGAATCATTTGTTTATTTGGTACATTGAGCATGTATTTAGGTCCTATTTATCAACCGGTCATGTAGCCGTTGTACATGAAGTTAAAAGCCTTAAGTGTTGGACTTCTTCATTTGACTTTAATAGCGAATTGAAATTTGATTCGGGATTTATGACTAAGCAAGTTTCCTTGCCAAGAAACTTGCTCACGACAGAAATTCATTTATTTATTTTCGTGGGTTTAACACTCGTTTTCAACAGTTCTTCCTTTATGTCGGGTGTGCAGTTTACCTACCATCGCTCCTGGGAAGAACCAGTATTAGACTCCTGTCCTCCGTAAGAAACTGCCAACTTTCTCAAAGAGATATGGTCGGTAGCAAGACTCGAACCCATGCTCCCCCCCCCCCACCCCACCCCCTCCCTTCCAGTCAGTGAGATGTTACAGCGATTTCAATTCAGCGACCAACCACTCGACTACGGGGGCAGTCACACGATGGATGGATACTACAATTCGAATTCTAGAATTCATACGTGCATGTACTCGCAATAAAGCAGAAGTCGGCACATAAAATATGATTTAGGGCGGTGGGTTCGACTAACAGGTTATTTTTATCTCTACTTTTTCCCGTTTAACTTAAGTGTTCATAATGTCGCATACCACATGTCTTGTATATGCAGTAATAATTTGACGGGTTTCTATGAAATAATGTAGAATTTTTCATATCGAAAACTTTTCCAATGAAATTCTAATCCAGGTCAATCCTTTGGTTTGGTATTTTATAGATTATGTCGCAAATACAAAATAGATTCTATAGAACTTAGTGTCTTAAAAGAGGACTCATTTGAGAGAAAATATCGGTAAAAATATTTTATCTTTCGATTTAAAACTGTGATAGCAAACATTGAACCTCTATGTTCACACAGCCCGCCCGCTTAGCTCAGTAGGTAAGAGCGTTGGTCTACGGATCTCGGGGTCGCGAGTTCGATCCTCGGGCGGGGCGTATGTTCTCCGTGACTATTTGATAAACGACAGTGTGTCTGAAATCATTAGTCCTCCACCTCTGATTCATGTGGGGAAGTTGGCAGTTACTTGCGGAGAACAGGTTTGTACTGGTACAGAATCCAGGAATACTGGTTAGGTTAACTGCCCGCCGTTACATGACTGAAATACTGTTGAAAAACGGCGTTAAACCCAAAACAAACAAAATCTATGTTCACAGCGTTTGTAAAAGGCGATCTTGCTGATACTTTTGCCTATCACAAATACTAGTATTTATTTTATGCTAACTGGTGAAATACTGAAAAATATCAGTGAGATATTTCTCGATATCACTCACAGTGCCGAACTTCTTTTTTTCAGATAAAATTATCTCCCTTGAAATATATTCTTTAATTAACTCCCTTTGTTGCCTGTACAATTGCTGGTATCCTATTATTATCCTAACATTCAAGCCATGCAGGAGACATGTACAGCTGGACAATCCTATAGGACAAGCTAGCTATAATAAAATTTGCAGAAGAAATAATATTATAGATCTATAGAGTGTCCATGGTAATTTAGCGGATGCATTATATGTAACACAGTAGCCTTAATAAATCCTAATATCATCATGAAGTATTAGTTTTATTTGAACATGTTAGAAAATCCGTTGATATTCACTAATTAGCATAAAATAAAAAGAAAATTTGTTTGTTTGCAGTGTGATATCGAAATATATCTTCACCGATAAGGGAGACAATTCTGATATTTTCACTCAGGCTCCGCCTTCGTGAAAATATTCAATTGTCTCCCTTATCGGTGAAGATATATTTCGATATCACACTGCAAACAAACAAATATTCTCTATTTAACGATCGTACCATTTGACTATGATATGCGTTTAATCAGAATCACATGTGCTTTTGTTAGTTTAAAATCATTACTATATTTTTCTTATCATAAGCTTGTCCAACTTCGACAATTCTCGGCGTCGAACTCGGAAAAATCGGAATTTACAGCATCTAAGAAAACCTTAATTAACCCAGTTTAAACCTTGAAGACTGGATGTAGTAATCAAAGTAAATAAATGAGTTAATTTGTTTTCTCACAATTGAAACGAACCTTATAGTTCAACGTGTAAAGACAACATCGTGTATGTTAGAACAAAATCCATGACCGCCATCTGTGGACATTTTACGAAGACTCGATACATAAATGAAAAATAAATAAATGAAATGTTCGAACACTAACAAACAAAATTTGTGGTAGCAGTTTTGTTGTATTGCTATAAATACAAATTATACACATCAATGTCGATCTCCAGACAGTTTAAATCTATAGTTTTTATAGTTTTAAGTATATATGCTGCATATGTATACATGTACAATGACATGTATGTATGCATTAATTATCACGATTATTGAAATAAACTCGCGTAATATTTTACTTTTGTAACTAACAGTAACCCTTTACACAGGTTACTTTTCTCGCTTTAAACTACTGTGATCAATAGAAATATACTTTTGGGCGGAGCAAACTTAAAGCGTGCTCACCGATAACTAGGGTGACAGCTACGTCATTTACTACATGCGTTTGATGTAAACGCCCATTCGGCGAGCTTTTCTGAAGTATGATATTAAGGTTTAGCAGTATATCACAAAATAACAATTTTTTAGTAAATGAACAGCTTCTTGACACACAACTTACCTGTCCAATACATGCTTTACTGTTCTGTCCCACAGAGTTGGATACTTAAAATATTCTTAATGAGTTGTCCCCCTTTGAATAAGAATGTCATTTGTAAAGAAATAAATGTAAACAATTGTCAAAAACGATGTTTTACCTAGTTATGTAAAGTTTAAACACTCGCACGATGTTGCAAATGCATCAAAACGAAGATATGTAACAGCTTTTTCAAAATGGTGAGTTTTTAAAGGCGCTGAACTGTCCAGAAGTGTGGTCCCTTCATGCAGTCCCTTTCCGGAATTTAATACATACATGAATAAATTGACAATGGTTTTGTAGAATAATATAAATGTTTTATATGCTGTTAAATTTTCATGTAAAACAATGCTTTCTTTCTATAATTTGATGACGTTCGAACATTTTTCTCCGAAACATGGACCTATACCTTAAAATATCGCAACGATAGAAATATAGATAAAGTATCTAACTTTATATTGCATATTTCATTTAATGACGCCATGTACAGATCGGGCAATGTGATGGAAGCAAGTCAAAAATGATGACGGGAAACAAGTTGCTATATTCAGTAACAAGTTTCCAGTTCAGGAAGTAGTAGGGAAAAGCTATAAATCGACTTCCCGCATATTGGTTATAATTGCTTTGTATCTCATTTGTCTCGCCACCACGGGGTTATTACATACAAAACACCATTTATAGTAACACGAAATTATATGAAATACACGTCTTCTGTTGCGTAAAAGTGACAGAGGTGGTGCTAATGACCACATATAAAATTTAAATAGTTACGTGATTATAACAGGAGACTAAGAGATATTGAGTGTATGAACTTCGATTATCACTTTGTTTTAAGCGCAAAAACAACTCAACAGAGTACAGTCAGAAAGAGAAAGCCCATGAAACAAGTATAGCAAGATCGCATTTTCGAAAGATTAACAACTGTAAAAAAATAAAACTCCAGTTACTGCACAGTTTTCGTCATTATGCACTGCTTATATATGCGACTTTTCCGACGTCATTCAAGTATGTAACAACAGAGGAGAAACTGACAGTTTGTCTGTAAACTGTGAAAAGTGCATGTTTCGAAATAAACCAAAACTGACAATAACTTTGGCCGAATTGTCCACAATTCACAATTCATAAATACCATCAATGTTAAAACTCTTGTACCGAGGCAGTTAAGCTAACATCACACGCTTAAAGGACTCAGCTACAGTAGTTTTAAAGGACTCCTGTGCCGTTGTCATTTCGTTTGGATTCAATTTGCATGTTGCTGTAGCTCTTCAAATGACAGCACGGATCGCTTATTATTACTAGTTAAGTATGTATACCGGGAAGAAGATGTCAACAAGCTTGACGAAAGCGTGGCATGTATCGAAATAATATTGAAAAGGCTGCGTGTTCACGGCCACTTCAGCTTACACCTGTCAGTTGTTTTCACTACTTTATGAAATTGAATTGTTGAAGTTTCATTTTTAGACATGTATTCATAAGAAACATATATAGCAAGTTCCGTGAAGGCACACTCTTGAACATTTATCGTGAAAAAAACAGCAACTTCTATTTACTACGTCTGTGGTTCTTGACAACTTGCTTGTTTTTAGTTGCGAGGTTCCGGTGTCTACGCTTCGAGGTGCTGGGCACGGTATGAGGTGGCCGTTATGGATGGACATCGCGTATTGGTTACGACGACGGGAAAATGTTTTTATTGTCGCGGTGGTCCGGGGTTCGATTCCCCCGATCTTTTTATGCCCCCAGCATCTACTGATGCGGGAGGCATATAGTGATTGTCCTGTCCGTCCGTCCGTCCGTACAAGGTTAACCAAATGGGACCGTTTCGTCTAGCATCAATACCCCTTACTAGAATGACTTAATACTAATGCAGATGTAACCTGTGACCACTCCTCATCTTCAGACATCACCTGACCTCAGTTTGACCTTGACCTCATTTTGGACTTAGGTTGCTATATATGGGTCATCTCTTGGCAAAACAAATGGGACCGTTTCGTCTAGCATCAATACCCCTTACAAGAATGAATTGATACTAATACAGATGTAAAATGTGACCATTCCTCATCTTCAAACATCACCTGACCTCAGTTTGACCTTGACCTTGACCTCGTGTTGGACTTAGGTGCTGAATCTATCGACAAGGATGCCACTGGGGGATCAAGCGTTTATTGAACGCAGCTCCTTGTATTTTCTTGATTTGGAATTTTTATAATATTTTAGAAACAAAAACTCATATTCTAATGTTCATAATATGACCAAACTTCAATTTGAGAGAAAGATTATTTTTAGGCAAATCTGGAGGTCAGTGCCTTTAACATCAGAAGTTGAAATGACACAAGATTATTAGTGATACAGAATGTTGCCAACTTTGTGTTTCTGAAAAAGTGGAATGGACATAAGCGTAATCGAACAACGTTACCTTTAATGAACATTTAATGATGTTAGACAGTGTCTTTATCTTTTTAGCATTTTTACACATTTTATGACGCATATTTGTTTAAGAAATAATACATCTCATTTAGTGATTTGTCGCTGAATAAATCATTGTTTGGGGTTCAGATGCGAAGGAATTATATCACGAGGGCGCAGCCCAAAAGATATAATAATACGCATCTGAACGACAAACAATGATTTTATTCAAGAGCAAATCTCTAAATTAGATATATTATTTCGATTCTAACACGTTTCTAAGGACTTCAAAGTACATCCTTGACGGCATTCATTAAATACTTGCCCGTTTTCAATCGGTTTCTTTTCCAGCGCGCCGCTATGCCGTTTGACGCTATAACGTAATAATTGTAAAGTCAGAACAGTGAATTGTTGTATAAAAATTCACTGTTTTCAGCCTTCTCTGTTTAATAGGAAAATGAATCGGATCGTGTTAGAATTAATATTAAAACATCAGCAGAATCCCTCATTCTACATTGGTACTATACAAATGTACAAGACTCGAGCACCAACCAATTCCTCGGGATTATTCACGAAATAACATGCGTTATCCTTACATTCAAACGTGGTTCTGATATTCTTATAAGAATTTTATGTCCCAGTCATAATAGCGATTTAAAACTGTTCGCCAGTCCGTAACGAAACAGTTCGCCTACAGCCTGCATTAATGACCCGATTTAGTTCATACTTGCAACCAACCATCCTTTTGATAAGATATACACATTGACACAAGACACAATACGATGTTGGTGCCTTTCGAAATCCGGATAAATTCCATTATGGGTTCTAGAGTTACTGAAATTTTCTAAATTTGCCCTTTCAGCCATGTAGAGGTTTTATTTATCCTTTGATTTGCTACAGGCTTGCAACGAATGTTTATCTTGATTATTTCTAGGTCACGTTAGAAACTGAGTCATATGGGGTTAAAAACTAGGTCACCCGCTCAAAGCAAAGGAAAAGCTTGTTAATACTCTTGGGGCCGCATTTATGGCCATATCTTCATGAAACTTAGAATATTTATCTTGATGATTTTTAGGCCATGTTACAAACTGGGAAATGTGGGATTAAAAACTAGGTCACTCGGTCAAATCAAAGGTAAAGCTTGTTAACACGGTAAAAGCCAAATTTATGAACCTACATGTATCTTCATGAAACTTGATAAGAATGTTTATCTTGATGATAAAAGGGAAAGCTTGATAGAGCCCTAGAGGCCACATTTGTGACCCTATCTTCATGAAACATAGAATGTTTATCTTGATGATTCCTATGCCATGTTTGAAACTGAGTCAAATAGGGTCACAAACTAGGTCACCCGCTCAAAGCAAAGCAAAATATTTTTAATACACTTGAGGCCACATATATGACCATATCTTCATGAAACTTACAATATTTATCTTGATGATTCCTATGCCATGTTTGAAACTGGGTTATGTTTGGTCATAAACTAGGTCAATCGGTCAAATCAAAGGTAAAGCTTGTTAACACAATAAAGGCCAAATTTATTAACCTATCTTCATGGAACTTGGTAAGAATGTTTATCTTGATGATTCCAGTGCTAAGTTTCACAGATGAGCGATAAAGGGTCATCATGACCCTCTTGTTTACATTAATAGATGAACAAGGGAAGAACTATTTCTTGCACCTGTATGGTGGCAAAAAAATATGTCGACTTAACATCAATATGGTCGTGTTTGATAACAATAAACATGATATTTCTTTTACAGATGTTGAGAAGAGATTAATGGGGGAAATCCAGAAACTGCAAGCTGGTAAAAAAGTATTTTTCAAATAAAGAAGTTCATTTAGTGAATGAAATGTCTGTACTGATTGATGTTTAATATTGTACATTGTATTATTAATCTCATGATATTTTTACAATAATCTGGCGATAGCTTTTTATTGCTGTGTTTGCTTAATTAATCATTACAAATCGTCACCTCAACACAAAAAGTGAATAACTGCATTGACTTAAAGAAGGACTTATTCATTTTTTCCGCTAAGGTGACGAAATAAGATATATATCTCAGTGCTCTAAAATTCTTGTTAAAAGGAAAACACTTCAGCACCTAGGTTTTTGTCTATATTTTAGGATACACAGACGATTTCACACAATCTAAATTTCCTGATACGTTGCCCGACTGTGAGGTTTGTTTCCACGTGAGCAACTGTGCAGCAGCAACGTTCTATTGTGAAACCTGCTGTCAGTTTATGTGCACTGAGTGCAACCAACGTATCCATACTGTTGAGAAAACACACAACCGACAAAGAATAGAAAAAGGTATGCCATTTAAGCTAGACATGAAAGGTTATGATAAGTGTGATGACCATAAAAAGAATATCTCATATATTTGTGAAGCTGATAATGAACTTTGCTGTGAGGTGTGCGTAAAGGAGAAACATGAAAACTGTCTTACAGTTACTTCTATTTCTGAAGACACGTTTGAATCTAGACACAATCCAGCAATGGAAATACCTCGACTGCAAAACGAAGCACGCCTGCTTATTGCATGGTTGTCTTCCATTGAAGCAGGTGTAAAAAGGAATGTAGAAAGTATTCCTGCAAGGTTAGACGAATATAGAAATGCGTTATTGAAGGTGTTTGATTCTGAAGCACAAAAAATAAAAGAGAAAGCTAATGAAATGCAAAATAGTACATTGAAAGAAATAAAGAAAAATCGCGAATACTGTGAGCTTGTCATTAAGAAATCTGAACAAGCCAAACTTTTGTTGATAAATATGACAAAATGTGGCACAACCCCACAAAAACGTATTTCTCAATATCGGATAGAGGCATTTAGAAACAAAATGCAGTCTCTTACAGATATCAATATTGTGTCTCTTCATCTTGAACATTTGAACTTACCAGAACAAATTGCACTATCTTCTACACTACTATCAGTACATGTGGAGACACCAGACACAAGGCCAGTACAGTTGTTCTTGAATAGTGTACAGGAACTGAAGCAGAATAAAAACGAGAAGACACCGTTACTTTCAGGACTGGATTTCTTGCCTGATGGAAGACTTTTTACCATAGATAATTTCAACCAAAAATGCTTGATTTACAATGAGAAACTGGAGAAAGTAGGATCATATCAATTATCGTATTATCCACTGAGTGTAGTTGCTGTATCTGAGGAGGAAGTGGCGATAACACGTGGTGGTGGATACAAGATAGAATTTCTACGTGTCAGTAAATCTAATGAAATAACTTTGGTCAGGACATGTGAAGTAACAACTAGATATGGGTCAATATGTCTTAAGGATGATAAGAACTTTGTTGTTGGGGCAGTGGAAGATTCCAGACCTTTTCGTATCGTATCTCTATCAGGAGAAGAGAAAGATTTCAGTATCGACTTTCAGAACAAAATGTACTCTGTTGACACCAGTGCGTGTACATATATAAGAGATCGAAACAAAGTCGCCCTCACCGATAGGTATAATCACGCTGTTTTTATATACGACACCACGACCAACACCAGAGTCGATGTCAAAGATGAACAAATCAGAAAACCAAGAGGTGTAGCAGTAGGACCGTTTGACTGTATCTTTGTTTGCAGTAATGAAACAGGCAGCATTGTACAGATTTCTCCATTAGGAAAAATTGTAGCATCACATAAGATAGATATGAGGCTTCCTTACAGAATTTGTTTCTCAAAGGACAAAACAAGACTAGCCATTTCTAACTGTGCTCAGGGAGAGATAAAATTACAACTATTCAAAGTAGTGATATGATATAAAGTAAATACACAAGCATCTCCAACAGAAAAGATTGTGTGTCAGAAGAGTGTTAAGAAACAGCAATATTAGATCACAGACTTTATAAGTTATTAGAATCTAATGATTGCTAAAGGTGAAAAGAATAAATTGATTATTTTCTGTCTATCTTTTAAAGTTTGGAAACACTGAACGTAACCAAGTAAAACGAGTCTGCTCGTGAAGGGTAATAAAATGTACAGCACCAAACACTAGCCCTTACAACTGCCTTAGTGGAACTCTTATTTAACAGATACATTGAATGAATACAATGATCCAAATGTGATATTTTAGAGGATATTTGATGCTTTTCTAGCATTAAACTGCTGTTCTTTTCACTGTTCTCTTACAGGAGAGTACGTTTACAAGTATTAACAGAGAGTTTCTCACACACACATGCTTTTAAACCCATTTTGTATGTTATGCACGTTCAATGGAAAAGCGTAAACAGATACGTCAAAAGAAAATGTGGTTAGCCTGATAAACAACAAAGATATTCGAGCGCGTTTCATGGCATTTATTTACATATTTTATGCTAGAATAGCGTTAGCACATTTTCATTTCTTGAACATCCTCAAAATCTCTCGGGATGCGTTGGTAACTGCGCCTCACTTTCCAATCCCTCGGGGATTTTGCAGATGGTTGAACATAAAAACACAGGAATTGCTTAAATATTTTATTTCCGTAATAAACAAAGGGAATACTTCACATGGACAAAAAATTCACATGCCAATAAGTTTGAAATTGTAGAATACTGGTCATATAAAATTTTTATGATAAATGTAACTTTCAAGCTCACCCTTACAATCGATTATGGTGAAATATCTCAAAATCTTTCTAGAATTTGACAGTTTTGTTGATTCAAAATACATGAAACAATAGAAACAGTAGCGTACCTCATAGGCATAGGAGCGAGTTTAACCTGGTAGGGAGGGGAGCAAACCTTTTCGACAGGGTGGGGGGCGGCGGCAAATGGGCCATAGCCCCCCTCAAGCCTCTGTCTGCAGCGTGTTGCTTAATCGGTCAAAATATATATTGTTCTAATCAAGTGTGCCATTTTTTTAACTTTCTTCAGTTGAAGCCCTGGACAGACAATCAGATAGCGCTGCATTTGTCTAATAATTATTGTGATATAAAGTTGTGGAAATATTATTTCCCTTGAATGGACAATGAAAAACGTAAATACATAACGTTTGTAAACATGCGTAAACAGGTTAAATACTTACATCGTTTTTGCAGACGCTTGTCCCGGAACTGCAGTGATTGCGCTCAATATTATATTTTTTTTATAAAATATAATCAAACAATCCTCGACGCGTACGAGAATTCAATACTCACCTTACGGAAGTGCAAGGAAAGGCCAAATACAAATCGGGAAGCAGGTTGAAAATAATTATATGATACTATGAAATGTTATATTAGACTGCAAGTTGTATCTCTTTTCCAAAATATTTGGGGGGAGGGGGGCAAATTATAGTTCGCCCCCACCCCCATATCCTAGCTTTGGAATGGGGCCTGGCCCCCGCTGCCTTCCCCCGCTCCTACGCCTATGTATCTGTCTTGCCATGTTGTGAAATATATTGCTTTAGCTGTAACTGCTGAAAACTTCTATTTCACACATTGTTACGTTCAAATACCAATTTACAATTAATGTGGTCCTGTCAGTTTATGCCACATGCTATATCATATAAAGGATATTTGTCTAAATCACTTAGAATGATTTAGTTTTATGTTTGATTTATATATACATGTATATGTGATGTGTTTTTTTTATTTTTTAATTGAAATTTTCCTATTTTTGTATACGTTTGAAAGTGTATAATACCCAAGGCCTTTGTAAAGTAAATTGTGCGAATGTTGAAACTGTGGAAAGAAGGAAAGTGAAATACCTCTGTTTTGTTGTATACAAAAATGTACCATTAATGTATGCTTGTTGACTTTTCCAACTAGACCCTTTTATATTCTAATATCCTAAGTAATGAGTCATGAAAATATTTTGAAATTGTGTTAGGATTTTATTTACATTGTGTTGTCTAACTTGTTGAAAATAGCGTAAGTGCGAGGTTGGCATGCCATAAACGCGTTTAAACCCCCAGTTTCCTTTATATAGGTTACTGACCGTTTCAAGGCGGTGTCCCTATTTTCAATTGGTTGTTTTTTCTGTCTTGTATTGTCTGTTGCGTATATTTTCTTGTTTGTTGTAAGCGTTTTTCGTCCTCCTCACTCCCCCTTTTGCCCCCTCCTTTCCCTCGCATTTACGCTACTTTTTGCATCCCACTCCCCTTTACATTGAGTAAGTTTTCGTGGCTCCCCTTTGTTTCGGCAGCCTAAATCCTAAAATGGTACATTATTGTTTTTCCTACTTGTGTGGGTGCATTTGTATGCTTGTGAGTCTATAACGGTGCCCTACTGTTTTCTTATGTGTTGCTTGTTCGATTTTCAATGTTATTCAGTTGATCGTGGTTGTGTGTTTATCTTTGGTACTAAGGTACTATCTTTGCGCTATTGTGGTTTACGTTGTAGTGTGACTGTTATATTCGTCCTTGTTCAACTTTCCCCTTCGGGTTCCTGCCCCTCTCCCTCCCCCTCCCCCCGGCCTTATTTTGCCCCTTACCATTTCCTTCACCGACATCTATATTTAGCATAAATTAATATGTACTTGTTGGATGTTTGAAGCAATCCTTCTGAAATATTTTTCCATTACAGCTTCTTTTTGTTTTGGGCCTACTATGGAAATGTGTGGCTCTGGGGCTGTGTTTTTAGTGCTCTGTGCTTTCAAGAAATCTACCCTTACCTATTATCTTTTTAGGACTCACCATTTGCTTAATATAAATGCTATACGCAATCATGCTATTTGAAAATTACTGCGCCATGGATTGCAAGTGCAAAATAACCAATATCGGATACCCTACAAGTCAGCTAATCTAAATACCGCAATGCTGCTTCAGAAACAATTTGGATAATTTAAGCTGGAGTATCGCAAAAAAAGGATAATTATCTATCTTATGAATTTATTTAAAATTATCAAGTGTTTACATGTTAATAAATGTTTGATTGTAGTTTAGTTCATTCTCCTGAGATATGTAATAAATATCTGTTCTTGTTCGCACGAATTTGCCATTTCATCACTGCTGAATTATTCTACAATATTTAGACCTTGCCCTTGAAATAACCTAATTTTAACATAATGACCAAACGTTCATCAGAAATTAACCAGATTCTACTGGACAAAGATTGTTTCATTTAATTCGAAGTTACTGTTGTAATAACGCAGGTGCATTGTAAATTGGATTTACCACAGTTAAGTTTGTTAAACTGAAATGTTTACAACATACGAATAAGAAATGTAACATTTTCAAATACATAATTAGCACTGTTAAGAAGTTCATTTCTCATGTATAAAAACGTTAGGGGTCTTGTTGGAAATGTTAACATTCAAATGTATTTTTCTTTGTTTTGTACTAATTATATAGTGTTTTGTTATGGACTTTGCATAAATTGTATAGCTTTTAGCTTAATAAAAATCTAATAAAATGATCAAATTTATTAAATGTGTTCCATTCCATGTATCAGACCCCCAGAACAAAGTTTGCAGTGGCGTTGCGTGAGAGGCCCATCGAGTTACCCTTGTCTGTACATCCGTTCGTTCGTCCGAAAGTTCTGTCGCGCATACCTCAAACACATTTTTGACCCGGATTCATCAAACATCACCCGATTGTCATGTACCATGGGAAGCTGTGTACCTTGTATTTTAACTGGGATTTCACACATCCAGACCAGAGTTGTGGCCTTTGACTTTGCTAGAAATATACATAAAAAGGGCCATAAAGTTTGTGTCAAATGTATCTCCAAACGTTTTTGAATTGGTTATACTACATGATAGGAATATTATTCACCGTGTGAAGTTGTGCACCTATGTGTACCCAGTCAGACCAGAGTTCTACACTTGACTAGTTAGACAGTAATATGCATAAAACCCGGTTTCGTGCGAATCTTGCAACTTATTTGATTTATGAGCATGAAACATGATGCGAATATAATTCAGCATGTGAAGTTGTACACTTACGGTTTTGTTTTGATTTTACATCAGACAGACCAGTGTTATGGCCCTTAATTTAGTCAATCAGGGAAGTTCTTTACCTGTTGTTCTGTTTGGGATCACTCTGCAAGACCACGTTTATGGTCCATGACTGTAAAAATATACACAAAATGCTTAAAAAATGTGCTGCATATTTCTTAAAATATTTGACCTGGAGTCGTAGAACTATGTAGAAATATTATTCAGCATGTGATTTTGTGCACCTCAGTTTTATTTGGATTTCACTGTGCAAGACCAAAATGATGGCCCTTGACTTTGGCAAAGTATGCAATAAGGGCATAAAAAATTGAGATCCATGTATCTAAAAACATTTGACCTAGTCATAAAACATTAGATGTTTGTTATATAGCATGTGAAGTTGTGCTTGGTGTTCTGTTTGGGGTTTCATTCAACATTTATCATAAGATATTTCATCTAGAGTCATGAAATCTTGTACAGTGACAGGAAGTGGGGTCACCTTTGTTCTGTGGACAAAATTGCCTGGTCCTTGTCTGCAGCATTATTGTAACTGCACATGTTTTGTTTTAAGTGTATGTACAAACGGCCTTAAAGAACCATTCAGAAGCTAAAGTCGTATTTGATTTCGAATGATATAGATGCTGATGTTCTATAAATATACTATTTTTCATTGTTACTGACAAGTCACATTAGAACTGAAAGAAAATGTCCTTCCTGTAAACATAAAGCAAGACATTAGAGGTCAATTGGCAGATTTGTAAAATATTATCAAGCAATTCTTCAGGTTGCATCAAGTTCATCGTCTTTATTCAGGTGAACGGAATCATTGGAATGAATTTGCAATTAGAAAGCAGATATGCCTCATAATAGCCGGTTATCAAACTGCCACGCATCCAAATCTAAATAAAAGTAAAAACTGATGCAAATACTCTGTAAATCATGAGCACTCACATCCAGTAGTAGAGTTTTCGATTGACACACACTGTGTATAACTGGAGATGAACACATGCGGACATGTTGATAATTTTGTGGTGTATGGTATTTTATAACGGCATATGTTTGGTTCTGGCAGGTGTTGACTGACTGATTCTGAATTGGTGGTACCGTGTGCTTTAATTCTTAAAAAAATAACTAAAAATTTTGATTGGATACTAACATTTGACGCTTGTCTACATTTTGAGGGCTCAACTACGACGTGTGTGGTTCTGATAGATATTAACAAAATAATTCTGAATTAATAATCCATATGTTTTTGTTCTTATAATGTTAACAAAAACATTTGGGTAAGATAGTTTGTTTGTTTTTTTGACGTTTGTCTGGGTGTGATGGTTTGTTTTTGGCGGACACGGTTCCCCAGATCCAGAGTTTGCTTTGGTTGGTTGTATGTCTGCTTAGTTGTATGTTACAGTATGTCTCTGTGTAATTTCGAGTGTGTTTCGACACGTTTCTGCTTGGTTCTTTTCAAATAGTAGGTTTTCGATAGGCGCACACTATCTACAACAGAACATGAACGCATGGGGAGGTGTTAACAACTTTGTGGTGTATAGTGTATTTTTACGCCGTATGTTTTAGTTCTGACAAATGTAAGCTAATTAAATTGAATTCTGATTTTATATTACCGTGGCTTTAATTCTTAGAAGTTAACTAAAGAATTTTGATTAGATACTAGCATTGTACGCTTGTCTGAATATTGTGGTTTAATTCTTAGAATGTTAACTAAAGAATTTTGATTAGATACTAGCATTGTACGCTTGTCTGAATATTGTGGGTTTAATTCTTAGAATGTTAACTAAAGAATTTTGATTACATACTAGCATTGTACGCTTGTCTGAATATTGTAGGCTCAGCTGCAGCATATGTTTGGTTCTGACAGATATTAACAAAATAGTAAAATTTTCGATTCATACACACTGTGTACAACATGACATGAACATATACGGAAGTGTTGACGTTTTTGTGGTGTATAGTGTACTTTTCTGACACCGGATCGTATATTGTGTTATGTTGGAGATGGTTGCTGGTTGTTTTTGGCTTGGGTTTCCTTGCCCTATTTGTTTCTTTCTAAATAAAGTTAAGGGGATAATTTTTTGTTTATTTTTTGTCGGTGGGTGGCACACACTGTCGGGGAATCAGTGCGGTCGGATGAAGGGGGATGTGCGGTTTGGCCGGGATGTCCGGGATGTCCGGGCAGATGAGTGGGCTGGTTGCGCTAGGTCGATGATTTTGCTCGGATTTTAGAGATTTTGCTCAGAATTCTGAGGATTTCGGAGTATATGACCGAAGTTCGGAGGTATTGATTTCATACTTTCTATGGCGGTGCCCGAGTGATTTCCCTCATTGTGTTAAGGTAAGTATATCGCATTGTCACAATCTGAAGAGGATTTTTGTTGTTATCTGTGGGATGGGTATATATTGGTGCAGCTTCGGTTTTCGAGCGGCCCCGCCGCCTAATTTGTCTTATGGACTCATAGAGCAGGCAGATATTTTAGTGGAGTTTCAAAGTAGAATCGCAGTATAATTTTCCTAGGCCGTACATAAAATATCGACAATTGCACATGGATTGGGTCAAGGGTATAACCAGACTGCTTCTTAGTGATAAGGTGTGCTATTCTTATGATCACATGTATATAAGGATGGATTGATTGCTTGTTGACTCAGGAGTTTTTTGGATGGCAAACAATTTCCGTTTTGATCTCAAACAAATACTAGCAACCAATGACATATAAAAATTTTATTTTAGGATCAGAAGGCAGATTGGATGATCATCACAATTATTACAAACACTTCTGTCTTATCATCTACGATGTTCAAGATGATTGCACGGTTAGACTGGTGGCGTCTTTTAATAAGGGTCTGGCTAGGTTCTTGCACAAAATGAATAATTATTTAAAACAAATGGTGTACGGAGGTCTCCATAATCACTTTTTCATGGAAGATATTAACTTCGATGAAGACATGTAAACAATTTGGCTTGAAGGTTTTCTTCGGTTGATAGGCCAGATAGGCAAGGAGCGTTGCGCGCGCGTAAAGGTCTTAACTTGCCATTAATTCTTCGCAAGGGAATTTATCTGGTGATGTTTCCGGGGAATTCGTCGGGCTATTGTCGGGATGTGATGATACATGAGATTTGGTAATGATTATAATTTTACGTTTCATTGATCAAATTAACCAAACTGCTTTTGTACAGTTGGACACCACAGATTGTGTTTGCATTTGATGTGGAATATTTGAATGGCACTTTTCTGCGTGCCAGTTCATTCATTTCATTAATACAACTTGATGTTGCATGACTCATGGATACAGTGGTGAAGAGCATATGCTTTATGTGCCAAACCAACCAATACATATACATACAGATGCCTCATAATAGCCGGTTATCAAACTGCCACGCATCCAAATCTAAATAAAAGTAAAAACTGATGCAAATACTGGATAGAATCTCTATAGATTCTTTAACATTTAGGTTAATATTTCTGCTTCTGGGACAAAAATTCGAAACGTCGAGCATTGGCTGTCTTGTTAATTTATTCAAGAACACATTCACTGAATAAATCGACCCATGAGACTCGTGGTTCTTAGGCTTTTGTGTCCATTTACGTGCATTTATACATGTTCCCAGCCAGTTGGTTGGTTGTTTTGTGTGTAGCGCCATTTTTCAACAACATTTCAGTTCATATGTAAGGGCAGGCAGTTAACGTAACCGCTGATCCTGGATTCTGTACCAGTACAACCTGTTCTCCGAAAGTAACTGCCAACTTCTCTACATAAATCAAAGGTAGAGGACGAATGATCTCAGACACAATATCAAATCGTCATAGAGAATATTCGCCTCGGCCAGGGCTCGAACTCACGACCCTGCGATCCGTAGATCTTCTCTCTCCCTCTCTCTATTGAGATAAGCGGGCGGGCTGTGCCTAAACAGTGTATACATTTACACATACCCCTATTTCCGTGTGGAGTGTTGTATGGGCGGTTGTGTTACTAAGTCTTTTATGTGGCTTTTCCCGACTTCTGACCTTGCTTTTTTGTTGTTGTTGTTATTGTGTTTTTATAGTTTTAACAATTCGACGAACAGAAGCCATTTTCAAGCTATAGGTCAAATGCACACTTTGTCATCCGTGGCCAAGTGGATAAGATCACTTATTTAGAATCACTTACCTCTCACCGACGTGGGTTCGAGCCTCAGCGTTGAATTCTTAATTGTGCAGAACCTATCCATCTGGCTAACGGACAGTGCGATCATAGCCTCTCAACTGCTAACACCAATCATGTAGTTATCTTATGAAGATACACATATATTGTTCTTTGGTAACTGATCTTGATGCGATGTTTGCTTGCAATGGGGAAGTGGGTAGGAAAATTTGATGAGGGAATATATGAGTACTAGGTTTAGTCTGTGGCCCCTTATTGTTGGTCCCCCACACCTCCAACTTCCAGGTCACCCTTACGGCAAAGAGGAAGCAATGATAAAACAATTTGAAACTATTCCTGAAATAAGTTGTAAAATGAAAATAACTTTGTGTGTTGGAATTTGACTTAATATATCCGAGAAAGCTTGGTGCCATAGTGTTTGCAAATGCTGGTTTCTTTCCCCTTAATAGCAATTTGTACATTGGTCACAGGGTGACGTTTCAGACTTTTAAGGTACAGGATGACCCTAGGTGCATTATTGCAGGTACGTGCAATCACCTGCGTAGAACCACTGACCTTCAATTAGCCAGCTAAATGCTTCCTTGCACAACAAGTCATTGATTCCATTGGAAGAGCAATTTTATAACTATACCGAATGCTATAAAAGTGTGTTATAAGGTGCAAATAACAAAACAAGTTGTTTAAAAAGATTTATTTCACAAGATTCATTATATCAATCAGAAAAAATATGCAAAATCACATTAAAAATGTTATAAATGAAAGTAAATTTTACAATTCTTGATATAATTGTTGACAACCCCAAAGTAGAGTGGTTTCAGATATGGTATCAGGTCCGTAAATCGTGTAGAAAAACAAGAGCACCACAATGCAAATCAACATAAGAGAGTGACATTGACCTTGAAATGAACCTTCAAGAACATGCGCTCTGCACGTCGTCTCAATATAATGAATACTTGTGCTAACTTTCTTTAATATCCTTCTAGCAGTTCAAGAGTTACAGAGCAGACATGAAACAAATTCATATGGACTTTGATCCCTAAGTGTGAGCTTGACTTTGAAGCGAGCCATCCAAAACATGCGCATTGCATATCGTTTTGATATATTGAGTAATTGGGCCAAGTTTTCTTTAAAATCTCTCAAGCAGTTCAAGAGTTACAGAGCGGACAAGAAACAAATTCATATGACTTTTGACACCTAAGTTTGACCCTGACCTTGAATCAAGCCATCTAATATTAGCTCTGCAAGTCGTCTCGATGTGGTGAACATGTGCGATATTTTTTTTCAAAATCCTTGAAGCAGTTCAAGAGTTACACAGCGGACACGAAAGGTCTCCCTTGGTTCATATAAAAAGTTAAAAATGGAATGTTATTCATACGCTATCAAAACTGACATGTTGGTATTAATGAAGTTATAAATAATTATATAATTTCATTAACTTGATGCCTGCTTTCGTACCAACATGTCAGATACCTTTTTATCGAAGATGGATGGTTGTAAATAATCAGGCATTAACATACTTGATAAAATACTTGGAAATCTGATACTGTTAAATCATATTATTTTGTGGATTTGGTCATGGGGATATAACTTTGTTAATATCGACCTCTGAACATTAAATGATTTAACATTTTACTTTTTCGTTGGGATTTAATTTCGCGGTATGATTCAACCACAAAGTCCACAAAATTATTCACCCACAAATATCATTGACTTAACACTTATTTAATCTGCAACTAACCGGACAGGGCCATAGTACTGGCGTTTTTTATTCATTGTACGGATAAAATGAAAACAATGGATCAAAGGAAGCATGATTGTTAATTTATCTCAACCTCAATGGCACCTAAAACCAAGTATTACACTGAAATCATAATTTGATGATTTTTAAGAATGTTGTTTAAGACCTTCTGAAATGAAATACATGTAATTTGATTACCTGCACGTAATCACCAATCATAAAAAAAGAACCTATTCAGTCACTGTGAACTGGTTGTCAGATATTGTAAAATTATATGACTAGTAGGGCAATCCGCGAAAAACTTAATAAGGTGTAATTTTTTTATTTCTTTTAGATTATATTTTCTATAACATTGCGACCATGGAATGTTTGATAATATTATGCGAGTTCAATTATAAGATATATCTGTGATATATAAAAATATCCTAATGACTATAATACATTACAAAGTATGCCTGAATTATTATACGAAAGCATTCAGGCTTGAAAATGTAACTGCCGATTTTCAAATCAAAATTATATCATTTTGGCATTGTATTATAATTTTGTCAATGAATATACAAATTTGCCTTTTTAAACGGTTTATGATTGTATTTTTGTCACATGTTAAGGATTTTCACAAAATATTTAAGCAATAAGCTAGTTGTCTAATGAAATATACATTGAAAAACTGAATTGTTTGAAACTATTAAAAAAAACATTTTTTTTCAATTTAAATATCCTTTTTAGCAACTTAATATATAAATATATTTGCTATACAAATAATGTCTAAAAGGCTATAACGAACACATTTTGTTTGTCCCGATGAATTCGCTAAAACCGGAATTTACAGTACTTCAACATTTTGCTAACAATCGCCTGAATTATAGAAATGGATATAAAAATATGAAATAAACATTCATTGGAAATTATTCTGAGGTATGTGTCGTTTTATTTATAAGCTATTTAAAAAAGAGTCCATATAATGCTGCCGCAATCATTACGAAACTCAGGAACCCAATACAACACACGGGTGGAGTCGGCTTTTTGATAAAGAATGAACTTTATAAGTCATATAATGTTTCTGTTCTAAATGATAAAAATGAAGGCATACTCTGGTTGAAGCTTGAATATAAAATTTCAAAATTTGCAACTGTACCATGTGTATGTTATCTACCACCAGAAAATTCTTCCCGACAATTTGATGTTAACAACTTTTTTGACAACCTTTTAACTGATTTTTATATGTATCAAGATTCTGGTTTAGTTTTTATTTCCGGAGATTTTAATAGCAGATACGGCAACTTAGAAGATTTCATTGCTGGTATTGATCATGTAAAACCTAGAGTGGTAAAAGAGTTCACTGATAATTTTTATGGTGAGCTTTTTATAGAATTTCTTATCAACACGAATATGTGTATGTTAAATGGTCGTTTTGATGAAAATTTAAATAATTTTACATCTATTTCTACAAAAGATTTTTCTGTGGTAGATAATTGTATTACACCATATGATTCTTTGCATAGTTTTGATAATTTTATAATAATTCCAACGTTGGATCTTGTTAATAGTATACCTGGCCTATGTAACTATGTACCTCAGGTACACCAGATCACTCTTTATTAACTTGGCAGTTTTCATATTTAGATGTACCGTGCTACAGTACTGCTGAGAATAATATAAATTATACTAAATTTGATGTTTATGCAACGCCTGATACTTTTATGACAGAACCAGAAACTTTTACAAGAATATCTGATACTATTAATAGGTTAGAAAGAAGTATGCAAACACAAGTGGATGTTGATAGAATTTATGATGAATGGTGTTGTATTGTTAAAGATAACATGTACCAACATATTCCGCATAAAATAGTTAACACCGGGAATTCAAAGAAATACCGTAGTAGCAAGCCTTGGTGGAATATTTCTCTTACAAATCTTTGGTCTGATATGTGTAAAAAGGAGAAAAATTGGTTGAAATGTACTGATCGTAAGGAAAAAAGTAGGCTTAAGCCAATTTACGTTGCTTCAAGAAAGCTCTTTGACAGAGAGGTACAGAAGGTGAAACGTAAATATTGGTTTTCTATTCAGACTGAAATAGTAGAGGAATGCAATCTAGACCAAACAAAATTTTGGAAATCTATTGGAAAAATAGGAGTTAGTTATAAAAAATTAAACCATTCCACTAGAAATTGTCAATAGCGATGGTTCCATCACCTCTAATGTTCATGAAGTGTTGCAGAGATGGAAGAATGATCTTAGTTCTCTTTTTAATGCAAACAGTTTTGTAACAGAACCTGTCGATAGAGATGTACAAGCTTGTATAACTAACCAAGCTGGCTTATTTAATGATAGTATTTCTATTTTAGAAGTAAGTAAAACTGTATCTTAAGCTAATAAAGGTAAAGCCTGTGGCTATGGTGAAATTCCAGCAGATATACTAAAAATTGATGTGTCTATATTGTTTTTACATGCTCTTTTTAACGTAAGTTTTAACACAAGTACTCTTCCTTCCATATGGTCTAAATGCATCATTAACCCAATACCAAAGTCTAATTCTGGGGATACTCGTAATCCAATGTCATATAGGGGTATAGCTTTAGCGTCGTCGATGTATAAATTATATTGTCACATTTTAAATGAGCGGTTAACAAAATGGTCCGAAGATAATGTAAAAATAGTTGATGAGCAAAATGATTTTCGAAGAAAAAGGAGCACTGTCGACCAGATAACATCTCTTACAGATATTATTGATACCAGAAAAAGGCTACGTAAATCCACTTTATGTGCCTTTATTGATTACAGAAAGGCTTACGATACTATAAACAGATCGCTACTCTGGCATCGCTTGTCAGCTATCGGTGTATCTGGTAAATTATTTGCATCTATTAAATCAATTTACTCATCAGTTATTTCATGTGTCAGAGTAAATAATTATTGTACTGACTGGTTTGAAGTAAACTGTGGTTTAAGGCAGGGGTGTATTTTATCTCCCATGCTATTTAACCTCTATCTGAATGATCTAGCATTGTATTTGAAATCTTTTAATGTAGGAATTAATGTTGCCGAAGATAAAATTTGTATTCTGGTGTACGCAGACGACATTGTGTTACTTGCAGAAACTGAACATGATCTGCAATTTTTGTTAGATGCATTACATATATGGTGTAATAGAAATGATATGTCAATCAATATTGGTAAAAGTAGCATTATTCATTTTCGTAAACAGTCTACACCAATCACTCAGTTTAATTTTAAATGTGGTGAAAATACTATTTCCATTGCTAATAGTTATACATATCTTGGTTTATTGTTAACCGAACATTTAGACTATGATTTGACTGCAAAATATGTTGCTAAAAGTGCAAGTAGAGCCTTAGGTTTACTTATTGCTAAGTGTAAGTTAGCAGGTGGTTTACCATATGATGTGTTTACAAAATTATGTAACTCAGTAGTTTGGCCTGTTGTAAGTTATGCTGCCTCCATTTGGGGGTTTAAGGAGTATTAATGTATTAATGCGGTTCAAAACAGGGCCATGAGATTCTTTTTAGGGGTTGGAAAGTATACACCAAAGGCTGCACTTATTGGAGAGATGGGATGGGAACCAGCTTATGTTAAACAAGTGTTATGTATAATTAAGTCTATGCAACGTGTGTCAAACACTAATGTAACTAGACTGAACAAACGTATAGCTTTGTGGGCTTATTCACTAGCTTCTGGGTCATGTAAGAATATATATTTTGTAATCACTGTATTAATGAGGAAGTTGAATATTGACCTCAGTGTTGACATTTCTTCCCCTATTTCTCCATCATTGTATAATACTGTTAAGACAGCACTATTAGAAAACTGTAAGGCAACATGGTTGAGTCAAATACAAAGTGTTGTTGGTCCATCTCATAAAGGAAGAAATAAACTGAGAATGTATCGTTTGTATAAATCAGAACTCCAAGTTGAGCAGTACTGTAAATTTATTTTACCACTTAAACACAGGTCTGCATTAGCCAAGTTCAGGTGTGGTGTAGCACCATTGCGGGTGGAAACAGGGAGATTTGAGAGTTTAAGTTTTGAAAATAGATTGTGTCCGTTTTGTAAAGAAGTTAAAACTGAAGTACATGCTCTATTTCATTGCCACATTTACAATGATATAAGACAGGTCCTGTTTACTAAGGCAATATCAATAGAAGCAAATTTTACCAACTTTTCTGATGTGGAAAAGTTAATTTTTATTATGTCCAACCAGGAAATGATAAGGTGTACAGCCAAAACCTGTCATGATATTTTACAAAGAAGAATTTTATGTCTTTGTAAATAAGTAGTCATTTCTTAATACATTAATGTTTTCACTTAATTTTATGTAACCTTGAATACATTTTGCTAATCAAACCAACATTAATCTGATTAATGTTGGACCGGATTTCTTACACACATATTCTAACGTTTGCATAGTAATGCCTGTTTTGCGTTTTCAGTATTTTAAGCTAAATTTTGTGGCAGTTTTTATCTACAAAAGATTAGCGAAATGGATTCAAGTTTTAATTATGTAAAATATATCAAATATGTATAGATTTAGATTACAATAGTAGATGTAAATATCACATAGGGGATTGAATTAGAGGGTATATGTTTATCCTTTAATATAATAGTAATAACCCTTTTGTGATAACATACAATATGGGCTTTTTATAAGTGCAATATAATGTGGAGTTTGTTTTATATGATATAATCTCTGATATAAATTATATCATGATATATAGTCTCAAGTAACTCATTATTGAGTGGCAGTATTAAATATGTTTTAAGATATTATATGTAATACAAATATGTACTGTGATTTTGTATATGTATGCTGATGAGACTTGAATAAAATAAATATAATATCACAATAAAAAACACAACAGGTTGACTTCGGATTCTTGCGCATTTAATCTAACTAATCAGTCTGATATTGATAAATTTTATGGTGTCTGAACACTTATATAAATGATTAATTATAATAACGATTTATTTTTGGTAATGTGACATCAGAGTGTGAATCAAACACGTTTAAGAAACCATTAATTTTTCACGAGAAGTGTGCAATGTCTTAAAAGCTTGGATATCTTTTTACATTTTCTATTAAAATAAATACCTTGAAATATATACAAATCGGTATCTTACAGTTGGTACCTTAAAACAATTTTATTTAAAGAATAGTGTTAAGTTAAAAATATTGCCGTTTATACTTGTTTAATATTTATTTTGTTTACACTTCTCTATCGCAGTTATATTCAAATAACACAGACTTAAGCTATTGTCCAATATAGTCAGGTGGTTTTAGCATCTGAAAAAAGTTTATGAGGGCCGGAATGTTAACGCTTGAAAGCAAAGACTTTATTAAAGTTTAAACATCCCTGGTTCATCTGGGTGCTGTCTCCAAAAATATATGATCATTATATGCAAATTATAGAGGTCAAAAGGTCATGCGTTAAAACTGAATTGTTCACATAATTATTGGCACTGATGCAATGATTTATAAATAATTTCACAATATACAGGATTTGATTTACAATATTAGGATTAAATAATCCATACGCTTGTATTTAATTAATAAATTATGACTCGCACTCGAAAACACATTGTATGCTCATATATAAAGGTGAAAGGTCATAGGGTATATATACAGAACAAAATAGCTAACCGCATTTGCTAATTTTCCAATATCTTTGCAAATTCTGTAAATACAAATTTGAAATTTAGCCTACTTTTAGAAGAGAGTGTTGTTAATAACATAATAAAATTTCAAAACTATTAAGTGACGCTAACATATAAATTTTATTCAATTTACTAACTCACCCCATTTGTAAAAAAGCTGTGTTTAAGTGAACAAGTGAAAGTGAACAAGTGAATACCATTTGTAAGAGTAAGAACTGTTCGTACTAACATTTATTTCTAGCGAATGGTTAAATATGAAACGAATGGTGAATGCTGTTTTTAGAAAAAACAAGTTAACGAAGTTATTTCATTATCTTCCCAAAATATGTTTTCGTTTTTAGTATGTACATGCATATTGTAAACATGTTTGTTATTTTTGTGACCTATCAAAAATTGGTTGAAATCGTAAAATGAATGAATATTATATCTGAAGACCTGTTTTGGTTTTGTTGAAAATTTTATCAATAACATATTGTTCTGAGTGTACACTAAATTTCAAAAAGTATTTTATGTTATTTTTGAAGATATTGACAAACAAATATGGGGGGTGGGGGGAGGGGGCACTTAGCTATTTTGTTCAGTACATATTAATTATATACAATTTTAGAAAAGCTTTTATTTTACAGTTTAAAAACGTCCTAGTAAATCTTTATGTAATATTTGCATACATATTATCAAAAAATTCTGTTGAAGTTCACCTTCCGGCAGGACATATTGTAAAGTTTTAAATGTTTCTTTTCGTTGCTCCCGCCCAAGCATCGAAGTCGGCGTCGCCATTGGTTAAATTTTTTGATTAAGTCAAATATATCTATCACTACCAAAGCTATTGACTTGAAACTTAAAATGGTTATTTACTATCAAAGTCTACACCAGGAGAAACAATTCCCCTAACTGTGATTTTGAATTTGATGGAGTTATGCCCCTTTTTGACTAAGAATTTTGGTTAAAGTTTTTTATAAAGTCAAATATCTCTGTTACTATCAAAGCTATTGACTTGAAACTTTGAATAGTTATTCACTATCAAAGTACCAGGAGAAACAAATTCCCTAACTCTGGTTTGAATTTTCACAGAGTTATGCCGCTTGTTAACTTTTTGGCTAAAGTTTTGTAAAGTTTTTACTGGCAAAGCTCTAATTCAGAGTCAAGCAATGAGAAAATTCGAGCGCGCTGTCTTGCAGACATCTCTGACTTGTTTTAATTCGGGTTGAGACTACTTAACCAAATATTTCTGATTTCTTGCTAAAATAATTTTCTTTATCTAAGTAATGCAATCAGTTTGATCATATAGATGCTTCTCAGTTTAAATGTCACAAATATATGTCAAAGGTCCAAAGGTCGCAGTAAGTGCTATGAAATATAAATAAACATGATTATATTGCCTACTGAAAAGATACATAACCTTGCATATAAAAGGGTATTATTCATCAACTACATCAATGCTTACTTTTATTGATAAACCATTCAATAACGTTATTATTTGAAAAAAAAAACAGAAAAACATTGCCAACAAATTTCTTCTTTCAATAAAGTTGTGGCTTGCGTCTGTGTTCTTTTTATATATCTATCAGAACCAATTGTAATTTCATTTTTGAATTAGTTCTAAAACTAAAGAAAAACACATTTATTATACTATATGATATAAAAGGGAAGTAATTTCATCTACAAACGAAAAGGAAACTTAATTTTGGGTGCATGTGACCTTGACCTTTGTACATGTCATATTGTTAATAATGGTGAATATTTAAGTGACGTTGTTGGAATATACCAACAAAAATTGCAAGCCAATATATGTATTATATAAGGATGATGTCGGCTGTATGTGGGAGTCGCTAAAACATGTACATGTACTTGTAAACTCATGATTACAGAACAATATTCAGTATTGTTAAATAATTCGTTTATGTGAAATTAGCAGAATAGCAGCATAGGGCAATGAGTTCATATAAACTTTCGGAAATATTTAACTGCTTTCCTATATATGTCGGTATATACCACAGCATTTACATGTAATTGGTTTGATATAAAAGTTTTTTTTTAAAAAAGGTAAAGTTTCTTGTTAAAAGTGGGTAGTGGACGAAAGTCCCCACCTGTAATGGATGGAACAACTTATTTCCAGCGGAGCCCACGGCAGGTGTGATATTTACCTTCCCAGCATACATTCTTGACCGATAGTGCTAGTACCAGTACTGAACACTAGTCAGGATATCAGCCGCAACCTTGAATCGAACCCGGACCGCTGTAGCCCAGTCTTCTAACTCCTGCGCCACTCACTCTCTATCAACAGAGAGTTTTAATGAACAAAGGACATAATCTAATTAAGTAACGTATGTACCAATAAGCTGTATCTGGCGAAAGAATACACTTTAAAGTAATTTACATATAGAATCATTCAAAAGTCATTTGAAGATGCTTGTTAACTAAGCACTGTAACCTAATGCACATTGTGTAACTTTGAAAAGTTTGTCAATCTTAAGTGTTAATGTAACGTAGATTTTGGTGAAATAAATGGTACGCTAAACAAAGCATGATACAGTAGTACTCAGTGGTAAACAGTCATTGCTCAAAGTGTGGTAAAATGTGGGAGGGGCATTTTATTCATTAAAATTATGTAAAAACGACTTGTAATAAGAACTCGCAAATATAAATAAAATCGAACTATACCTGTGTTATGCAGTGCATTTTTTCAAAAGTAAATATAAGTATCGGTACATATGTTACCATGAAAGCAGGCTGAAATAAAACAAGAGCACCGGCTTACGGGTGCAGATGCTCATCAGACTTTTTTGTCTCTGTATAATAGAAATATTGTCATACCCATGATATTTGAAGTTCAAAAGGGGTCGTAATTCTTGCAAAAAACAATATAGAGTTACTGTACTTGCTGTGAAGAGTCAGCTTTAAACGGCGAACAACTTCGACAAATTTTAAAGCAATGGCCTTGACCGTTAATGAGAAAAGTTGACCTAAACGTAAACTTTATGCAAGAAATCTGATATTTTTTCTAAGTCCAAAAGGGGTCATAATTCTGGCAAAAAGAAGGATTGAGTTATGTTTCTTGCTTTACAGAGTCAGTCTGTGATGGTTAATAAGTGTTGCAAGTTTTAGAGCAATAGCTTTGACAGTTTAGGAGAAAAGCTGACCTAAACACAAAACTTGAACAAGAAATCTGATATTTTCTATGTTTAAAAGGGGCCATAATTCCTGCAAAAATCAGGATGTAGTTATGTTTCTTGTAATACAGAGTCAGCTTTTACTGGTTAACAAGTGCTACAAGTTTTAAAACAATAGCTTTGATAGTTTAGGAGATAATTAACTTGAACATAAAACTTAAAAAGAAATTTGATATTATTTAGTCCAAAAGGGGCCATAATTCTTGCAAAAGCAGAATGGAGTTTACTTTTCTTGCAGTGCAGAGTCAGCTATTGATGTTGAACAAGGTTGCAAGTTTTAAAGTAAAAGCTTTGGTAGTTTAGGAGAAAAGCTGTCCTAAACATAAAATTTAACTAGGCAACGCTGATGCAGACGCCAACGCCGATGACGATTAAGTGACAAATAATTTTCAAACAAGAGCTGTCACAGGACTATGCTGGATAGTGAAAATGGGCACATCTGAGGAAACTGAAGCTGTCACTGGAGTGACTCCAATGGTGGATGAAGATATTGCACAATCAAAAATATTAAGTAATAAGAGGAGTAAAAATAAAGTGTATCAAAACACTATATAAGTATATTCTAAGCAAAATGGGAGCATAATTCATTAAATATTGGTGCAAAAGTTATGCACCTTGTGCCATATGATGTGGGTGATGATGTGGAACAACTACTTCAAGTTTGAATTAAATATGCATTTCATAAAAACTGAGATATATTGAAAATGCATCAAAATTAACCTTAAATTCTAAGTAAAAGGGGGCTTAATTCATGAAAAAATGTACCCGAGTTGTGCACCGTGTGTCATATGATGTGGGTGATGATGCTGAACAATTATTTTAAGTTTGAATCAGATCCATGGAGTAATAACAGAGATAGAGTAAAAGTACTTTAAAACTTTAACCTGAAATTCTAAGTAAAAAGGGGGAATAATTCATGACATAATTGTGCCAGAGTTATGCACCTTGCTTCAAATGATGAGAGTGATGATGTTGAACAACTATTTAAAGTTTGAATCAAATCCATTCAGTAATTCCACTGATAGAGTGAAAGTGCATCAAAACTTTTAACCTGAAAATCTTAGTGAAAAGGGGGATAAATCACAAAATATTGGTACCAGAGTTATGACCCTTAGGTCAGATCATGTGGGTGATGATAAGGAATAACTATTTTAAGTTTGAATCAAATCCATCAAGTAATTACAAAGATAAGTAGAAAAAAAGAAGTGTAAAAAAACTTTAACCAAGGTTTGGACGCGGAAAAACGCCGACGCCAGGTCGAGTAGGATAGCTCTCCTTATACTTCGTATAATCGAGCTAAAAATCAGATGAGCCAAAAAGGAACCCCATATTCTATAACAATGCTTAAGATATCTGTGTTAAATTGTATAAAAAAAATTAAATATGCAGACAAAGGGAATATACAACTATCAAAGATCATATGTTGTGCTGTACATGATATATTGATGATAACGTTAGCGTCAAGGAGCTGAGGTCTGATTTAACAAGTACATAATACGGTAAATATTAATCTTTATGTCTACAGTATTGATTGTGACCATCTACTGATATGTTTTCTATATAATTGAACAATCCCTTAAGCAAGTAGGGTACCACAAACCTTTTGACAAAAGCTTTGTAACGATCAACTGATGCCAGTAACGTAAGTACTATTTAGACCACTAAATAGAAAGTAATGTCATTTAGTGTTTAACGATATGGTTCAGACAACTACATTCTATAAAGGGAGACAATTTAAAAAATGTGCGAGATAGACTCATGATTTTATACACTTCAGTTTCTTTGGTTGTCAGTGGTCTTTATCGTTGTGTGAAATTTCAACAAAAATGATTAATTAAATTTAGAGTTATTCTTTGGAAAAAAATGTTATATGTAAGTTTAATAAAGGGAGATAATTCAAAAAGTAAGCTAGATAAATTTATTGTACATGTACAAAGCACTTTTCCTTAATGTCTTTAATCTTTGTATGAAGTTTGAATGGATTCCATTATCACTATTGGACAACATATTAACAGTATCTATAGATGACATTGTCTCAACGTAAATAGAATAAGTGCATGACCTTTGGCCCTAATTTCAGACATTGTTTCTATTTGTCATGCTCTGTTTTAGCTTTGCATCAATTCTAAGTGACTAAAAATAGTTTCATAATACATTTAGGGTACAATTTTCCAGAAAAATTGCCAGTACATAATCATTGAAATAAAAGCTACACAAAAAAGTCGTAAAATCAAAATTTCATAGCATGACCTTTTGACCCCTCTAATTGACACAAAACATCATTATATTTTTTGGAGACAGCTATCAAAGTAACCGGTAAGGTTCAAGCTTCAACGAATATGTTGTCTTCGGGCATTAACATGCCGGTGTAATGAAATATTTCGACCCCCATAGAATAACGTAAAATAGTTCATTTGGAAGCATAGAATGCAACCAAGAAGAATAATAGCAGACTCGGTTTGACTGAGTCTGTTCAGAGAGGTAATGAAATATGCAATATCTTTCAGGCCCCTTAGCACTGGCTTAAGCGAAACTTAATTACTATTCTATTAAATTAACTCCATGATCTCAAACAATCAAGATTCAAGATTTAGTAGTTTATTAGGCATAAACATATATACATGTTCATCGCCATTACGTATATACATTGTGTATGACGGTATTGTTAAGCATATAGTATGAGAAAAGTATGAGAAGGTGTAAGTCAGCAATTATACAAGCATCTATATACAATTTTAAATTTCAAATTACCATATCATATTTACACATTGATCTGTATGTATATTCTCTTGCTCTTTTAACTACAATACCAGGAAATATAACAACAATTAATTTAAGTACGGTGAGACTTTTTACAGCCGCTACACGAAATTTAAAGACTGTTGTTGTGATATTTAAAAGAATCTCTGAAAAGATCCTTTGGAAGTATAGAATGCAACCAAAAAGTATTATAACATTCACAGGTTGATGGAGTCTGTTCATGATAGGAATTAAATGATATGTTCAAATGCATTCACTTTAACCGATACAAGTTCAATTCAAAATTGTGTTTAAAGCTAAACGTCTGTTCTGTAATTATAAAAAAAATGTTTTAATAAAAGAACACTGCTTTGTCACCAAACCATCCGCAAAGTATTACTTTTCCGAAAGGCGTTTACTTAACTGATAAAAATGAAATTACTTCAACTACTGTTAATGTCGTATCATAGTTCGAGTCAAAGCTCTGGAGAATGGAGGCAAAGCTCCAGAAAGCAACAACACGGTGTTATGTTGCCTCCATTTCTGTTATATAGTGTACAGAGAATCAGATCAGCCTCAAATATTGATTAAATCAAATTTCATGCCAATATCAGAAGCATCCCGACTGTAATATGCTTTTCTTACGAGGTCGTTCTTTCTCTCTTCTTAAAAATTAAGTTTCAAAAGTATGTTTGAACGCGTTAAAATGCAACATACAAACATTTAACTATCTTGAACATACTTCAGACTTCGACATATTGAACCAAATTATGAACAATGTAAATGAAAAATGATCTTTATTTGAAAGTAATCAAAATTTTCTTTTTTTTCTACATATTAGCTAATAAACCTTTAATTAAGACCGACCCATATATTTCCTTAAAAAACAATATTACATAAGACTGGTCTCTATGGATGAAAATGTGCTTAGTATAATTTCAACAAAATAATGTCAACTCACTGCGAGCCAATATTACTTTAAGACTTGCTGCGAAAACAACTTGAAACACTTATAACTCCGGAAATTACGACTAAACTGGGTTCCAGCTTCATCGTACAATAAAAGAAAATAATAAGTTTTGCAAAATAACCAATAGAAATCGGGCTTACACAGTATAAATTTACTCCCATGTCTGGCGGCCATAAGTATGTCTTCGAAACGAAACGAAAAGAGACGTTAGAAGATCAAAGCAGTCAAAAGATCAAAGCACTGATGATACCAACCGGGAACCACAGATAGTGCATAATGCACTTTGAGTTACATATGCCTCTTTCTTTTTTCTTTTTTTTTTTTGTTAGATTAACTCTCTTTACTGATGTTTTCCGAGAACATTAGGCCCAACAAAATCCAGGGAACGCAAAACAATGTGTTGAAACAACACACACATAGGTAGCCATTTCTGCACCACGGGTTTGTACATTTGCTGCGGTGTACATGTCCACGTCATTTTTAATTATTCATTTTCTCTTTTATGACATATATACAAATATTTTACACGTGTTTTTGTACAATTCTACTATAATAGCAAAACAGAAATAATGTTTTTGAAATACATAAACATTTGCAATTATTTCCTATTCAGTTCTGCTTATGAAATTGTTCTGTACACAATTGTGTTTCCATTCATATTGTAAGAGTTATTTCAGATTATTTTTTTCCACTTATGTCATTTAATTTAACACTTTTTGCCATGCAATAAAAGCATCTTTAAGAAATGCATTATTTTACATACGTTTTCTATGTCTTTATTACTTAGACCACATTCAAATACTAACTGTCCCCCTGCTTTGATGAGAATTGCATTGTAAAATGTACATCAAAGCATACTTTCGCTGTTACACATAAATCGATATACCGAACATGCTTTTACTGGGTTAAAGAAAACATTTAATATCTATCATTTTAGTCCTCCTCTCTCCTAATCATGCTGTAGTATATCACGTTTATTTTTTTTTTTTTTTTTTTGTTTGTTTGTTCCATATGAAATTATACATTATATGTATTTTTTCTTTAAAAACATTCTTCAGACGTACTAGGTAAAACTGTAAAGGAATATATACAGTGTGTTTAGAAGTTCCGAATCTGAAGGAATTCCGGGTCACTTTTATATGTGTCCATGTATTTTGTGATTTTGTGAAAACATGAAAAGAATGTATAAAAAACCATTCAGTCAGTTAGAATAGCCTCTTAACTGTAAATTGACAAAATTTCAGCTTCATTATCGTTTGTTTACACAATCCAGCGCGTGTTAGAATGGGATCACCCTCGGAGTTTTTGTATCGCTTACGTAATTAAGTAACAGTAACTTTTACATTCTATTGTGTATAGTCAGGTGAAATGGCGCCAAAAAAGAAAGGTACTTTATTTATCATTTCTCATTCATATTTCTTCAGCTTCTAAAAAAATTCATTTGCAAAACATTAAGCATTAAACTTTTGAAACTATTATTTACCTTGCATGTCCATTAAGTAGTTCCGAACCAAGCTCGGCTGGGGAAAAGGAGCCGGTTCAAAATTATTATATTGTAACAAGATGGATGTAAATGAACAGATTTTCCTGTTTTATTGTATCAATGTGTATCTATTGTAATTGCATCAACTTTGACCATAAATTACACCAATACTACAAGTTGTTAGTACCAGTGTGCCTGACTTTGCTACTGGGGAGTTTTTAGATAAAGTCCAGGATATAGTGATAAAAGAAAGACGGAAAACCCCATTTACAGAAGGCAGACCGTCTTACTTCCCCTGTTTAATTTTCAAGAGAAACTAAAAACTATAGATAGTAATTTCAACTGTTATTACCCATACAACTGGAAACTAAGGTTGGAGAATAGCACAGTCTGCACTAAAATAAACTAAATTTTATAAAACAACACTCCCCCCTGTTTTTATTTTCAAGAGAAACTAAAAAATATATATATAGTAATTTCAACAGTTATTACCCATTCAAGTAGAAACTAAAATTAAAGAACTGCACAGTCTACACTAAAAAAAACTAAATTTTATAGACCAACACTCCCCCCTGTTTTATTTCAAGAGAAACTAAAAAAAATATAGATAGTAATTTCAACTATTGTTACCCATACAACTGGGAACTTAAATTAAAGAATAGCACAGTCTTCTCTAAAAGAAACTGGGCAATATAGATAGAATCTTTACTTTATTTAAATATTCCATTATCCTTTGTTTGTGTGTTCTCCTTAGTCAGTGATGTCTGGTGTGCTGATTGCATTTTGAATGTGTGACATTAGAGTGCCGAGTGTTTCAGCTGAGTAAAATATGTTTAAGGCACCACTACATTTTCACAAGGAATGTATAATGTCATATATTCTTGGGGGTTTTCCAGCACAGGCTGAACCGAAAGATAGTGTCTGTAGTGCTGGCTAAGGATGCATGACACCTTATTTTACTTTATTTTCGTTTCCTATTAAATTAATACCTTAAAATATATAAAACTCACTACCTTAGGACTGCTACTTTAAAAATTAATATTAATACCTTAAAATGTTTGCAGATTGCTGTCTGTGGAATGCTACCTTAAAAATTATACAGCTATCTTAAGATGAATTAAGGTTAATTATTTTAGCAAAAATGGACATGTAGTTTTGTTTCAACAGTGCTACACCTTTAAAAACGTAAGTTCACCTTTAAAATTCTTGAATAATATAGTGAATATAGAACTGACAGAACTGTTAATTCTGAATTAATTTTGTATTATAATATTATCGGATTGTGGTGGTGCTTGATGCATTAGTGTGGTAGTGCTCAACTAAAGTATAATTATACTTACTTCATTTGAACATTTGCATGCGGTGACTTTGTGTTTACATTTAAATTTGGAATATTTGAATGGCACTTTTCTGCGTGCCAGTTCATTCATTTCATTATTACGGCTTGATGTTGCAAGATTCATGAATACAGGGTGAGGGTCCCTGTCTATAAGGGCCACGCCAACCTAAACAAATACATTTATTGAAAGAAACCATCATTGGCATAAAGAAAGAAGTACTGCTAGAATCTTGTAGGGCCAAATTGGACAGTAAAGGTTTAGATGATTGGTATGGTTCTTACAGAAATTTCCTCACAGAAAAAGATTTGCTTGATAAGCCAGAAAGAATTTGGAATGCAGATGAAACAGGATTTAATCTAGGAAGTAAAGCAGGGAAAGTGATAGGTCCTTCAAGGGTGTCATTTCGTTCACAAGTACCCCATGTGGCAGGAAGTTCCGGTAAAGCCAGACTGACAGTTATGTTTTGTGCTAGTGCAAGTGGATCAATCATGCCTCCTTTCTATGTGTGTCCAAAGCCCCCTCCCAGAGGTGTCAATCCGTTAAGCTGTTCGATTTCTGGAGGTCATATTGAATATACAGAAAAGGGCTGGATGGTTGGTGTAACATTTACTAAATTTCTGGATCACTTTGATAAAAACATAAATACAGAAAGACAGGTTTTGTTGCTGATTGATTCTGTCACATAAAATCTATGTTTTTCAGAAAGCAAGAGAAATGGGTATTGAACTGTATAGAATAATACCAAATGCAACAGATCTTATGCAACCGCTTGACAAGGGAGGTATTCGGTCCTTTAAAGTCACAGTGGTACAAAACAGTTAGAAAGCACTATCGTGGACATCCAGGAGTTGTCATCAACAAAGCTAACTTTGCAGAGAAGTTGAGGGATACATACAATGACTTTTATAGACCAAATATTGTGGTGAAATACTTTTTCTGCATCAGGTATATACCCAGTGAACTGGAAAGTGATATCGTATGAACAACTAAAGACAGCCCTTACCTTCACCCCAGAAGCCGAGCGGACAGAGAAAGAAGCTGAAAAGGAAATAAGCAGTCCTGTTGAACCAGAGAGTGTTGAGCAGAAGGTTTTCAACACATATGTTAGTGTGTTAAAAACACCAGTGAGGCAGAAATATGAAAAAAAGGCTAGAAGAGGGATATGACATTACGGGTGCCTCTCCAGGTTATAATACATATGTCCTGCTTAAATCAAAAGTTGAATCAAACAATGTGCCAGGACTTAAACTTCTGGCAGAAGTTGCTGCAGAAATACCACCAGATAATTCTCCAATATCACAGACAGAAGCAAAACAGATAAAAAAAATTCCAAGACAGTCTCGCCAGTGATAACAGAATCATTAACAATGTCGAGAGTAGACCAGATAATGGAACGAAAGAGGATGAACCTTGTTGATGACTTACCTGCTAATCTCACTTGTACATAGTCTATAAGAGCCTTTGCACTTAAAGACCTACAGAGTACAAAAGCTTTTGCAGAAAGGGAAAAGAAGGCTTGATAAAATCTGGAAAGTAGATCCCTCGGAAGCACCGAGAACAATGCAAATAGTGAAAATTGCAGACTCGGTTTGATTGAGTCTGTTCATGGGCAGTAATGGAAAAAACAAAACTGTCCACGCCCCCTAGCACCGGCTTAAGCAGTATTCAATAAAAATATAAAGCCTTATATCTTTCGCGGAATGCTAAAAAAATAAGCAAAGTTCTGGAAAGATCTCTAAAACAAAAGTCAAATCAAAAGGGCAAAACACCAATCTGAAAAAGGGAAAGTCAGATTTTGTTCAAAAAGTGATGGTAAAAGTGAAGTTGAAGTTGTATGCATGGTTTGCGACATGACATGGAAAGAAGATCAATCTCTTATGCCAGGCCAGACTTGGATTCAGTGTGATATCTGCCAGAACTGGATTTATGAGGATTGTGTACCGATAGGATTGTCGTTCGAAAAAATAACTGACGAGGAATTTGAGTTCACATGTCATCAATGTCAAACAGACTAGCATGGAACTGTTCCAAAATGTACTAATGCAGTGACATATATGGCCGATCATTTTAAGTTGTTAGGACTTTGTTTGACTTGTGTTTCTTACTTAAACTGCTTTTTGTTTTGTTTGTTTTGGGTTTAACGCCGTTTTTCAACAGTATTTCAGTTATGTAACGGCGGGCAGTTAACCTAACCAGTGTTCCTGGATTCTGTACCAGTACAGACCTGTTCTCCGCAAGTAACTGCCAACTTCCCCACATGAATCAGAGGTGGAGGACTAATGATTTCAGACACAATGTCGTTTATCAAATAGTCACGGAGAACATACGCCCCGCCCGAGGATCGAACTCACGACCCTGCGATCCGTAGACCAACGCTCTTACCTACTGAGCTAAGCGGGCGGGCTGCTACTTAAACTGCACATTTATAAAGAAAATATAGATTTGTTCATCATATATATGTGAAATATTCTTGTTGTCCAGTCATAAGCTGATAATTTTCTGTAGTCACATTAAGAGAAGACTGTCAAATTAGCAAATCTACTAATTTGTAGCAAAATTGGATAATTATCAACCATAAGATTTTTTACATAGTACACCTTGGTCACGTAAAAATATTAGTAAATATGGGTTGTATTTAAGAAACTGCATGTTCATTCGGTGTCATTAATTAACTTCTTTGTCGTTTTCAGGCAAAAGAAAAAGTCTTTAGCGGGATCAAATTAGAAAACTGTGTCATCAAAGGCTGCCATGCATTTAAAGTTAAACCACCCATGACAACACCACCCACTCAGTTGATAGTAGATATGAAATATTCTAATATTCATGACACAGATGCATGTCTTGTCTGGGTTCCAGAACTGAAGCGTTTCAAAACATCCCTACATAATACTGATGAAAGCAGAATGCTGACATTAAAAGATATTGCAGGTTTGCCAGTGGGACATATTCCTAGAACACTGGCTTCTGCAATTAGAAAACTGCTTGATTTGGGTGCAACTGTTCTAATGAAGCAACTGACAAACCCCAGCAAAGCTTCCCTCCGTGGCCAGCTGCCGATCAAAGTGGTGAAGGGGTGGTTATCCCGTGTTCATATACAATAAGACATAAGAAAAAGCAGGAGGCAACAGATGTTGTGAAAGAGGCATTATTAAAAATGGTAGAAGGAGAGTTTATCAGAATTGACTGTTGACATTAATTTTGTACAATAGATTAGAGTACATTGCATTAGAATATTTACCATAAGGGCACTACGATATAAAATCTCAGTCAATCAATAAGCATTGTTCCATTACAATTGTCAATTTTTACCCCTTTCTAGTCATTTCTGACCTTTTTCTAGTCCTTTGTAGTAAAGATCTTATATTTCATTTCATGTAAGTTGTCTTTTGTCTGCATTTATCTTGCAATTAAACATTATAATAAAACACTGGAAATTTATTTATTTTATTTTCAGGTATGAAGTAAAGCAGCCAGTATTATAACTGGTTCTAATTAGTCCGCCTTGAAATCAGTTAATAACTGTCAAATTTGACAGCTAAAATCCATTTTGAGAAAATCCCAAGACACTGATTCGGAATACCTCGAGTGACCCGGAAATGCCGCAAAACATGGAAAGCAAAAATCATGCAGCGTGACCAAAAAATGGAGCGTGGTAGAAAAGTGATAACAGGTGTTTTCATGTGAGATTTTTTATAGATCAACATGTAAAAGAACAAACCACACTACAATATTGCACACTTTTTACTGGTCGACAAGTTTGGTGATTCGGAACTTCTAAACACACTGTAAGTTTCGGTAATGCAAAGGTTTTTATCACTGTAATTTTCCTAGTAATGTTAGATTTCTGTGTTCCAATTGTTTCAAAAAGATTTTGAAGCTGTCTAATTTTGGGTCTAGGTTAAGTCCTACATTTTAATCAACATTGTTCAAAAATACCATGCAAACAGTAGTAGGCCGGATTCATTTTTTATTTGTAATTATTCCACAGTCTCAAATAGTAACCTAATATTTACAAACTGTGTGAAGTTGGCTAAACAAACGACATACGACATTCGAAAACTTTGAATGTCGTTCAGTGCGCGACATACGACATACTGCATTGAAAATATTTGAATGTCGTCTAGTGCGCGACATACGACATTCGAAAATTTTGAATGTTGTCCAGTGCGCGATATACGACATACGACATATAAAACATTTAAACGTCGTCCAGTGCGCGACATACGACATTCGTTAAAAATGAATGTCGTGCAACAAACGACATGCAATATAAGACATTCGAACTTTGACAAATTAAACTTGAATGGTGCTCATTTTTTGTTTCGAATGTCGTATGTCGCGCACTGAACGGCATTCAAATGTTTTGAATGTCGTATGTCGCATACTGAACGACTTTCAATTTTTATTCTTTAAAGTTCAAATGTCGTATGTCGTTTGTTGTACGACATTTATTTTTTTCGAATGTCGTATGTTGTGTATCGTTTGTTTAGTCAACTTTGTACAGCTATATTTTCACCGATGTATCTGTTTTTTTAAAAATCCTGTTTGTGCTTTATCTTTTATGGAGTTTATAACTTTCTTAAGACAATTCGCTATTGATTTAGTTGCAATTTTATAGTCAACATTTATGAGACTTGTAGGGTGTCAATTTGATAAAGATAATCTTTCCCCTCTTTTGGCTGTTATGTAATAATTCCTTGTTTTTGTAAGTCTGTTAGTTGTTTTGTTCTATAGGAATAGTTAATTGCTTTAACGTAGTGTGTTTAATTTTTCCCCACAAAAAAAAAAAAAGAAAAAAACTTTTTAAAACTACTAGTAATTCCGTCTGAACCAGGACTCCTTTACATCATTTAAATACCCATCACATATTTTCTTTTCACTTTCATTTAGTTTTTTATAGGCTGATTGAAGGATTCATAATCCCTTTTTATTTTTGGTCGTTCAGAATACAAATTTTCATACAATGCTTTTTTCTGCTTTAAGAATTTCGACATGGTCATTTATTTCAGCATTTTCATTTGTTTTCTTTTCATTCCCTTCAATGCGTATTGCTATGCTTCTTACCATTCTTCAACCTTTAAATGTTTCAAGTTTTTCTTTCTATTTCTGAACTAGCTATTATTTTCTATGTCATCAGTCATATAAACTATTTTGTCTTCTATAGGTCTTCTATTTCTTTTGTAAGTTTTCTCTTTGTTTTCTACGTCTATTTTTTTCTTAACTGTGGCGTATTTTATCGTTTGGTTTCTAATAATACCTCTTATGACTTCCCACAATGTGTTTGGTTTACATTCTTTATTCATTTCTACGATTTCAGTTGTACTATTTTTTACGATTGTTTGATATTCGATGGGCCTCTGTGGCCGAGTGGTTAAGGTCGCTGACTTCAAATCACTTGCCCCTCATCGATGTGCCTCACTCGGGGCGTTACATTCTTCATGTGAGGAAGCAATCCGCGGCTTACAGAAGGTCGGTGGTTTCACCCAGGTGCCCGCTCGAGATGAAATAATGCACGGAGGGGGGTACCTGAGGTCTTCCTCAGCCATTTTTGGTGGAATGTCGCCATATGACCTAAATTGTGTCGGTGCGACGTTAAACCCAACAAAATAAATGTTTGATATTCATCTTCATTTAATAGACTGTTATTAATTTTAAAATACCACTTTTGAAGTCAATTTTAATCTTTAAACTGAATGATCCGTTTTGTGTCCTGATTTTATTTTGCAGCTATGAGTAATATTTACCTGTGTATCAGAAATAAAAAAAAAATAGTCTAATCTACTAAAAGCATCTGCGTTGGATTATGTCTCCATGTCTCCTCCAAATATCAACAAGGTTGCAGGAATCTATCAAATCGATGATTTTTAACACACTTTATGGGTATCATTTCTCTCATTTTTTTTTGTCTAAGCTAATTTTTAAAACCGATATAATCCCCTTAGAATAATGTTCGTGTCAACTGTTATCCAGGGATTTTTTCATTTAATTTGTCTACCACAATTCGCGTTGTTTGATGCACATTTTCTTTCGGTTCTTATTTAGCCCACTAATCCTGATATTGTTTGATCTGCCATATTGTTCTAAATTGTTAAAGTATTCCATTGCCTTGTCATTGTTTCTTTCAATGGTATGACGAAGGCCTTCGTTTTCTTCCTTTTGACGTTCTATTATTCTTTGATTGAGATGTCCAGTAACAGTTTTAAATTTGTCATTTTCTTCTTCTTTATCAAATATTTTACCTTCTAGAAGTTATATTTTGTTTTCTACTGATTTGAGAATTTCAGTTTGTCCACATCTAACCCGATAAAAAGAACGAATATAGGTGGAGGGATAGCTCAGTGGTTTGCACACTTGCCTTCCAATCCTGAGGTCGGGGGTTCGATCCCCGGCAGCTACTCGGGAATTTTCAGAAACGCTTTTCAGTGTTTCCCACCCAACTAGAGGTGTACTGATCAGGAACCCAGGCAATCCTTGCGTGTATCAGTGCTATACACTGGGCACGTTAAAGAACCAGGCTGTCTATTCGCAACGAGCTAGCTATAGGCTAAGTTAGCCTGTATCTGATTTCTGATCTCTTTGTCGTGGGGGTTTTGTCTCACTCTGTCCCTCTGGTCAGATCGCACTGTGTCTGTACTAGTAGAGGATGAATTATGCGCCCTGTGTGGCTGCATTTGAACTATGTAAAGCGCCTTTGAACGTGAAATTGATCATGAAAAGGGCGCTATATAAATCTGGTATGATAATAATAATAACGAACCAAGCCGCTTTCTAGCTTTTTTTAGATGTATTTAATACAGATGAGAGCACCTTTATTCTAAATGAAATTTGAACAATAAATTTTAAAAACGGAAGAAGATGTATTGCTCAGATCAATAAATATATGTTTTTGTTCGAATTTAATGATTAGTAAATAGTATAATTGATTGTTTTTGCTAGAATATATATTTCGTTTGAAGCAATAGTGAATTAGTTATGCAGTATGATTAGGTATTACTTTCACTTGTATACTTTATTTTGAAGGGTTAATCTAACCATCGTTTCGAAACTATTCAATGGTTAAACTAAATATAAAGAATACTATCAATTTTTTACATATTTTAGATTGGTTCAAACGACTGTTTCGAAACCGTAATACTTAACTATTGCGCCATATTGTTTTCGGAAGGTTCAAGTAGTAATGATATTACTTTTGTTTCATACTGAATGATTATAAACATTCATTTGAATACAGAAGGACAAATAAATGTACTGAATAATTATGTAAAGAAAATAATGAATAAAATATAAAAGAGATACATTATTGTTTTGAATGATCAGATTTGTACAATACTTTTTGTACTTCTTTTTTCCTTTTTTTAAAGTATGATCTTATGTCATCATCGAAGCGTTGTTGGTGTTACTGTCAGCATGAACATCAGGTGATTGAATTAGTGGTATACATTTAGTAATTAACGGAGGATATTTCTCACTATGAAGTGAGAAAATTTCAAATATTGAAATACTCTCATTTCTAGGTGACATATATTCCATATTCACTAAAAACAAACATTTTTTTTATCTTATGCTTAATTACTTCGAGATTTGCGTTTTGCAACAGATTTAAATCTCAGCGGGTGAAACAGACGCGCGAACAGACATGACGTCAAACGTGTTGTGACTTTAAAAAGACGCACAAAACATAAAGTTCCCTTTTATTTCAGTTTTTGCTGCATAGAATTATGAAAAAATCATTAAATGAAAAAAATTGAATCGAGAAATATACTATAAAAGTGCGAGTACAATTTTCCTCCTGTTTTAAGCAAATAATTTAAAATTTATACGCAATGTACAAGTACATCGGCATTTACAGTGAGTGATATGCACTGCGTGATATGGATTATATCTCAATGATAAAACACAGTATTTCATTAGTTGGCATAAAATATGTATTGTTTGGTAATTGTATATTAATGTTATAAAAAAATGAAACAATCGTGGCGGGCCAATTGCAAACCATCTCCTTAACTTAAATATGTAGCTGACTGGGGAATGCAAAAACATATCAGATGTGGTTACGTTATAATAGCGTTTAGTTGCGTCATAATAGTGTTTTTAATGAAGTAAAGCTAGCTTTGCCTGTTCCAGCTTAATCAAAAATAATCATATCCAGCATAAGACAATTGAACGTTGAGGAAATGAGATAATTACCCTCTATGTAACAATTTTTCTGATGGAGAGTGTATTTGAGCTATACTTCAAATGATTGAAGGAAGGATAGTATCTGTCTATCTATCTATCTATCTATCTATCATTATGTTGCATTGTACACTTATTGGTATAAGAAGTAACTTAATAAGTAAATTTTGGTCACTGGCTTGCACTTGGTTTCCACATTTTCAAGTCTTGAATATGAATATTTATAATGATTTATAGCACCAATTATATTTGAATGTAGAGAAGTGATACACATCAAGCTATACAACATGATATCTTCAATCATGCAGTTTCTCTCCGACCACTCTGGACATGAGTGTGAATCAACTTTGGTATAATCTATACATTGTATATTTCATATACAAAGCTTTATTTTTAGAGCAATAAGAGCACACAGTTGCATTTGGCATACACACAAAATATATGCAATAGCCAGTAACAAGCATTTCACCTGTTTTTGTACAAAACGATTTCGGGACAAAATCAAGCCTTGTGCATATTATTGTTGTTTTTTTTTAAATACTAGAATATGTCTGTAAGACACAGGGTATGCCCCCACTGGTACATGTGTCACAAACTAGGGACAATAATTCAAATGTTAGCAGTCGTAATGGGGTATAGCCTCAACAAACATTTTATGAAATGGATTCATTATTCTAGGCCATATACTTCTTGAGTTATGAGCATCACAAACATAAAATCAACTATGTTGGCTATTGCTAGGGCCGTAACTCTGTAATAAGCGCTTAGATTCTCATGAAGAATGCCAAGTGTGCAAGGTCATATCATATATAATGACTCAAGCAAGGTGTCATGAATTTACATCAAATACATTTTGAGCTAGGCACATACTTTGGTGAAAATGAGCAATAGGGGTGGAGCCAGCCATAAAATAAGAGATGTGCAAGTTTATATTTTGATAAAGACTTATGCAAGTTTCAACTATTTATATTAAATATTTTTGAGCTAGGTGCGTCACAATGTAAAAATGTGCATTTTTTACTATTGCAGGGGCCATAACTGTAGAAATACGGGGCGGACCAAAATGGAAATAAGGAAGTGCTCAATTTTATATCATGATTAAGACTCATGCAAGGTTTCACGAATCTATATGAAATACTTTTTGAAATAGGGGTGTCATAAGGTGAAAATGTGTATTTTTTACTATTTCAGGGGCCATAACTTATATTACGGGGCGGCGCCAGACGAAAACCAGGAGGTACGCAAGTTCATATCATGATAAAGACTCATGCTAGGTTTCATCAACTTGTATAAATACTTTTCGAGCTAGGCGCGTCACGAACTTCGGACGGACGGACACACGGACGTACGGACAAGACCAAATCTATATGCCCCTACCACTCATGGGGGCACAAAACATAAAACAATGGAATGTGTATGAGGAGGTTATTTTCTACTGGGGTTTCGTAAATTATTACTACTATTTTTATAACTGAAATACTCTTGAACAGTTTATAAAACGTAAAACAGTCATGATTATTATAGGCGATTTGAATTTTTTCATTTAACGGTAGGACAGTAGTTAATTTACTTAAAAAGTTAATGCAAGCAAAAGATAACCGCTTTGTTCAATAAAGGGATGACGACAAGTAGACCCTCCCAAGGATCCTTTGACACGATAATGACTACAATAAAGCTTTTAGAACGGAAAATATTGTTGTTGTAAAACGTTTTTCGTTTGGTGCAGAAAGGGGTAAAAAATTTTTGCTCAATTCTTAAAACTAAGCAACTAGCAATAGTTTTCAAGGGAGGTTGTTGCTCTGTGATGATGTCGTTTAAGGAGTTAGACTACGACAACTTATGCAAAGAATTGCATAATATCATTTAAATCTTTTTTGACGATTTCTTCGATATTGATGAGACATCTAAACATAAAGCTTTTCCTTTCAACATCGATTACTCTTTTTTTCATTCGGTACAGTGTTTTTTTAATATTGGACTGCCTTCTTTGGGTTTCAGCAATGTTTTTGTATAAAATCCACTGAATGCTAAATATTGGACTACAAGAAAAAAATGAATATCAAATAAACTGTCCAATATTAAACAGGTATTGGACTCCTCGTGAAAATACGGTCCTGATTCCCATTAAAAGCAGTCCAATACTATAATCACAGTTCTGCGAGTACAAAGGAGTGACGTCATGATAGTGCTTAAACATTTCAGATTCTGAAGATGAATGTGCAAACTGAATATTACATACGACTTCTACTGGTCCTCGTTCAAGGAGGCATGCTTGTTTGTAAAGGTATAATTGATAGAGAACTTACAGGGACTACACTTGATGTCATTCTGAAACCGCATGAACCAATACTGAAGAAGAAGCTTATAAAGTCCCAGTATATCGTACTATTTCCTAAGAGTGGGAACCCGGATGTTGAGGACCTTGACCTTTCTTTGCTGACAGTTGTTCTTCAAGATGTGATGAATCTTTCTTTCGCTGACAAACAGTACATTATAATTATAAAGAAAACAAGAAACACATTGGCGCATAATTCAACAGCTTCAGTTGAACTGTCTGATTACAACACCTTGAAAACCGATCTGGAAGACGCATTAACGAAATTGTGCCTAGGCCTTGACGTGACAGTACAGACTGAATGCTCAAAACTAGTACAGAAGTTTACAAGCGAACCGCTTGACGAGGCAACAGCTCTTAAATACGTAAAGGAACTAAAGAATGAAGACGAGCTGTTACAAGATTTTGAAGGAATGTTGGAGAAACAGTCGGAAGATATTGTGCAAGAAGTCAAAGCGTCAGAGAACCGATTACAAGAATCGCTATCAGGTAAAAAGATATACCGTAGGCGTACATTTTCAGCGCGTCAAAAATTTAGCGCAAACGCAATTTTTGGTGAAATATCTAATTAATGCGTGGACGTGAATTAGCGCTGTCGCGAGACCGCTAATTTCTAATTTTAGCGCTGTCCGAGATGAGGCTCTCGGAGATTTACGGAGATTCACGAAGATTTTCGGAAATAAACTTAAAAGTTGGCAAGTTTTATGTAATGTGTCTCTGCTGTAATTTTTGTAATACGAATCTGACTGTCGAGCCTATACAACCTGAACATGTACCAAGTATGACTTTAAGATAGTGTCCTGATGATATTTGTATTTTTTCAATGATACTTGCAACTGTGATGTGGCTTTATGTTTACGTACAGTATATAAAGTATAATGGGTCTATGACAAAACATCGACAGACAAAACATCGACACGAAAAAACATCGACACGACAAAACGCCTACGCGACAATTGATCGATGCGACAAAAGATCGACATGTCGCATAGTGTGTCGGCGCTTTGTCGCATTTATGGTCGAAAATGCTCTAAATGCCCTAAATGATCCGAGTATTGAACATCTTTACAATAAATTGACCGAAAATAATTTTATGATCATAATTAACATACAGAAATGCAGAAACGAACTGTTATCTGTGAAATAGAATGATAATATTTGACATGAATCTTGTTTAGTATGTCCTAGTATGTCCAAACTAAGCTCTTTGTCATCAAAATTGAGTTGTTGTCACATAAAAGGTATCAGTGTTGCACTTAATCGAACTGGTATTAAATTTTGTGTCAGCTGTGTTAGTTTGGTCAGTACCTGACAACAGTTTTCACAACTGCACATTTTAATACCACCACCCATTAACTGAATATTAACCGTAAATGTTCAAGTTTTAATCTTGACTGTCTGAAGATTTAGACCGAACCTTTCAGATATGTGTAAAAACTTCAGGGTAATTTAATCCCTGAAAATGAACCAAAAGTGTAAATAAATATGTGTCGATGTTTTGTCGATGTTTGTGGATGTTTGTGGCGATGTTTTTGTCGAGCTTTTGTCGCGTCGGCGTTTTGTCGTGTCGGCGTTTTGTCGTGTCGATGTTTTGTCTGTCAATGTTTTGTCGTGCTCCCAGTATAATATTGTCTACGTAACTGTTACGTCTTCTTGTATTTAATTATAATAATCTGCGTGTTTTATATTCTGTATACTAGTTATAATTGTTGAAATAAAACGAGATTGTCACACATTTTAATCATTGAACTAGTGCAAACTCTTAAAATTATTTAATTGCAAAAGTTCGAAGAAAACAGCATCAAATGAAAGTGTACATGAAAATGCTTGGACAAATTAATGCGCGGACATGAATTAGCGCATGTGCGATAGCGCTAAAAGCGCAGTTATTAGTACACCGCTAAAATAAGTAAGTCTACAGTATCCATTCAAGATGTAGGTCATTGTATTTAAATGCAATTTTTGTTGTATTCGTACTAAAGTCCTTTTTAGTAATTTCACTAACATTGTCAAAATTCTGAAGAAATAAGATATATGACATGCGAATGCAACTTTATAAGGTCTAAAGGGTATCTTGATGAAGATAAATAAGAATAGTATGGTATGTTGCCCACTGTATGTTTTGAAAAAAAAGCTGGATGGAATACTAATTAGATGTATTTACGCAAACATTAGAACAAGATACCTTTTAGCTCCAAACTTAACATAGTTATTTATAGTCAAAAAATATACCGTAGACAAGTTCTGTGCATAGATCTAGTGTTAGATTTTGAAGACTCTAGCACTGAGAAACACTAATGGAAACAATCCCCAGAACTTTTATATACCGGTTTCTGATTGAGTTAAGCCCATTTTACTGGCAAATCTCTAATTAAGAGCACTAAGAAAAGTCGAACGTGTGTATTACGGACAGCTCTTGCTTGTTTTGTTTTTAGTACTGAAAGTCAATTCAGTCAATTTTGTGATATACCTTTGATTGCTTTTAGTCCCCTACTGGTTAAAAACCAGTTCCGAGGACTATAGGAATGCGCTTTTCCGTCCGCCCTTCCGTCCGTCCGCAATTTCGTGTTCGGTCCATAACTTTGTCATCCATGAAGGAATTTTAATATTACTTGGCACAAATGTTCCCCATGATGAGACGACGTGTCATGCGCAAACCCCGGACCCTTATCTTAAAGTTCAAGATCACAATTGGAGGTCAAATTTCAACAGGGCTTTCTTCCTGTCCGGTCCATAACTCTGCCATCCATGAAGGGATTTTAATATTATGTGGCACCAATGTACCTCATAATACGACGATGTGTCTTTCACAACTTTCAGACCACTAGCTCAAAGGTCAAGGTCACACTTGGCAGTCAGATGTTAACATGGCATGAACAGGGTCTGTTTGATGTCCGGTCTATAACTCTGTCATTCATCAAGGGATTTTAATATCACTTGGCACAAATGTTCCTCATGGTGAGACGACGTTTCATGCGGAAATCCCGGACCTCTGGCGCAAAGGTCAAGGTCACAATTGGAGGTCAGAGGTCAATAGGGCTTTTATCCTGTCCGGACCATAACCCTACCACCCATGAAGGCATTTTAATATTACTTGGCACAAATGTTCCTCATGATGAGATGACGTGTTGTGCGCAAAACCTGGACCCCTTGCTCAAAGGTGAAGGTAACAATTGGAGGTCAAAGTTAATAGGGTTTTTTTCCTATCCAGTCCAGAACTCTGTCATTCATCAAAGGATTCTAATATTACTGGGCATAAATGTTCCCCATGATGATGTGTCAGGCACAACGCCCAGAACCCTATCTTAAGGGCAAGGTCACAATTGGAGATCAAACGTCAATAGGACATTTTATTTCCTGTCCCGTGTATAACTTTGTCATGCAAAACAGGATTTAAATATTACTTGGCACAAATGTTCACCACTATGAGACGGAGTGTCATGCTCAAGAACCTGGTCCCTTGGTCGAAGGTCAAGGTCACACATAGAAGCCAAAGGTTAGATACAAGAATGACATTGTCTGGAACATTTCTTCTTAATTCATAAAGGGATTTTGATATAACTTGGCATAAATGTTCACTACCATGAGACGGATTGTTGTGCGCAAGAACAAGGTCCTAGGTCTAAGGTCAAGGTCATACTTAGAGGTCAAATGCCAAATTCAAGAATGCAAGAATGACTTTGTTCGGAGCATTTCTTCTTCATGCATGTAGGGATTTTGATGTAACTTGGCACAATTGTACACATCATGAGACAGAGTGTCATGCGCAGGTCCCTTCTTTATAATTACTTCCCTTTGTTGTTACTATAAATAGCTTATATTGTAACTTTTTCATTACTAGTCACAGGGAAAAATCGAGATCATTTTTCTGTAGTACAACATGCATGTTACATCCAATTTCGAGGTGTATTTTGACCTATCTCTACCTATCTAAGGATTTTTGTATGGACTTAGAAGACCACTTTCCTGTGGTACAACATAGATGTTACTTTCAAATTTTATGTGTATTTTAAGGTATCTCTGTCTGGTAAGGAAGTTTTTTGTGGATTCGGAAAAACAAAAGAATTACAATAATTACTACACAATCACAGAATTGAAATTCAATTGCAAATACAGTGTAAAGAAATTTGCTATGATGGGTGTATATTGTGACATTCTGGCGCTCTTGTTTTTGTTTTTTTGTTGTTTTTTTTGTTGTTGTTTTTTGCTATCACTTATACTTTTTTATAATCGGCCAAACTATAGATTTTTTTATACATACACATTTTAATCCAAGTGTTTTGTTATAACATATTGTATATGTAGCACAATATTGTTTATACATTATTGACAGATATCAGTTCATTATGTTATACTGCAGTAGAGAATATTAGTTGCCTTCAAGTAGGGGACTTTGTATTGCATAGCAATACTTCATTAACTTGTTTTTAACTGTTTTAAATGCTTCCTTTACAGATTTGAAGAAGGAAGTTATAGAGCTGCAGAAGAAACATTCTGGTAAAATATTTTTTCATTGAATACATTCATTTATTCTATACCTATTTTATCTATCCAGTCGCGAACGTTCATTTGCAACACGTGACCGTACAATATATTACGGAATTTGGATGCACATCCTTACAAAAATCCTGTATTTTCTGTATTTGGACGGTCCAACAGTCCCAAGTTAAATATACGATAAAGCCCGAAACGCGTGAAAATGTTCCGGATGTAAACCGGATGAAGTAGGAGCTCTATGTACAGAGTTTGACTACGCGTTTTGAAATCTGGATTTAATTTGAGCTTTTTGTTTACAACACACAATCAAAGCCTTGAAATGTCTGATGGTTGCGAGTTTTTGGTAGATTTATTTTCTGTTTAAATGCCAGCCCATGAATACACATGAATGAGAAACAAACACAAATTTACTGTGTCTCATATCTAAAATGAACTCTGCCTGATCCAGCTTGTGATGTAACCATGGGCTGGAAAACCTTATCATTGATAGATCTTACATAATTTAAATGTTCAGTGTGAGTGGATACAGGTTGAATAAGAACTGCTTGTTCATTAGTAATTCATTCGCATTGTATATGAATCGGACTATTTTGTGTAGCACATAAACATCCTTTGGATGTGATTCGGAATTTACTAAAGATGCTATGATTGTCAGAAATACACTTTAACTTTGGTAGTGGGATAAACCCGCAACCAAAATCTATTCAAGTGATAACAATGCTATCTGATTTAGATATTAAAACGTCCGTTAATAATAATAAACCTAAAAATAAGTACAAACTTCATCAGATGTTGATATATTTGAAAAGTGACTAAAAGAAGCCGTTCCGGGCGAAACTAAGAAATTGGTAGACATCAGCCCTGACTGTCTGAATAGCAACCTCAGACTTATTTATTCAACGTTTAAAGGGAATTCCTTTAATAGTTTTTTCTGTGCATCTTTCTGCGCAGCCGACACTTTCTATGGAAAACTGAAGTGAAGTCAACTTTTGTTGAAATATGTGACAGACAATCTTAAATATGAGGAATCTTAAATGAAATAACATTTTTGTTAAGTTTTATCAGTAATCAAATGTTGATACTGGTTTATGTTGTATTGGCAAGTATCATGCCTGGCAAGTATAACTTGCCATTTTGTGTGGTTGTGTTTTCACATCGCATTTTAGTACAAAGACAGTGTTGTTCATATTATGTAAGACAATTGACTTATTACTGATAAAACATTATCACCTTTCAGATTATTTAGTATTCAATTATAGAAAGAATTAAGAATTTTAAAAACATTTTTTAACTTCTAGCTGATATACATGTAATCAATTTGGTCAGGTTCGCGCCATTTTTCGTCTGAACATGTGTTGTATTTAAGCGGTCTTAACATAAAATCTAGCCTGGCGACCCATACATTTTTAGCCGATTTTATGCTCACAATACAATTATTTATACACAAGAAAAACAGGAAATATTCTACGAAACAGTTTTGTTTCTTAATTAAAAAAAATATTCTTCACTATGGGTATTTTTCAGCAAAAAATGTTCACAAAAGTGAATATGAAACAAGATTTTTTTTTTTCATTTGTACCAATTATTGTAAGGATATAGTATTAAAAATATGACTATGATATCAAATAAGTATATAATAAAATCTGGGAAAAGAATAAACCTTATTGTGCTGTCTTGATGTTTATTTTGGTTGGCATTTACAAAAAAGCAGAAAATTGTGAAAATGTTGAAAACTCGCTGGCAGTTTCAGCAATGTGGGTGAGTTCAAAACAATTATTCACAAAAACAAGCCTGGTGACCCATTTGTTCATTGCTTTCAGCACAATTTTTCCTATCATATATGTGACCAAACTTCCTGACAATGTTTGTGGGCATAACATCTAGGCCAATTTTGATAAACAGCCAAATTGTACCAGGCACTCTTTGATTATAGTCCTTGAATTACTCGAAAAACGGGGAATTTAGCCTTGTCCGCTGTTTTAAGTAGAACGGTTGAACATTTTTCATCCGATCTTCATCAAACTTGCTTGTGGGCATAATATCTCAGCCAAGTATTATTATCACCCAAAGCGCCAAATGGCTGTTGCAGGGAGGTTGCACCATATACTTTTTTAATAATGATACGCAGAAAAACAACAGCCGATGAATTATGTATATTACGTATGAAGTAAAATAAATAGAAGATATTACATGAGTGTCTTTTCATATTGAATTTATTAAACGAGTTGAAATAAATAATAAAATGCGAGGCTCTGTCGAGCATTTTATCAATTTTATTCAACGAGTTTAATAAATTCAATGTGGATAGTCACAAATGTAATATTCTTTTTATCGCATGTTAGCCTTTTCTGTCGAAACATGAAAAATTCTACTTTCTTTTACTATATAAACAAGTCAATTTGATCAACGTCTCCTATACTATAAATGACGTCGACTTCAAAGCTTTATTACACTAGTGTATTATCATTTTTATTCAATGGCTTTATTACTATCCAGCGACGTCAAACATGTGATAAATATAGAATAAAAAGGTTATTTAGGGCCTAACATTGTTCTGTATAATATATATTTGAACTCATATCAAGCTGGGAAAAACTAGAAAAGGCAGGAATACAATAGTCAGTGAAACAGATTTAGCTCGACCTTTCGGTGAAAAAGTAGAGCTATTGCATTCTCCCGGGCGTCGGCGTTGCCGTTGGTTAAAGTTTTTGATAAAGTCAACTATCTCTCTTACTATCAAAGCTATTGACTTGAAACTTAAAATAGTTATTAACTATCAAAGTCTATACCAGGAGAAACAATCCCCACAACTCTGACTGAATTGTGACAGAATTATGCCCTTTATTAGCTTAGAATGTTTTGTTAAAGTTTTTGATAGTCAAATATCTCTGTTACTATCAGAGTTATTCACCTGAAGCTTAATAAGTTATTAACTATCAAAGCCTACACCAGGAGAAACAATTCCCATAACTCTTATTTGAATTTTAATAGAATTATGCCTCTTTTTAACTTTGAATTCTTTTTGGTTAAAATATTTGATAAATTCAAGTATTACTGTTACTATCAAAGCTATTGACTTGAATCTTAGAATACTTATTTACCATCATAGTATACACCAGGAGAAACAAACCCCATAACTCTGATTAGAACTTTGACAGAATTATGCCCCATTTTAACTTAGAATTCTTTATTAAAATTTTTGATGAAGTCAAATATCTCTGTTACTATTAAAGCTTTTGACCTGAAACTTAAAATAGTTATTAACTTTCAAAGCCTACACCAGGAGAAACAACCCACATTACTCTTATTTGAATTTTGACAGAGTTATGTACATTTTAACTTGGATTTTTTTACTGGCAAAGCTTTAATTCAGAGTCAAGCACTGAGAAAAAGTCGAGCGCGCTGTCTTACGGACAGCTCTTGTTAATTTAAACTATAATTATAGTAAGATAAAATAGATATAGAATAAAAAGGTTATTTAACATTGTACTGTACAGTACGATATATCTGGACGAGTACCCTGCTGAGAAAACCATATTGAATTCGCCTAGCGGCTCGTCCAGTATGGTTTTCTCAGCAGGGTACTCGTCCAAATATATTTCCGAATTGTACAGAACAATGATAAATGACTTAACATATTAAAGAGACAAATATATTTATTGTAGAATTTTAATGTCATTGATAAATGAGCAATATTATGAATTCTTTAGAATAACCTGTTCATATCTTATAGTTATTTATATTTGCTTGCTTATATCATAACGAATAAACTATATCTCGATTTCTTGAAAGTAGTGTTGAAATGAAAATGTTAAAGCACATAGGTGTATATTTTTAGGATACACAGACGATTTCACTAATTTTAAATTTCCCGATACATTGCCCGACTGTGAGGTTTGTTACAACGTAGGAAAAACTGCAACGTTCTATTGTGAAGCCTGCTATCAGTTTATGTGCAATGAATGCAACCAATGTATCCACACTCGTGAGAAGATGCACAGTCGACAAAGAATAGTCAAAGAAGATAGATATGAAGGGTTATGATTTGTGTGATATACATAAAAAAAGCATCTCGTGTATCTGCAAAACTGACAGTAAACTTTGCTGTGAGATGTGTTTAAAGGAGAAACATGAAAACTGTGATACAGTTGATTCCATTTCTGAAGAAACGTGTGAACCAACACACAATCCAAGGATGGAAATACCTCGACTGCAAAGCGAAGCCCGCCTGCTTATCGCATGGTTGTCTTCCATTGAAACAGATGTTAACAAGAATATAGAAAGTATTCCTGCAAGGTTAGATGATTACAGAAATGCGTTAGTGAAGTTATTTGATTCTGAAGCCCAAAAAGTAACAGAGAGAGCTAATGGAATGAAAAGTAGTACATTGAAAGAAATAAAGAAAAAAAGAAAATACTTTGAGGATCTCATTGAGAAATCTGAACAGGCAAAACCTCTACTGATTAATATGACTAAATGTGGCACAACCTCACAAAAACATATTGCTCAATGTCGGATACAGGAATTCATTAATGGACTGCAGTCCCTGACAGATATTGATATTGTATCTTTACATATGGAATTGAAATTACCAAAACAAATTGCATTTCATTCTGAACTTCTACCAGTACGAGTTGAGGCACCGGGAACCAGACCGTTACAGTTGTTTCAGATTGGTGCGCTTGAACTAAAGCAGAATGGAAACGAAGAAAAAGTGCCATTTTACTCAGGTCTGGATTTTCTACCAGATGGCAGACTTGTTACCGTGGATAATCAAAACAGTGAATGTTTGATATACAACGAGAAACTTATGAAAGTAGGATCATATCAGTTATCGTATCATCCACAGAGTGTTGTTGTTGTATCTGAGGAGGAAGTGGCGATAACAAGTGCTGGTGGAAAGAGGATAAACTTTCTACGTGTAAGTAAATCGAAAGAAATAACTTCAGTCAGGACATGTACAGTAGAAACCAAATATGTGTCGATATGTCTGAAGGATGATAAGAATTTTGTTGTTGGAGCAGTCGATCATACAAGACCTGTTCGTATTGTATCTTTGTCAGGAGAAGAGAAAGATTTCAGTACCAACTTTCTAAACAAAAAGTACCCTATTGGCACCAGTGCATGTACATATATAAGAAACACAGACAAAGTTGCTCTAACTGATAACAGTAATCACACAGTCTATATATACGACACAACGACCCACACCAGAGTCGATATCAAGGACAAACAAATCAGAGAGCCAAGAGGTGTCGCAGTAGGACCATTTGATTGTATATTTGTTTGTAGTCAAGGAACAGACAGAATTGTACAGATTTCTCCGCTTGGAAAAAATGTAGCGTCTTATAAGATAGATATGATGATGCCTTACAGTATTTGTTTCTCAAAGGACAAAACAAGACTTGCCATTTCTAACAGTGCTGGGGAAGGCAGAAAATTGCAACTCTTCAAAGTAGTAATATGATATGTAAATACACAAACATCTCCAACAGAAAAAAAGTGGTAGAAGAGTGCAAGAAACAGTAATATCAGAAACACAAATTTTACAAATTACTAAAAGTGTTAAGGTTAAAAGAATAAATTGATTATTTTCTTTCTATGTATCTATATTTAATTGTTAGTGTGTGATAAACAGTACTAAAAGTACCATTGGAAGCATTGAAAGTAACTAAGTATAAAGAGTCTGATTGTGCATACCACACACTAGGCCTAACAACTGCCTTAGTGGAAGTCATAAACAGATTTATTGAAGAATACCATGTTCCAAATGTAATAATTTTAGAGGATATTTGATGTTATTCTAGCAAAAAAACTGCTGTTCTTGTCACTATTCTCTTACAGGACAGTTTTTACAAGTATTAACAGAGAGTTACTCGCACTTGCATGCTGTTTAACACTTTTTTATATTATGCCCGTTCAGTGGAAAAGCTTTACGATATAAGTCAAAGCAAAGGTGGTCAGCCTGATGAAACAGCAAAGATATTCGAGCGCATTTCATTGACATTTGTTAACATTCATGGACAATGTATACAGTTATTAGATTTTATATATTTTATGCTAGCATTAGCGCATGTTCATTGTGAACATCCTCAAAATCCAACAGGATATATTGGTACCTTTACTTAAGCGGGTTCAGTCACTTTCCAATCTCTCGGGGATTCTGCAGATGGTATAACATAAAAAAATGAGCATGATTCCTACAGTGTTTCTGACGGCGACATTGTACTCACCCGTCAAGGTCAAAACATTGTTTAGCCATTTTATTGCCATGTTATTGTCCAATTTATTTGGCCTATATAAGATTAACATGAAAGCCGGGAACACTTTTTGACAGGTCAATTAAATAGTACAATAAAAAAGTACAGTCCATAAAATAAACAAACGTGTTTGTAAACATGGACGGATCCAAACGGAAGGGGAAGAAGCATTTTATAGAAATATTTCGATGGCAAAATACAATACATATCGTAGTCCTGACCAATCTATAAACCGGGTCAGTCTATTATATAAGTACAACAACACGGTTGACCCATTTAAACGAACTGTATTGTTCAATTTATTTGGCCTGTCAAAAATGGAACCGGCTTTCATTATATTCTGTTCGTGCCTATATAAGATTAACATGAAAGCCGGGAACACTTTTTGACAGGTCAATTAAATAGTACAATAGACAAAGGGAGTCACACGGACAATTAACTCGCACGTAAATAAATTTCAGGTTATAAAATACCGGTCATCTACAATTTTATAAGCCCGCCCGCTTAACTCGGTAGATAGAGCGTTGGCCTACGGATCGCGGGGTCGTGAGTTCGTTTCTCGGGCGAGGCGTATGTTCTCCATGACTATTTGATTTGATAAAAGACATTTTAACTGAAATCATTAGTCCTCCACCTCTAACTCATGTGAGGAAGTTGGCAGTTAGTTGCGGAGAACAGATTTGTACTGGTACAGAATCCAGGAACACTGGTTAGGCTAACTGCCCGTCGTTACATGACTGAAATAGTGTTGAAAAACGGCGTTAAACCCAAAACAAACAAACAAACAAAACAAAAACAAGTTTATAAACAATGCAATCTGACTAAAGTACTTGATCTTCTAAACGAAGATCTGAGAACAACCCATTCACATTCGACTTCTGTATATTTTGGATTTCCAATATTGCTATTTTTATTTTCGCACATCTATGTTTATTTGAACCAATCAGACAACTTGTTCGAATGTCAAAGAGTAAGAAAAATTTGCAGTCAATCCAGGGCTCAAACCCGGTAACTCTCGCTTACAGAGCAAGTGCACTACCGACTGAGCTAACCGGCTATCTGACACAATTCGACATAAAAATTGTAGATATCAAAAACCAAGGCTTTTTAACGCTTGCAGAATGTTGTAAGTTAGCTTTTGATTGGCTATCGAAAGGGTCTTCAGAACGAGACTATCAACAGCTCGTTGTCAGATCTTATGTGTAGCGTAATAGGAGATGTACTTTAATCAGATTGTAAACAATGTAACTTTCAAGCACACCCTTACAATTAGTGATTACGATGAAATTTGTCAAAATGTTCCTGAAGGTTTTTTTTATTCAAAATAGTTAAATGTCTTATTCTGCAAATGTATTTAATATAAACAGTAACAAATCTGTTCACTATTTTATGAAGAACATATTGGCTTTAGTAGATGTAATAGCTGAACATTTCTATTTCACACATTGTTAAAGTTTTATTTTGTGTAATTCCAAATATTTTTGTAGAGTAAATTGTTTTGTACATATTGTAATTACTATTCTGTCTGTTACTATGCTTGTGGAATTTTCCATGTAGACACTTATATACATAGAGAAAGTTACACGAGTGTCTCTTCATATTGAATTCATCAAACGAGTTGAACAGAATAATAATTTTATTAATTTTATTAAACGAGTTCAATAATTCAATGTGGAAAGTCACAGATGTAATATTCTTTTTATCACATGTTAGCCTTTCTTGTCGAAACATCAAAGATTCGACTTTCTTTTACTACACAAACAAGACAATTTGACCGACGTCGCTTGTACAATAAATGACAATAAACTTTATTACACTCCTGCGACGTCAAAAACATGTGATAATACAAACGACGCTGACGTCAAAGATTTTTTTATTATACTAGTGTATTTTTATTTTTATGTTGATATATGAAGAGTTCTGCTGCGGTAATATAGCGCCACTTTAGTCGCGCAATATTATCCGCGAAAGAACGAGTGCAGATATCCATATACAAAGTTTACAACCTTTTTATTACATATCCCCTATCAAATGATTAATTTATTTCTAAATTATCGTTGTGTAACGAAAGACAGGAAAAAATACGAAAATCATTTCTCCGAAAATGCAAAAAACAAATCAAACTGACGCGCATTATTATTTTCTAAGAAAATGACGTCAACTTGTTGTCGCAACGTGAGCGTGGACGCCATGGCCTTCACGCGATTCTTTCCATTACAACGTTAATAAAACATTCCACGTCCTGATATGAAAGCGTTCCACGTCATGATATGGTGTAATAATCGTTTTTATGTAATGATTTTATGATACACCCACGACATCAAACGTGTGATAGGCCTAAATGTATCTAAATATCGTAAGTAATTTATCCAGTCACCATCTCCAGTAAAAATGCTTTATGCATGAATGCTATTTGAAAAATAATTGTTGCGCCATGGGTTGCACAGGCAAAAAATAAGTATCGGATACCTTTAAACACATTTGTCTTATACACTGAAAAACTGTTAGCTAGACAAAAAAGACAAGTAAAATCTGAAATATGGCAATGCCACTTTGAAAGCAAGCGCTCACAGTTCGGATGACCCAAGTCAATTATTTACATTATGATTTTGTTTAAAATTATCAGGAGTTTACATGATAAAGAAATATTTGATTTTAGTTAGTTCATTCTCCTGAGAAAAGTAATGAATATACATTCTTGTTTGCGTGAATATATGCATCACATCACCGTCGATTTATTATAAGATATTTAGACATTCATCTTAGAAATGACGAGCATAATTACCAAAGGTTCATCAGAAATTTATCCAGTGTTACTGGACAAAGATTGTTTCATGTTATTGTATGTAACTGTAACAAGTATGAGTCAAAAAGTAAACTGTTTTCAAATAATTTGTCAGAAGTTTGTATCTCATGTAATTGTTAGATTTGTAAAACGTTATGGGTCTTGTTGGAAAAGTCCACATTCAAGTGTATTTTTCTTTATTTTGTATAAATTGTACAGTGTTTGCTTGATAAAAAGTAATAAAAATTGGTGTTTTAATTTTGATTTCAAACAGCTAGACTAGAGTTGTGGCCCTTGTGTTAATTGTCTAGCGTTTAGCTTAATAAAAAGGTAATAGAATTATCGAATCAGTTAAAGGTGTTTCATTCCATGTATCAAACATTTTTTGTGCCCCTTCCCTCCCTCCAGAACAAAGTTTGCAGTGGCATGGGGTGAGGGCCCCATAGAGTTGCCCTTGTCTGTACATGCGTTCCTCCGTCGTATCGCACATACATCAAACAAATCTTTGACCCAGGGTCATCAAACATCACAGGGTTGTCATTTAGCACCTGAAGCTGTGATCCTTGTATTTTAACTTGGTTTTCAAATATCAATATCAGAGTTATGGCCCTTGACTTAGCTAGAATAATGCATAAAAAGGGCCGTAAAGTGTGTGCCAATCTATTTCAAAACGTTTTGACAGGGTTATACTACATTATAGGAATATCATTCACCGTGAGAAGTTATGCATCTATGGGTTTTGTTTTTAGCTCACCAGAGCCAAAGGCTCAGGGTGAGCTATTCTGATCACTCACCGTCCAGCGTCCGTAATCTTTTACTTTAAACAACATCTCTTCATAAACCGCTAGGCAAATTTCATCCAAACTTTACAGGAATGCTCCTTGGGTGAAGCTCTATATTAATTGTTCAAAGAATTGAATTCCATGCAGAACTCTGGTTGCCATGGCAACCGAAAGGAAAATTTTTAAAAATCTTCTTCTCAAAAACCAGAAGATCTAGAGCTTAGGTATTTGGTGTGAGCATTGCCTAGAGAACCTCTACCAAGTTTGTGCAAATCATGACCCTGGGGTCAAAATTGACCCCGACCCAAGGGTCACTTGATTTTACATAAGAAAATCTTAAAAAATCTTCTTCTCAAAAACCAGAAGGCCTAGAGCTTAGATATTTGACACGTAGCATTGACTAACGGACCTCTACTAAAGTTGTTCAAATCATGACCCCGGGGTCAAAATTGACCCCGCCCCAGGGGTCACTTGATTTTACATAGATTTCTAGGAAAATCTTCAATTTAAAAAAAAATAAATAAACCAGAAGGCCTAGAGCTTAGATATTTGACATGTAGCATTGCCTAGTAGACCTCTATAAAATTTGTTCAAATTATGACCCCCGGGGTCAAACTGACCCCGCCCCATGGGGTCACTTGATTTTACATAGGAAAATGTTCAAAAATTTCTAAAAATAAACCAGAAGGCCTAGATCTTAGGTATTTGACATGTAGCATTGCCAAATAGACTTCTACAAAATTTGTTCAAATCATGACCCCCGGGGTCAAATTGACGCCGCCCCATGGGGTTACTTGATTGTACATAGAAGAATCTTCAAAAAAAAATAAATATAAACCATAAGGCCTAGAGCTTAGATATTTGACATGTAGCATTGCCTAGTGAACCTTTACAAAATTTGTTCAAATCTTGACACGCCGGGATCAAATTGATCCCGCCCCATGGGGTTACTTGATTGTACATGAGAAAATTTTCATAAATTTGCTAAAATTAAACCAGAAGGCCTAGATCTAAGATATTTGATATGTAACATTGCCTAGTAGACTTCTACAAATTTCATTCTAAACATGACCCCCGGGGTAAAATTGGCCCCGCCCCAGGGGTCACTTGATTTTACATAGGAAAATTTTCAAAAATTTCCTAAAAATAAACCAGAAGGCCTAGAGCTTAGATATTTCACATGTAGCATTGCCTAGTGGACCTCTACAAAATTTGTTCAAATCATGACCCCCGGGGTCAAATTGATTTTGACCCCGCCCCATAGTGTTACTTCATTGTACATAGAAAAATCTTCAAAATTTTCTAAAAATAAACCGGAAGGCCTAGAGCTTAGATATTTGACATGTAGCATTGCCTAGTAGTAGACTTCTACAAAATTTGTTCAAATCATGACCCCTGGGGTCAAATTGACCCCGTCCCATGGGGTTACTTGATTTTACATAGAAAAATCTTCAAAATTTTCTTAAAATAAATCAGAAAGCTTAGAGCTTAGATATTTGTAATGTAGCATTGCCTAGTGGACCTCTACAAAATTTATTCAAACCTTGACCCCCAAGGTAAAAATTGACCCCGTCCCAGGGGTCACTTGATTGTACATAGGAAAATCTTCAAAAACCTTAAAAAAAAAAAAAAAGACAGAAGGCCTAGAGCTTAAATATTTCACATGCTGCATTGCCTAGTGGACCTCTACAAAATTTGTCCAAATCATGACCCCCGGGATCAAAATTGACCCCGCCCCATGGGGTTACTTGATTGTATATAGAAAACTCTTCAACATTTTCTAAAAATAAACCAGAAGACCTAGAGCTTAGATATTTGACATGTAGCATTGCCTAGTGGACCTCTACAAAATTTCATCTAAACTTGACCCCCTCCCCCCCCCAGGGTCAAATTGACCCAGCCCCAGGGGTTACTTGATTGTACATAGGGAAATCTTCATAAATTTGCTAAAAATAAACCAGAAGGCCTAGATCTTAGATATTTGATATGGAACATTGCCTGGTAGACTTCTACAAACTTTGTTCAAATCATGACTCCGGGGTAAAATTGGCGCCGCCCCAGGGGTAACTTGATTGTACATTGGAAAATCTTCCAAATAATTTCTAAAAATCATCAGTTTGACATTTGACATGTAGCGCATATTACTCAGGTGAGCGATCCAGGGTCATCATGACCCTCTTGTTTTTAAATTTCACTCAGTCAGACCAGAGTTATGACCTCGACTAAGTTCTAAGATAAAAAATATACATAAAAATCTTGCAAGTTCTTTGCCCCAAGAGCAAGAAACATTAATCAGCATGTGAAGTTGTACACCAGTGGTTTTGTGTTGATTTTCCATCGGACAGACCAGAGTTATGACCCTTAATTTAAAATGCAAAAACGGCATACAAATTTGTATCACATGTATCTCAAAATACTGGAAAATCATTTAATTTCATGGGCAGGAATTTCGTGGTTTTGGTAAAAACGGCAGTTTCGTGGGGATATGAATTCGTGGATTTCAACTTTTGAACATAAAATAAATGTTAATTTTACTTGTTCGTTGGGATTAAATTTCGCGGATTGTCTCAACCACGAAAATTAGTCCCCCACGGATTTCACAGTATTTGACTTTGTGTCATAAAAATTTAGTGGGTTGTTATATAGCATGGGAAATTGTGTACCTACTGTTCTGTTTGTGATTACTCTGCCAGACCTGAGTCTTTGACTTTAATAAAAAATACACTAAGTGCTTCAAAAATGTGCTGCATATCTCATAAAAATTTTTTTACCTGGAGTCGTAAAACTATGTAGGAATGTTATTCAGCATGTGTCTTTGTGCACCTGTGTTTTATTTGGATTGCTTTGTGCGATACCAGAATTTTGACCCTTGACTTAGGCAAAGTGTACAGTAATCTAGAGCATAAAAATTTGTGTCCCATGTATCTAACAAGAGGACCATGATGGTCCTGAATCGCTCACCTGTCCCCACATGACCCAGTTTTGAACTGGGTATGACATCGGTTTTTCTATTATTTGACATAGTGACCTAGTTTTTGAGCTCATGTGACCCAGTTTTGAACTCGACCTAGATATCATCAAGATAAAAATTCTGACTAATTTTCATGAAGATCCATTGAAAAATATGGCCTCTAGAGAGGTCACAAGAATTTCCTATTATTTGACCTAATGACCTAGTTTTTAAAGGCATGTGACCCAGTTCTGAACTTGACCTAGATATCATCAAGGCGAACATTCTCACCAATTTTCATGGAGATCTCGTGAAAAAAATGGCCTCTAGAGAGGTCACAACGTTTTTTTATTTTTATAACTACTGACCTAGTTTTTGACCGCACGTGACATAGTTTCAAACTTGAGCTAGATATCATCAAAATGAACATTCAGACCAACTTTCATACAGATCCCATGAAAAATATGGCCTCTAGAGAGGTCACAAGTTTTTTTTGTTATTTGACCTAATGACCTAGTTTTTGAAGGCATGTAACCCAGTTTCGAACTTGACCTAGATATCATCTAGGTGAACATTCTGACCAATTTTCATGAAGATCTATTCAAAAGTATGGCCACTAGAGAAGTCACAAGGTTTTTCTATTTTTAGACCTACTGACCTAGTTTTTGACCGCAGTTAAACCAGTTTCGAACTTCTCCTAGATATCATTAAGATGAACATTCAGACCAACTTTCATACAGATCCCGTGAAAAATATGGCCTCTAGAGAGATCACAATGTTTTTTCATTATTTGACCTACTGACCTAGTTTTTGACGGCACATGACCCAGTTTCGAACTTGACCTAGATATCATCAAGTTGAACATTCTGACTAACTTTCATGAAGATCCATTAAAAGTATAGCCTCTAGAGAGGTCACAAGATTTTTCTATTTTTAGACCTACTGACCTAGTTTTGGATCGCACATGACCCAGTTTTGAACTGCACCTAGATATCATCAAGATGAACATTCTGACCTATTTTCATAAAGATCCCATGAAAAACGTGACCTCTAGAGTGGTCACAAGCAAAAGTTTACGGACGGACGATGCGCGATCACAAAAGCTCACCCTGTCACTTTGTGACATGTGAGCTAAAAATATTTGGCAATTTTATGATAGCAATACGGAATGCTACAAAAGTCAGTTATTTGGAGCAAAATAACAAAATAAATTGTTTTATAAACTTTATTTCACAAGATTCAATATATCAATTATGATCAGAAGAAATATGCAAAATCATATTAACATGTTATAAACGATATCTTGATATAATTGATGGTAGAGCGGTATGGTATCAGGTCTGTAAATTCTGTAAACTCATAGTTTAGTTAAAAGATCATATATGTAAAGTATCTTCCATTGTGTACAACACAATGGCCAACAATCGTGTACAATGAATACTATTCATGGTTCATTGGATGTAGGTAGACCTTTTGGGGAAGTTCACATGGAAGCTCTAGAGAAAGGTAGGCTGTTGTGTAAATTATGCTTACTCCCACTATTAAAGTAACCGACCAATCAAAAATTGGGCCCTGGAAATATGTATAACTTTTATTCCTTGCACATTGAGCGCTGTGGTGAAAAGCAAGGAACCAGTAAACCCTACCTTGCCATGGAGTTTGTAGAGTTCAGCTCTTCAACAGGGAAGGTACGATTGGTGTACTAACTTATACCGTTCAAATGGGTTATCGAGTATAGGGTCGGTCTCTACTCTACCCTAAAGCTTCGATGTGAACTTACCCTTTGTGTGCAACAGCAATAACGTAAATATCCATCAATTAACGTCCTTGGCAACAGTGACGACAAAATGAAGAAAAAGGTTGAAGATGAAATCATGTTCATAAACAATATCAAAACTGAGATGTTGGTACAAGAGCAGGCATCCAATTAATGAAATAAAAAATATCTACCGGAGTCATCACTTTAAAAATGTTCCATTCTACAGAATTATTTTGAGTTTGTGAAAACACTCAAAGTATATAAAGTAAGCATCCTAAACATTTGATATCTGCATACATGTAATTTGCTTGTTACCTCTTGAAATGAAAATAACAAATCGCATTATTTACTTGTGGAATCCCCATTTCAAAGATAATCCGGACAACTAGACAAGTTGAGACGGAATTTACTTGATTTTCTTCTAAATGAAAACTTGTAACTAATTAAGGCAAACATTATTTATGCAGAAAATAAACATATAGATACTTTAACATTTGAAAAATACTGTGGATACTACAGAGGCCTTAAAGTGACATCAGACACTTTTACTTTAAATTAGTTATAAGATCATACCTTTCATTTCATAAAACCGAAATGCTGAAAACAAAATAACTATAATAAATCATTTTTACAAAAAAAAAAATAATATTTCATTTTTGCAAGATAAATCAAGAGTGGCAGACTGTCACAAAATACGCCCGTCATCAAATTTGGCCTAATTCAAGGGCCATAATCCTAGAGTGTCTGTGGCGATTTGGCTGATTATCCAACTTGGCCCAGATATATATTTTACCCACAAACATTGTCAGCAAGTTTGGTGAAGATTGGATGAAAACTGGTCGACTTAAGAGAGTGGACAAGGGTAAAATAGCAGAATTCAAGTTATACAAGGGCCATAATCCAAGAGTGCCTGGAGCAGTTTAGCTATGTATCGAAACTGGCTGAGATATTATGCAGTCAAGCAATATCTGCAAGTTTGTGGAAGATCGGATGAAAAGTGTCTGACTTAGAGTGCGGACAAGGTTAATGTCGCATTTTTTTTCAAGTAATTCAAGGACGATAATCCAAGAGTGACTGGGGTGATTTTGCTGGTTATCAAACACGGCCGAGATATTATGCCCAGAAACATTGTCACCAAGATTGGTGAAAATGGGATGAAAACTATACGACTTAGAGCTTGGACAAAAATAAGATTTTCGAACAATTCAACGGCTATAGTGCCTGGGGGATTTTGCTGGTATCGAATTTGGTCGAGATACCATGCCCACAAACATTGTCACCAAGTTTGGTGAAGATCGGATGAAAACTATTGGACTTAGAGAGTGACAAGTCTAAATTTGCAGATTTTGAGTAATTCAAGGGCCATAACTCAAAGAGTGCCTGGACTGATTTTGCTGGTTATCAAACTTTGTCGGGATATTATGCCCACAAACTTTGTCACCAAGTTTGGCCAAGATCGGATGAAAACTGTTTGACCTAGAGAGCGGATTTTGAGGCCGACCGACCCCCACCAACCCCCCGCAATTATTGTTTGCTAATTCATTTTTATATTATAGATACACAGTTGTAAATAGTCAGGTGTTAAAAGACCTGATTTGGAGTTATATTTGGGAATCTGATAGACTGTTAATTTAAAAAAGCATGAAATTTTGTGGGTTTGGTCAGAACAGCTACTTCATGGGGATGATTTTGTGATATTGACCTCTGAACTTTAAATGAATGAAAAATTACTTTTTTGTTAGGAATTAATTTCATGGAATGACTTCACCACGAAATCCACAAAAAATAGTCACCAAAGAATATAAGTGATTCCACAATAATTTATTCTATAATTAATTGCCAAGGGCCAAGAGACTGACTATTTATTCATTATATGAAGAGTTTGCTTTTGAAATTTAATGGAAGTAAATACGCTCAAAATGATATAAAATAGTCATGTAAATTCACTTTTACATTACTGTATGCGTCGGCGTTGGTTGAAGTTTTTTTATGATGTCAAATATCTTAAACACTATCGAAGATATTAAATTGAAAGTTGGAATGCTTGCATATAGTGACAGTGTGCACATATATGACAAGAGAAATTACTCAGTCAGCAATATTTTCAGAGTTAATCCCCTCTTTAACTTAAAAATTGTGGTTAAAGTTTTGATATAGCCAAATATCTTGAACACTATTAAAGATATTTAACTGAGACTTGGAATACTTGCATATAGTAACAGTGTACACACGTGTGACAAAGGACATTACACTGTTAGCAATAGTTTCAGAGTTATGCCCCTTTTTATATTCGTTTTGGTTAAAAATTTTGATTAAGTCAAATATCTTTAAAAATGTCAAAGATATTCAAATGAGACTTGGGATACTTGCATATAAGGACAGTGTGCATAAATTATTCATAATGATAACTATCTGTGCAATGCATTGATACATTGGATCCAAACTTTCACATATGTCTTTGGGGTCAGTAAATATAGTCAAAGGTCGAGATCATAGAAATCTAACTTGTTTTTTAACAAAATTGTATGCCATTTTATATTCAGAAGATTCATGTGTTAATACAGGCACAATTTTCTGCCTTTGTAAGTACTTGGGGGCTATTATATTGTGATTTCACACATGTCTTGGGGTCATTTCATACAGTCACTGGGCGAAGTTCAATAAGTCTGGATTGTATTTTAACAGAATTATACCCCTTTGTCTACTTAGTTCATATGGAGGTTTTGCATGCAACTTAAAATCTTTCTAAGTACTAGGACTTTTGGATTGAGACTACAAAGCTATGTTAAGGGTCAGTGTAAAAGGTCGCATACCTTGAACTTGTATTTAAACAGAACTATGCACCCTTTGCAGTGGATAGTGCATACAAATTTCTGCCATTGTAAGTGCATGTCAATTACAGCAGGACTCAGGCCCGTCGCCAGCTTCGAAAAGTGGTCCGGCCATGGGACGCCGAAGGGGGAGGGCACGAGGGGGGATTTCCCACTTCTATAAAGGGGGTTTCGGTGGATCACCTCCGAAAATTTTTTTAGATTTTGGATGCCAGAAAGTACGGTTTTCTTGCATCTTGAAAGCATTTTCGGTTAAGATTTTCAGTCAATTTCATAATATTTTACGAGGATAACTATCCAACATTGAACCAATTTCAGCAGATTGCTATTAATGTTGATGTGTTTTATATTTGAGAGGAATGTGGGGATTTTGTTTGATTTAAAGCAATTATTTAAGATTAGTCCAAATAATCGAAGAAATTAGCTTTCGTTTAGTTTCGGTTAGTTTTTTATTACGCAGCGAAAATACACAATTGTTTCCAACATGAGGTTTTAGAATTTTGACCCTTACTGTGACACAGTTGTAGCAGAACTATTATAAATCTTTTGTACTAACAAGCCTTTTAAAGGTCGAGCGCGCTGTCATCAGACAGCTCTTGTTAGAAATCATCTGACGAGTTTTTCTCAACGGTTTGAAAATTGAGAACCGGAAATCAATCATTGCAAACTATCCATATTTTTCTCAGTTGGGTCAAAGAATGTTATCACAATGTAAAAACAAAAGGTATCACGCAAACTTATGGTGGCTGATTTCTGCCATTTCGCGTTTTCGCCCCGCGACCCCGCCGAGCGAAAACACAAGAATTTACTAGTTCAAATTGCGGGGGCGCGGGGCGGAAACTCGCTATTTAGCGGGGGCGCGGAGCGAAAACACGATAATTAGCGGGGTCGCGGGGCGAGAGTTAGTAACTGGTAACACGATAATTGGCGCTGCTTAAACGCCGAGTTTTGCAGCGCGCCCCCGACATTCCCAGTTTGCAAGCGAACGTACTTGAAAATCGTGAGTTGTGCAAACATTTAAAACGATTTTGAACCATTTTTGGCATTTTGTGGAAGAGGTCACTCGTTATCTTACTTAGGTGTGCTAGTTTCAACCAGGCCCGATTTTCTGCTATTCCAGTGCTGTCGTGGGGAGTGGAAGGCTGTGTCGTCAAATGCGTGGTGCGGCAAATATGAAAATATCGAAAGATAAGTTATATTGTTTATTACGACAACTATGTAATTATATACTTTTATTTAAATTTTAATAATAGTATAAATGTAAGGCATGAACGATGTTATTATTTATATGATAATAGGTATGCAGGGCATAAATGATGTAAAGTCGCCATATGACCTAAATAGTGTCGTTGTGACTCTTGTTAAGTGCTGTGTGGCGGCCGTAAAATGTCGCCCCGACTTCATCTCAGTGTTGTTATATTTTCTGGTCCTTCGGGATCATTGATTTCAACTCATTTAGATTTGAAGATTGAATACTGCTTAAGCCGGTGCTAGTGGGCGTGGGCAGTGTTGCTTTTTCCATTACTGCCCATGAACAGACTCAATCAAACCGAGTCTGCAATTTTCACTATTTGCCTTGTTCTCGGTGCTTCCGAGGGATCTGCTTTCCAGATTTTATTATGATTGTTTGCATGATTGTTATAGGATCTTTATCTATTTTAGGGTGTCTTGTGTTTGTCATTTTTATAAGCATCGGTAGAACAGGTGAGTGTTAAATAAACAAATTAAATAACTAAATCATCTTAAACTTTGATCTTTAATGACAATCAGGAATAGTTATGTCCCCGTAGGACGGCAGAGTAACTAGACCATCCGTTTGTCCGTCTGTCCGCCTGTCCGCCTGTCCAATCAATAACTCAAGAACACCAGCTCAAGAGCCTCAAACGTCCTAGGCATGATTGTTGTAAACGGTAGATAATTTCTTTTCTGAGGTCGGTAGGTCAAAGGTCAAGGTCATGCTGATCAACAGATCTGTGTCTTGTTGATAACTGTGATTAACTGAAGAGTGCGTCCGTTCAGAAACTTCAAAACTTGGTAGGCAAGTCGGACCAGGTGACAGCATACATCAATTTTTACCTGACAGTCAATACAAATCTCAACTTTTAACAGTTTAGACTAATATAGTCAGACCATTTTACTGCTCTTATTCGATCAAGCTTTTGTTTCAAAGTCTTTTTCGGGGGCATGTATTGCTTACAGTGACAGTTTTGTTATATGTTTGAAAAATTCCAACACATCTGTTTTCGTAATTTGAATCAATTAACCATAAAAACATCGTTTAAGAAATATTAGAAGCATATTCCTGGCAACAGAAATCTTTTTGCATCAATAAAATGCATTTAAGGAGTGTATAAAATGATTATTACGAGAAGTGTTAATAATGAGAAACTTATTTTTAAACCAGCTCAGCAGGATTCACGTTTATACTCCAGACTATTGTTTAAGAAACGGTGTTTCGTTTTTACAATAGATTATCGTACAATTATTTCAGATGGGCTTGACTGTTACACTTGTACCAATGCTACCCACATCTCCGAATGCAAGTCTACAACAACATGCAATGCGGGCGAGGTATTAATAAATACAGTATTTCGTTAACTAGAATGTAAATATTTTAAGAATTTCAATCGAAATTAATTGAGTTTTCGATAGTGGTTTTGCTTTCCTTATTTGTCAGATGCATTTTGTTATTTCAGATTTTGTGTTATTTCAGATTTGCTTCTCTGATCATATTCAAACACCAAATGGAATTTTATATTCGTTCGGATGTCGGCTGGATACGGTAACTTCTAATGTTGCTTTTAAAATTACAGCTAGTATTATGGATTAAATGACCAAGTCTCACTCATTAAATAACACCAGGTTTAAATGTACATATGATCATAATAATTCCATATTTTTACAGATAAGAAGTTTGTACTTAAGTGACTCTAAAATGTAATTAGGACATAGTAATGATATGGTTATAATCTATATATGAGCTGTGCCATGGGAAAACCGACATAGTGGCTTTGCGACTGCGCGGATGCGCAGGCTGGTCTGGATCCATGCTGGTCGCAAACCAACTATGTTGATTTTCTCATGGCACGGCTCATATATATATGACATTGTTCGTAAACTTCATTCGGCTTGCTTCTTCTATTTCTGGTATTCAGTTTAATTACATAGTAATTTAGAGCCATGCTTATAATTTTTTTTGAAATTATTTTGTCAAACTTTATTTCTAAATGATGGTGTTGAAGTGTTTAAATAACTGAATATGGCCAAACAAAATCTAAACAAAAAAAAGATATTTCAAATATCAAAAAAGCATATCATGGTATTTAAATTTATATAAATAAAATCTGTAAAAAGATCATTTGGAAGCAAAGAATGCAACCAAGACAAATAATAGCAGACTTGGTTTGATTGAGTCTGTCCATGAGAGGTAATGAAATGTGCAACACCTCTCACGCCCCCTAGCACTGGCTTAAGCGGAACTCTATTATACATATTTTGATTGGACACCATGATCCCAAAGGACCAGAAAATATAACAACACTGAATCCAAGTACGGGGAGACTTTTTACAGCCGCCACACGGCATTTAAAGATTGATTGCTGTTGTGAAAAGTAAAAAAAAAACTGTAATAAGATCCTTTGGAAGCAAAGAATGCAACCAAGAAAAATGATAGCAGACTCGGTTTGATTGAGTCTGCTCATGAGAGGTAATGAAATGTGCAACACCTCTCACGCCCCCCTAGCACCGGCTTAAGCGGAACTCTATTATACATATGTTAAATGGACTCCATGATCCCAAAGAACCAGAAAATATAACAACACTGAATCCAAGTACGGGGAGACTTTTTACAGCCGCCACATGGCACTTAAAGATTGCTGTTGTGATAGTTATTAAAATCTGTATAAATCTATTCTGTGTAAAAGCGCTTCCGTAGCTACGTAATTGGGGTCACTTACTGCCTGACCACATTGCGTATGAGCCTAGCTCTGTAACTCACAATTTGATATAATTATGTAAGACATCTAACCATTTCACTAGCGGAAGGTCGATGTTTCAACCAAGGTTTATTTTTATGCCAGAAAAAGAAATGCTGGAGGTGGTGCCCAGTTCCTTCCTTAACCATCAAAGTATTAAATAGTCATTCATGACATATAACCCACATCCTAAATGTCTTTCAGGAATGCAAAGCTATTGTTGCGAAGGGTAATAACGTCGGGTCTGGGTCCCTAGTTGGTAGGTCAGCAATGACAGGACCTTGCTTTGAATGTTGTAAGGAACAACATTGTAACAGACAACTTTGTATGCATTCATGTAAGTTGATCTGGTTCACACATTTCAAAGACTTTTGAAACTAATGTTACTACTCGGCTAAAAAAACATATCCTAGCTAGTTCAAATTTTAAATGTTAAGTCAGAATAAATTTGGGAACCTCACTATGTACGAACCTTTCATGTTAGAAAGTATCAATATTATCATCATGTTGTAAATGTAACAGCTGAACACCAGTTTCTACAAGTAATCATCCAGTTGGTATTTGATTGTGATTTATAAACATGTTCGTAAATATTTGACTTTTTAACAGTCTCAGAGAAAGAATGTTCGGACAGTACGGAAATACACTGCTCCACTGCTGGAGCTATGGTTGAAATGTGTTCTGATACAGAAAAGGCAAACACGCTGTGTAGAAGATTTTGCGGCTTGTGTAATTACGGCAAGTTTATCTTTAAGTGAATTCATCACCATTGCATGTTAAAATTCATCCAACATTTTGGTTCGAAATATAACAAAAAGCCAATTAATCTGAAATTGAGGGAAAATATGCAATAGATTAGTACATAGAAATACGTCATTTAATCTCATAGATATATTAACTTTGGTTTAAAGGTGGTCAATCACATTTAATCAACATTTAATGACATTTTTTACTTTTTGTATATTCTGGTAGAGAATTATTTAAGGAACAAAAAGACCGATTACATAGAGTTAGATTCCTATTTGAAATGTATATTTTATTATTTTTATAAAATTTTGTAATTACTCCCCTTTAATATGAAAGTATATGAAAAGCTGGGTATTTCCTTTTATTTCGATACAATGTCTAGTTTTACATTTGCATTTGATAGACATATCAACTATTGAACAATCTGAACCAAATTGCAAGTTTTAAAGCTGTGTGTAGCTTCTGAATTCATTTATTTCCAATCTATGTTGGTTGCGCAACCAAGATAGGCAAAGGGAGGTAATAATAAATTTTCAAACTTGCGTTTCTAATGAATTCCATCTAAATACATAATTTTTAATGCAAATATTTTACAAATATATTACAATATGTCTAATATTTATCATTTCCTTAGGCAAAGTATGTTTATCAAATTTATACTTATGATAAAATAACTCTATCTTGGTTGGGCAACCAGGATAGGAAAATGAGATTTTAAAAATACCTCCAGTGAAAATCTAATTTGTATTATGTGTTAAGTGAACATAAATTAGTGTAAATGATCAGATGCTAAAGTTTCGAACAAATCCGTTACATGGCCAAAATCTGATTATCCATCTTTAAATCATAATTTCAGAGATAAGACGCACTTCGTTTGACATATTGTCTGATGACATTTTGTTAGTGTAAATTGGTTTTGAACAGATAAATGGTCGCACTTGGTGCGCAGGGATATCATACAGAGACCAGTTTAGTTTAAATGTAAAAGTTTGTAGAAATTTAGATATATTGAAGGAAAACTAGAAACTGTTAATTAAAGAGATATTGGCCATCTCTTTTGCTCAAAGTTTATTTCTTTCCTTTCTATTTAAATGGACGTAACTTAACTAAGTTGAATTATAGTATATAATCGATATCGTCCAGAAACAAGTAATCACTCTTTCTTTTAAATAGTCAATGGACACTGGTCAAGTTGGTTTTCATGGTCAAATTGTCACGTAACTTGCGGTACTGGACTACAAACACGCGCTCGCAATTGCACGGAGCCAGCACCTTCAGGCGGAGGTCATTTTTGTGGGGGACAATCACTCGAAACACAAGACTGTACAGAGGAACCTTGTCCAAGTAATTAAGTTTGTACCATGACTCTAATGAGAGAAATAAAATTTTGCAATATCTACCTTCTTAATATAACAAATCTTCTTACGCAATACCTGCAGTTTTTTTATATTGCACATTCTTAAAAAAAAAATGTGTTCATTGTAGACTACCGACATATAGATAGATAGATTTATTTCAACATAAAATGTACAATTTACATGGCGACTTATAATTAAAACATACAATCAAACAATAAACAAACATGTATGAATTAATATAGCCATGTCAATCAACATTATATGTTAAGGATTACACAAAAAAGAGTTAAAATAAACTCTTATTTCCATTGTGGTCCTTAAGATATAGTATTGTATGACATAGGAAGAATAATTTATCACAGTAAAAAAATAATCACAGAAAAATACCCGAAGATAAGTTTGTATAAAAATCCTATGCTTAAAAATGATTGACTAGTATAAAAAATGATTGACTAGTAAAAAAACACAATGCAAAAATCTATCTATAATGCAATCTAACTAAAAGTCATATTAAGCTTAAAAAATGTTCCTTAACCTTACGTTTAAATGAATACATGGTTGTGGCATCCCTAACATTTTGTGGCAGACTGTTCCATAAACAACAACCATTATAAGCAAATGTTTTTTTCCCAAAACCTTTGACCACTGGGAGAGCATATCTCTTACTATCTGACATTGAAAAACCTGTACCATCAAGGGAGGCATTTGCCTTTGCTCTGAACCTTGTGGGATAATCATGAACAGTATTGATAGGGGTAAAGTGTTCACTTAAATATGAAGGAGCAATATTAGAATTTATTTTATAAACATGACAGAGAGTTATTTGATTAACTCTACTTGAAACTGGTAACCAGTTAAGACGTGAAAAATGCTCAATTCCAATGTGTGACATGGGATTTAAATTCAACACAAAACGTATAAGTTTATTTTGTGTGACCTGTAACTTGTGTTTTAATTCCTGTGTTAAACTATTAAACCAAGTAGAAGAGGCATAGTCGAAATGACATTGTACAAGTAATGTAACTAAGAGCTTTTTTGTGTGCAAAGTGAGGAATTCACTTTTACGGTAGAGGAATTTTAACCGAGCATTGGATTTCTTAATAACAGACCTAGCCACTGACTCAAATGACAAACTTTGATCAATGGTTGCACCAAGATATTTAACTGAAGATTTGGATTCAATAGTTTGACCATTGCAATTTATATCAAGATTACCATGTTTTTTAACCTTTGTACTGACCCAAATAAAATAGATTCTGTCTTACCAAGGTGAAGAGATAGTTTATTACATACAAGCCATTGACTGACAATATTCAGATCCTGACTTAAGAGATTTTCAATATCACACTTGTTTTTGGCAGACACAAGAATTGCTGAGTCATCAGCATAGAGAAGCAGCTTGTTTTTTACAACAGCTGACATGTCATTCACATAAATAAGAAAAAGCAGAGGCCCTAATATAGATCCCTGGGGCACACCACATGTTATATTGGCAGAAGAAGACAAAGTACATGATATTTCAACCAATTGGCGTCTATCAGACAAATACGAAGAAAACCATCTGATAGAGGACTCTGTGAGACCCAATGCTCTTAGTTTCATTAAAAGAATTGAGTGGTTGACGGTATCAAATGCCTTTTGTAGATCTAAAAGAACCATACCCACAAGATGACCTTTATCCATCTGAAAACGAATATAATCTGTGAGGTGAATAAGGCATGTATCAGTTGAAAACCCATGTCTAAAACCTGACTGATATTCATACAAAAGACTATTTTGCACAAGGTACTGTTCTAACTGATCATAAATGACTCGCTCAAAGATCTTAGATACAATACTAAGGATAGAAACTGGACGATAATTCCCAACATCCGTCTTATCATTCTTTTTGTACAAAGGCACTACACGAGCAGACTTAAGTTCATCAGGGACAGTACCTTGTATAATTGACAAGTTTATAACATGTGAAAGTGGACCAGCAATAATAGAGGCCGAGTCTTTAACAAAACGTGAGGGAATCCCGTCTAAACCTGTCGCCTTATTTGGACAAAGATTGTTTAGGTATTTCAAAACCTTATTTTCAGAAACAACTGAAAATGAAAAACTATCAGGCTTTACACCTTTAGAAAAATAAAAATTAAAAGCAAAATTCATACCAAAATTATTAACACAGTTTGGTAATTTGCTCACAAGTTTATCTGCAACAGAGGTGTAAAATGAGTTAAATTTTTCTGCCACCTTAAGTTTATCAAAACAAATGTTACCATCAATGGTCAGACCAATATTACTTGAGCACTGATTATTCTTACTTGGTAAACCTAGATCTTTTAGGCTTTTCCATAAAGACTTAGAGTCATTTTTATTGTTTTCAAGAGAAGATTTAAAGAAGTTCTTTTTTGCATTCATAATAACAGTATTAGCCTTGTTTCTCGAGGACTTGAAAAGATTAAAGTTTTCTTCAGATTTGACATTCTTGAAATTATAAAAAGCCTTATCCCTAGCCTTAATACATTCTAGAACTTCAGAGTCAACCCATTCTTCAGTTCTTTGTTTTATGCGAACAGATTTTAGAGGAGCAATGGTATCTAAAGTAGAGACAAAAATTGATTTAAAATTATTCCAAGCACTGTTTACATTATCACAATATAAAACATATCAACGGCATGCTCTCATGAAATAAAATCTTTATTTATCTACAACCAGGTAGAACCTCATACTTTTCAAAAAAGGTGAAACAACTACTTTGGAATGGGTTGCAAACGAGCAAATATTTTTTTTTAAATATGTATACATGCAATTTTAACATCCTTATGGCAGTTACCGTTTCTTTGAAAGAATATTTACGGTGTTACATTGAATTAGTTGTTTTTGTTTACTTCTTTCCTCGTTTGTGAATTAAAAGCAATGTGTGATTTTGTGACTTTAACAAAATATGGGCCGTTGTAGTATAGTATCTCGCGATCTGTTGAGTCATTGTGTATGTTCCAAACTGATCTGATTAAAACGGTTTTATTACTATAGATATTTATATGTCAATTTAAACGGATTTAATGTATTCGCAAACGTATCTCATAGTACATGGATCATGGGCCGGCTGGACACCCTGGGGAAGTTGTAGTGCTACATGTGGTATAGGTTTACAGAGAAGGGATAGATCATGCTCGAACCCGTATCCTGCAAGGTTTGGAGACCATTGCTACGGAGATTCGAGAGATGACAAAATTTGTCTTACCAATGCATGTGCAGGTAATATCTATAATGCATCTTTTCACTGAGTTGTCAATGCAAAACATTTCTGAAGACCGTTACTGATATAATACTTTGTTAGATTAAAGATATTAATGAAAAAAGTATGCATCTATATATGTATTAGTTGATTATTGTTATTTGAAGTTATTCGGATTATATGTCATTCATGTATAGATAGCTCAATCAGCCGTCTTTTACCCATTTTTCCCAATAAAGAATTATATAGCATGCCTTAACATTACATTTATAAGCTGATACATTTCAGACGGTGGTTGGGCGGACTGGACAGTCTGGGGCACCTGCAGTAGAACCTGCGGAGATGGTATCAAAACACGTTCAAGGACGTGTGACAATCCACTACCGTCAATTCAAGGAAAATATTGTCAAGGCGATCCATATCAAGTTGTAACTTGCAGTGTTAAATCCTGTCCAGGTACCGTATTTTGTTCATGTACAACTTCTGTCGCCGCGAGAATGATATATGTTTTTATGATATATCTGTATTAATTCTTTAAAAAATTCGGCTTGTATTCACAAAAAATATGAACAGGCAGACCAAATTATGTATGACTTTCATTAATATGAATGATCTGACAGAGTTCTATAAATAACACACATAAAAACTTCACGAACTTCCTTTTTAACATCGATAAACATTGAAGATTTCGCTCAAAATCAAAACACAAGAAAAGGTAAATGTATATAATAAAAGGGTCGTCATAATAGTAACTACAACTGGGATGTTGTATTCGACTCTCTTGGATTTTGCGAGGTCAGATCACACTTGGCGTTTCGGCGCCTCCTGAGATCCGATCTGGCAAAAATCCACTCGAGCCAAATACAACATCCCAGATCAAGCTACTTTTATAATAGCCCTATTGTATTGAATTTTTATAAGCGTGCTAAGCAGCTTCTGCACTTGATCATTTACAGTTATGTATATCTTTAAAGCGTCAATATAAGGACCTGAATTTTCAACGAGAGATGTGATGTATAAGACAATATATTTACAACAAACCGAAAGTAGGGATTCGACTTTTATTCTAGAAAGAGTTCACCATGTGCAAAAATCTTTAAAAATATCCTGTAAATATCCTTTTTAATCAGCAGGCGAAATTTTGTCATGCAGTTAGAAACTTTTTTAAACTTTTCACCCTTGCTGAACTACCATCGACGTATGAAACTAGGAGCCTTTTCTAACAAAGCCGTTTTCATTTGTTTCCATATCGGCCACGTTTTGATTTCATGGCATTGATATTGTTTATAGCATGAAGATTTGGTCAAGCCCTGTTCACACTATATTGACTGAAGCGTCTAAGTTGTACTTATTAAGGATAAACAGTTAATCCGCCACTTGTTATTTTGCCAATATTTCGATATCACTCAAAGTACGTCCTCATCTTTAATAAGAAACAAAAAGAAAAAAAAGAAATGTTTTGTTTTTCGAAAAGGAGTGTACCAGCTGTAAAAATCAAAAGTGTACAGATTGATTATTACTAGACAATGGTTAAATATCGCGCGGTTATTTAAGAAATAATGTATGGAAAAATCGCGTTTAAACGTTATTAATATACGAAAAGAGGAAATTATTTCACAAGTAAAGGGCGTAGCCCGAGTGAATTATTCTTGTGACGTATAACCGATTTTGAGAGTATTAATTTAAGTAAAATAACGACTTTGCTATACATTATTCGATTCTTACATGACCTTAATATAAAGCCGTAGATAAAGTATCGTAGCGCTTTTGGTCAAAACAAAAACATTCACGTCATCGCCCGTTAGCGTGACGTCATGTTAGCTTAAGCGTGTTTGAACAGAAACGAGCAAATAAGATAAAATGTTCTTTTCAGACAATATACGAATACGAATTTATTTACTTTAGTATATATATATATATATATATATATATATATATATGTTTGTGTGTGTGTATTCTTTTTTTTTTGCAGATGACCCTTTTCGCTAGTTTGTAAAGTCTTGATATTGGAATGTATTTATATGATGACTCCGTTTGATTTTATGGACATTTTGAATAGTCATAACCTACATTTTCTGAGGGTACGCTAATTTTTAAAAACTTATATATGTAATTGGTAGCATATTGTCAAAATAACAAGTGGCGAGTTTTATCTGTTTCGTTCAGTATATTTTGTAAAGGATAACGTTAATCATCAATATGTATATGCCCCCACCCCTTCCTTTAAGAAGGATGGGTATATCGTTTTGCAGATGTCGGTGGGTCGGTCGGTTTGTAGACCAATCCGTTTCTGGATGATAACTCAAAAATGCTTGGGCTTAGGATCCTGAAAATTGATAGGAAGGTTGGTCATGACCAGCAGATGACCCCTATTGATTTTAAGGTCAGTATGTGAAAGGTCAAGGTCACAGTGACCCGGAATAGTTAAGCGGTTTCCGGATGATAACTCAAGATTGCTAAGGTCTATGATCATGAAAGATGATATGGAGGTTGGACAACACCAGCAGATGACCCTTATTGATTTTGAGATCAGTAGGTCAAAGGTCAAGGTCACAGTGACCAGGAACAGTAGACCGGTTTCCGGGCGATAACTCTAGAACGCTTGGGCCTATAATCAGGAACATTGAAAGGGAGATTGTTCATCACCAGCAGATGGCCCCATATTGATTTTGAGATTAGTAGGTCCAAGGTCAAGGTCGCAGTGACCAGGAACAGTAGAACGGTTTCCGGGCGATAACTCAAGAACTCTCAGGCCTAGGATCAGGAAAATGGATAGGGAGATTGGTTATGACCGGCAGGTGACCCCTATTGATTCTGAGGTCATTAGGTCAAAGTTCAAGGCCACATTGGCTTGGAACAGTTAAATGGTTTCTGGACGATAACTTGAGAATAGGCCATGGGTCATGTAAGATCTTAGAGAAGTTCATCATGACCAGCAGATGACCACTATTGAATATGAGGTCAGTAGGTCAAAGGTCAAGGTTACAATGATCCGGAACATTTAGACCGTTTCCAGGCAATAACTTGAGAACGCTAGGGTCATGAAACTTGATAGCGAGGTTGGTCATGACCAGTAAATGACCCCTATAGATATGGACATCAGAAGGCCAAAGGTCAAGGTCACATTGACCCGGAACATTTAAACACTTTCCGGGCGATACCTTGAGAACGCTTGGGCCTAGGATCACGAGACTTAATAGGGTGGTTTATCATGACCAACAGATGCCTGCTATTGATTTTGAGGCCAATAAGTCAAAGGTCAAGGTCACATTGAACCAGAAAAGTAGAACTATTGTTTACAGTGAGCAAATACTTTCTGTTCCTTGTGTAATTACTGCATCAAGTGGGGGGTGACATTTCGTGTTCGACGAACTCTTATTCCTTCTCAAATTTTAACCTTACATGTATGTAGAGACAAACGGAGGATGGGGTACTTGGACTGAGTGGACACAGTGCAGCGCCACATGTAACACGGGTATGAGATCACGTTTAAGGGACTGTGATAGTCCAGTTCCATCTGCCGGCGGGCGATCATGTCCAGGAAGTCCATATGACGGACAAACTTGTGTCATTAAACCCTGCCCGAGTAAGTTATATCAATAATTGACTTCACGACTTATGACGCCAAACATTATATTATACATTTAAATGTAACAAGAGCATGTGCAATACACTCTCGATTATGGCTCATTTTTACTGGATATGTTCTTTTCAGAAGTACGCAGCCGCTCTTAAGATGACGTTTGACAATTATCAATAAAAAAACTGTTAGGGTCATGTACGGATCTCAAACAATCATGCACTAAAGTGACTTTGACAGTTGTTTGACTAAGAGCTCTCCAGTTATCGGTAGAAAATCCTTTTAATCCTTTTTGTGCCGTCAGTAAATGGTATACAGACATAAATAGGAAAATGGGAAATTGACATGAACAAATGGTTGTCTCATAATTACTGTTTCAAATAGTTCTCAATATTTTACTATATATAGACTTACTTTCATTGCAATTGTTTTGCTGAAGTCACATGACAGATCTATGCTGGACATTAAGATAGCATAATGGCATAACAGAAACTTACCTGATGCACCATCACTGCAACTTGGATTTTTATTCATTGTTTAGTTGATTTTCCAATGTTTATTTTTTTCTTGCATCAAACATGGCACCAACTTTCCTTTTGATATTAGTTTACCTGAGCCAAAGGTTCAATCTTAGCTTTTGTGACCGCTTGATGTACGTTGTCCGTCGCGTGTTGTCCGTCGTCCGTCCGTCAGCAATTTATAAAAAAGATCTTCTTCAAAACTACTGGGGGGATTTGCACCAAACTTCACAGGAATTATTTTTGGGTGACCCCTATCAAAATTGATCAAAGAATAAAAATTCATACAGAATCTTCTTGTCCAAAAGCACAGGCACAAGGGCTTTGATATTTGGTATATAGCATCATCCAGTGATAATCTACCAAGATTGTCACAATGTTTACCTCTAGATTGTTAACAGTCAAATTGGTGACGAAGCATGTCATGGGCGTCGGACGCAGGATGATCACAATGGCCAATATTGAAATAAACAACTAGAAATAAATTGTGTGCACATTTAGCAGTTATGTTGAAAACAAAAAAGATTATATTTCTTACTTCTTGTACTTCTTGTCATTGTCATTATTATAATTGTTATTAGTCCCCTACTGGTTGAAAACAAGTTTTCGCGGACTATAAGATTGCGCTTTTCTGTCATTCATTCCGTAAGCTTATATGTATCAATATTCTTATTAAAAAGTTTCCACATAAAAGCCCATATGTAGGAACGTCCGTCTGTCCGCAGTCTCGTATCCGGTCTATAACTCTGTCATTCATTAAAGGGTTATGATAATTATAACATGGCACAAATGTTCCCCATCATGAGACAACGTGTCATGCGCAAAAGCCGGGCCACTAGCTCAAAAGCCAAGGTCACAATTTTCGGTCTTTTCCTATCCGGTCTATAACTCTGCCATTCATTAAGGGCTTTTTATATTACTTTACACAAATTAACTCCATGAAAAGACAATGTTTCATGCAGAACTTTTAAACCCCTAGCTTGGCAGTCAAATGTTAATATGGCATGAACATGTGCTGTTTCCTGTCCGGTCCAGAACTCTGTCATCCCTCAAGAGAACACACTTACTTGGCTAGATTTTCCTCATAATCACACGACATGTCATGCACAACACCCAGAACCCAAGCTTAAAGGTTAAGTTAATACATAGAGATCATTTTTTCTCGGTCTGGTCAATAACCTTCTCATGCGAAAAGATTTGAAATATCAGTTTGCACAATTATTTCCCTAGATGAGAAAAGATGTCTTGTGAAAAAGCCATACCCTTACCTTAAAGGTAAAGGCCACACTTGGCAGTCAAAGGCCAACGGGCATTTTTTCCTGTCCGGTCTTTAACTCAAAAATCCTTAAAGGGGTTTTAATATTACTTGGCACAAATGTACCCCATGTTAAGACGATGTGTCATGCGCAAAACCAAAAACCCCTAATTCAATGGTCAAGGTAATAATTAGAGGTCAAATGTCGATAAGGTTTTTCTGTATGACCAATACTTTGCACAAATGTGCCATACCAAGACCCTAGTGCAAAGGTCAAGGTCAACCTGAAGGTCAAAAATCAACATTTATCTTTTTCTGACTAGTCTGTAAAACATTTTTATATAAGCTGATGTGTGGTATGGACACACTTGATAAAATTTGTTGGTGTATTTCTTCAGAATTACTTCCCGTTTATATGACGATTTCTTATCGTTCTTTTTTACTCATATTTTCCCACAAATTTCACAAAAACTGTTATCAAAATTGATATTAAATACTGATTTATATTTATAGATGTTATGAAACCATCAACAACTGTAGAAGTCTGTATAAAATTATGCAAAATTTAGTTTAAGTTAAGACAGCTATCAGATCATTATATTACAATGAGGTGCCTTCCAATAGGGTGGTGGGGGACATTTAATTCACTTGTTATTATTATCGTTGTTATCATTATTATTAAAAACAAAGAATGCTTCAAAATTAATTATTAAGTAATCAATTTAGCTGATTCATTTTTTCCATTTTAGTCACTATTGGTGTGTTTCCTTACTTATTTCAGGAAGGCTTTCCGCTTTTACTGCAAAAGAGCCGAGTGACGGATATTGCAGAATATATTTATCCCACAAACATCTTTTTAATGTAGATGTGCCTGTATTAGCTATTGATTTCTGTTACATATCATTTAAACACATTGTATTGAATGAGGGAAATCACTATAATAATGGTAATTTCACTTGCTTGTATCCAGGTCTGTATTATTTTGAAGCTTATCTTACTGCAAAAAATAAAGGGAGTAACACTTTCGCGTGCGAGATTCAAAAAAATTCTCACCCTGTAGTCGATTTTTATCAAGAAAATCCAGCATCAACTAGCGATGGAACTCTCTCTACAACAGGATCCACCACCTTGCATCTTGTTAAGGGAGACGTTGTTAATGTACGTTGTACACACAGAAGTTATAATTTGCACTCTGCCTCAGCGTTCAGTGGATTCCTCGTTAGTCCGGATCCCTAGCTGTGTTTCCGTCTTGAGTTGTTGATAAAGCTTATTCTGGCGATGTCTCTTTTTGTTTGCAGATACATTTTATTCCTAAATTTTGTATTTTCCACTTCTTTTTTTTTGAAAATTTGTTCCCATGTTATTCTCTAAATAATTGTAAAGGCCCTCTAGCAAAATAAACTAACAGAAATGTTTAGAGCATCTTATCTATAAATGAGCCGCGCCATGAGAAAAACAACATAATGCATTTGCGACTAGCATGGATCCAGACCAGCCTGTGAATCCGCGCAGTATGGTCAGGATCCATGCTGTTCACTTTCAAAGCCTATTACAATTATAGAAAACTGGATGCGCAGGCTTGTCTGGATCCATGCTGGTCACAAAATGCACTATGTTGGTTTTCTCATGGGGAGGCTCAGATCCTTTAGTAGAGTTACAGTTTATTTCCGTTGAAACTGGAGTATACGTTTGTTTCAAACATATTTTACGAGACAAAGTTTTGATAGAATCTCTGTGCAGATCGACTGGAATGATCATCAATGGTGTACTGTATTTGACTGACATAAAAAAAATAATTTTCCATGTACAGCCTCGTAATAGAGATACCCAAGGGCATTTTATTTTCCCCTGTGGGGACGCTAAATGATACCACTTCGCTAAATGATACAACTGACGTTAAATGATACAAAACGGACGCTAAATGATACGACCAACGCTAAATGATACAAAATCGAGAATCGCTAAAAGATACAAAACTAACGCTAAATGATACAAGATTTTTATGGTCTCTAAAAAATACAAACTGTTGACGCTTAAAAGATACAAATTTTCTATTAGTCCAAGAAATTGGTGAAATAATTGTGCACTTTCTGTGAAAAGTATGAAACTTGGCATGATTGCAGATTGATGTATTGTCATTCATCGACTGGGAAGCAGGTTGGAGAAATTCAAAATGGCCACCAAAATTCAAGATGGCCGCCATTGTGAACATTTTTGTAAAACCTGCTCTAGCACGGTATACATGGCGAGAATTTTTTTTTAAAAATGTAGCAGAAAGTAATATTTAGCTACAAATAAGCTCTATATGCAAACAGAAAAAATTCAATATGGCGGCCTAATCCAAGATGGCCGCCATCAAATCATTTTTCCATAAAAACGCTCTTCAAATGGGTGAATTTTGCGAAAACTACGAAACGTTGCATGGTACAGGTAGAACATGTATTTGTGAAGTACACTCTTCAAACAATTATATACTAACAGTGGATAAACGAATTCAATATGGCCGACAAATTTCAAGATGGCTGCCACAAAATATTTTCCATGAAAATTGTACGTGACATGGTCATACTGTCAACATTTTGAAACATTGCATATTGTTTATATATTTGTATAATGTGCTCCTCTAACAATTGTAAAGCTGACATTGAATAGATGAATTTAATATGGCCAATAAAATTCAAAATGGCCGCCATAAAATACTTTTTCCATGAAAATCTTGCGTCAGTTGGACATATTGTATGAATAATGTTAGACGTTGCATGATTGTACAAAGATTGGTAAAATATGCTCATAAAAATTTAGTACTTACATTTGGTAAATAAGTCAATGAATACGACCAATGAAATCCAAGATGGCCGCAAAAAAAACACCCAGAAGGAATGGATTTCCTTTGGAAATGCACACCTGACCTCGTATATATAAAACAGGTCAAAGTAATTTCCATTCGATTAATTATCCATATACAGCCCTAATTGCTCATGTTTCTGTATGTTGTTCTTCTGTTATTGACTGACCCTAGGTTTAACCTGCCCTTTTAGTTAAAACGTACATGTTTCATTGCAGCAAATAATGAAAATAATAATTGTGGAGACAGACAAATAACAATATTTAGTGCCCCTCTCTCTTGGTATGTCGCAGTAAGGCTGCTATTCCTTATATGAGCCGTGCCATGAGAAAACCAACATAGTGCAGTCTGGTCAGGATCCATGCTGTTCGCTAAAGGTTTCTCCAATCACAATAGGCTTTAAAAGCGAACAGCATGGATCCTGACCAGACAGCGCGGATGCGCAGGCTGGTCTGGATCCATGCTGGTCGCAAACCCACTATGTTGGTTTCCTCATGGCACGGCTCATATGTTAACAGCTCCATTATGGCAGTATTGACACGATAATTCTGTTGCACATGTTCTGTCATACGAAAGGAAAACAAACCACTTATATAATGGCAATATTACACTACCCTGGGAAATTGCAATTGCCACACTGTGATCCCCGATGTTGCTTTCAAGGGAGGTGCTGCTGGTTTTCCATTTTTCACAACAGAATAATGGGGTCGGATCAGCTTTGAGAATATCCTACAAGTAGATGTCACATCTGTTGAAAATTCTTGGAAGAACCTTTACATGTATGTTTGAAGCACCGATGGAGAATTTTCAATAAACACTTAGTGGGACCCGTTTTCAATCTGTTCAAGATTGCAGCCCCGCATTAATTATGGATAGTTCACTTAATGTTACATTCGTAGACAGATTCTCGAGTGATGACCGTAGTTCTAGAATTGTTTCTAACGCAAACTTCCCAACATGGAAACATGGAGGGAACCGGAAACGAATTCTAACTTTTCAGTTAACTGGGCACAATGTTGAAAATTTACGAAACATGTTTGGATTCTTTTCCAAAAGGATGACAACGTCTCAGGTGTTAAAGGGTAGCCTTCTTGAACAGTTGGGTGATGTCAAATGTAAAACGCAACATGAGGTCTACTGATTCATAGTCCGAACGTATAGTGTTCAGTCCATCTACTATTGTCTAGCAGGTCCCAAATAGGCTTCCATGCTGTTATCTTTATAAAACAATCCACCCGGTGTGATCAAAACCTTATTCTCACCATGTGTTATTGGCCTATTTTCGCTTTATCTGTTTAGCGATTGCATACAGTGGCTGTTCGTATGCCGTAACTGGAGTCTTGCGGAGACTGAGGCGATGGGCAGTAGCCTTGATAATGTACATCGAGTGGTACAACTTGCAAGACTATATGCCATGGTAATAAATTTATATGTCTTTAGATAATTTGGAGGCATAGAATACAACCATACAAAATAATAGCAAACTCGGTTTGACTGAGTCTGTTCATAAAAGGTAATAGGTAGTGCAACTCCCCTCACGTCTTCTAGCATTAGCTTTAGCGGAATTCTATTATAGCGGATATTGAACGGATTCTACAATCCTGAAGAACCATGAAATATAACAACTCTGAATCAAAAACTACTGCAAATACCTAAGCATATCTGACAAGGTACCGGTCTATCTCAGTAAACAAAGGTTTCTATATACCAAAATGTTTGTTAGGATCTGTAGATTGCAGAACTGCATGATACAGTTGCATCATATGTGGTAGATAACTGATATTCAAAATGGCGTCCTAAATGGCCGCCGGAAATTGTTCAATTGGATAATAAAAGGGTTATTTTTATGAAACATTACTAATATCCAAAATGGCGTTAAAGATGGCTGCCAAATTGAGTAAGATTTTTGTTTCAAGACTTTGTGGACAAACTGGCAATGCTATAATTCCTTTAACAAATAATCAATACTGTATTTTGGAAATGCATTTACACATTTCACTCTCTAGATTACAGAATTGCTTGATGCAGCTGCATCATGTATGATAGATAACTGATATTTAAAATGGCATCCAAAATGGCCTCCAAAAATTGTTAAATTGCTATATATGGAGACTTATGTATATACAGGAGTGCTAAATTGTATATATCTTATTGAAATGCACTAAAATGTATGTTATGTTGTCAAGACGATTATAAAAGTTTATCTTTATGGAACATTACTAATATACAAAATGGTGTTCTTGATAGCTGTCTATCTATCTATGCTTACTGCCTCACGCCTCTAGTGAGTATTATGGGCAGGGTGCATGCCGAGTACTAGTGAAGAATAAATGTTAAACTGGCAGAAGTCTTCGGGACATAGTGAAACTATGAGACATAGCATGATTGTTTAAATGTTAAAAATAGTAATAGATCTAGAGTAAAAGAAGGTTAAAAACAACTGCTATTTTTAATACTGGAACTGGGCCGCTGCCTGCTTGAAGGATTCAAGATCAGACAGAGTCGCAACATGCGGGGGTAACCTGTTCTATAGGACTGTGGTGTGAGGGAAGAAGGAGAATTTAAAGAAGTCCGTGTTGAGATAAATTTGGCGGAGACTGAGGGGGTGCATCTGTCTGGTGAACCTGGTCGGGGCTTCTTTGTAAGTTGAAAGCGGGATGGCTACAAGATGGTGATAAATCTTGTAGAACATGACCAGTTTGGAGTCTAGACTTGCAAAGTTCTTTTTTACTTTTCGTCTTAGCTTTGAAAAAGAAACTAATATCAATACAAAACAGTTTTCCTTTTTACTTTTTGCACTGTACACTAACATATGCATTATTGACCTTACAAGTACTTGTTATATACCTATCTAAGCCAATTGTTGCACAATGTTTTGTAATCACAAACATTTACTCAAAGCATTTATTAATATGAACAAAACCTTCACATGAAATAGGTTGGCAAAATAATACTTTACTAATTTGAATCGGTTTGAAATCAATTTCTGACCTTTGCCCTTTGAAATTTTAGATACTGTTTTAACTTATGGCCCCATTTAAACAGGGAGGTTGAGCACGGGGGTGAGGGGGGTGGGGGTGGGGGAGGGGGGGGCTACTTTCATTAATGATTTTTCACGTAAACAAAAGAAACCAGCTTTTATACGTAACTGTTTAGTATCAAGGAATAAAAGTAAAATAAGATAAAAATATTGTATTTTCAGTCCGCACAATATATATGTAACATGGCTTGTATACGTTAGAAAAGAAAATCAAGTGTCAGTATGTAATCTATAGATAGAGTCATAGTGCTGGCCATCTTGGAATATAATGACCATTATGGTTTTTGTTTCAATACGATGGTCTAGATTATATAAGGGTATATGTCTTATATACGACTGTTCCAAGTAACATCCTTTTACGAGATGTAATCAATTATTTCGACATTTTCAAATAAAAGATTATTTTTGGCGGCCATCTTGGATTTTGGCGGCCATATTGATGTTTTTAATATAAATCACAAACATACTGGAAGAGTAAGATATATTCCACTATTATTCCGAACTTTATTACAGGATACACACGCGTGTTTTGCCATTTTCTTCGTAAACGGAATTATGGCGGCCATCTTGGATTTTTGTGGCCATCTTGGATATCCCCAAGCCGCTTCCCAGTCTTAAATGAAGCGTATAATATTTATGTACTACCGTGCCAAGTTTCATGCTTTTCACAGAAGGTGCACAATTCGACCCTTTTTATGCACGGATTTCTTGGACTATATAGGGGTATGTGGATAATTTTACATTTGTCGACGATTTCAGGAAAATATTATCTCATTTTAAGCAAGACATGACAGACGGAAATTTCAATATAGTTTTATACGTTTCCTGTGAAATAAATATATACGTGATCAAAATTTTATTTTCCTGAAGTGCTTGCCAGCGTATATAAATGAAGAACAAAGCGGCATGTATTCGGTCTTTATACAATCTCTACGTCGTTATTAATACTTTTTGTGGTATAAATTGGAATCGGTGGTACATTTTTTTATTTTGTAAGTCCTTCAAACTGAGTTTAAAACGTATCCTTGTCGTAGTAACATATGCAAAATGGATACAATTTTTTAAAAATCTGTTATATTTATGTTGTTGACACTGTTATTATAACAATTCAAACTTATTTTTAGTTTTGCATAATAATGATTTCTACGTACGTATACGTTTTGGATATATGGAGAGTCCTATAGGAAAATGAAAATGTATGTGTCAATTTGCAGAACTTTGAAGAAGTTAAAAAATGTAAAATGATGTGTAAATTTACAACTGATGTGAAGATGTGACTACTGTTGTATTGATGTAAAGTGTAGTTGAAAACATTAAAAGCAACAATAAAATTTGCTTCTTATTGATTGAAAATTAAGAATTTATTGATGGATTATAGATCTGCATTTACAGAAATATCACTCATAGAAGCATCGATACAAAATGAACGCGATGTAGTACAACACATGCTGGAAAGCAAATACTGACATTGAAACGTGCATAAAGACTCATTTTCTAAGGGGTGCTTTCCAGGCCCGTGTCCAGAAATATTTGAATGGGGGCACCAGCAAATCATCGACAAGGTGCATAGAGTGTGGTATGTACAGGAAGGGGTAACCCCAACTCAAAATATTGAAATAAAGGAATGAAATGGTGGCTTCTGGTGCATTACTGAATCTAAATTTTGACTGCAACTTTGATGAATATAGTTCACCTCTCAACCGACCGTGGGGAGTGGATGGGCACGGGCCCTCTGGACCCTGTCCTGGAACAGAATCTGTTTTCAATAATTGCTTTTTTCACAAAATGGGCTCATTACTGCGTATATGCCTTTTTTCATAGTAGTAAATGACGTTAGCACTTGTCTCTCCGTATGCATCTGTCAAGTTCATTAAACCTTATTTACAACAATGTCTATGAAAGTGTTATCCGAGTGTTATTAGAATGGATTAATTCTACACGTGCATTAAATATACACTTACAAACCTGGGTTAAACCTAATCCAAACCTTCTTCAGAATAGAACACACTAAATGTGTGCGTACTTACGGTGGTATGTTTAGGACATGCATTTTTTGTTTAAGATTGAATTAGCTCGTGTGCACGACATCTTATCTTGTGCTTTCGACATCTTATCTAGTGCGCACGACAACTAAACATTGCTCGAGACATCTAATCTCGTGCACACGACATCTTAACTCGTGCGCACGACATCTTGTTTCGTGTGCACGGTATCCTATCTTGTGCTCTCGATATCTTATCGTGCGTACAACATCTCATCTTTGCTCACGACGTCTTATCTAGAGCGCGCCTCATCTTTGTTATTTGCTCACGACATCTTATCTCGTGCGCATGACATCTTATCCCGAACGAACGGCATCTTATTTTGAGCACTCGACATCTTATCACGAACGCACGACATCTTATCTCGTGCGCATGACATCTTATCTCGAGCGCACGACATCTTTACTCGAGTGTACGACACCTTATCTCGAGCGTACGACATCTTATCTCCTACGCACGACATCTTATCTCTTGTACATTACACTTTAGCATTTGGAAATTGGCATGGCACACCGGCCTTCGAAGCCTAGTTGTATTTATAGTTTAAATGTTATAGTTAAATGATTTTCCTTAGAGTCATGGCCCTTAATTTGTGGCAGCTTGTCTGACAAATTCCCAGATGATGTATTTCCAGAGCCAACAAAGCCTGCTACAGGCTTGTCACTTAAAAATCAGACGAAAATGCCGTTGTTGTTTTTTTTTTTCAATATCAGTGAATTGTTAGGGATATCTTGATAATGGTCAGTGAAAAATGAAATTTTAGAAAAGTCAGGAAATGGTCAGAGAAAAATGACATTGTGGGTCGATGTTTAAAATGCACATATTTCATACTATACGTGCACGTATAAAAACATGCGTACACGTGTAAATATATACGTCCGCGTGTACATTTCATACATGCACGCGTAAACGCCCACATATTTAAAAGCATGCGTTTAAAAATATACACGTGGACGTATATGTTTAAGCGTGCACGCACATTCTAGCTGCACTTACATATACGCCTGCACTTTTACATTTACAAGTATACACGTAAATATGTACGTACACGTGTAATTTAACGTGCTTAACGTAGCATGCTTAATTCTGGGTATATTATATGTACGCGTCCACCTATATATTTACCATTATACGCGTATAATTTTATGTGTGCACGCTTGATTCTTGATGCTTGTATATTTAGATATTTACAATTTACATGCAAGCGTATATTTATACGTACTCTTGCAATCATAGGTACACATATATATACACGTGCACGTATATATGGACATGCACGAGTAAATTTATACACACGTGCACGTCCATATAAGCATGCACCTACATATTTACATTTGCACATATATTTTTATCAAATATTTGATGTCATGGGAATGAAATAAAGCCACCACATGAATTTGATAATACACTAATGTAATAAAGCTTTGACGTTGACGTCGTTTTTAGTATAGGAGACGTTGGTCGAATTTACTTGGTCTTTAACTGGTAAAGAAAGAAGGAACTTTGATGTTTCAGCAGAAAAGGGTTCGTGTGATAAAAAGTATATTACGTTTGTGTCTTCCCACACTGAGTTTATTAAACGTGTTGCATGAAATTGATAAAATGCTCGACAGAGCCTTGCATTTTATTATTATTTTACTCAACTCGTTTAATAAATTCAATATTCTATATAAGTGCACGTGTATTTTGAAATGTGCGCTCATGCAAAGCAGAGACGAAATATGATATATATATGACCTGTATTGCGGGCTTATATCCCTGTGCCATCATCATCCTTTCAATTTTCACTAGTTTATGAAACTAGTTTTAAGAATAAAATGAATGCACGGATGTAACTAGCGAGCACTCCAAGAAAATACAATTGGGATCATGTATATGTTTATTTCACAGGAAACATACAACACTATATTTAAATTTCCGTTTGACATGTCGTACATAAAATGAGATAATAATTTCGTGGAAACGTCAACAAATGTAGAAATTCTCCATGTATCCCTATAGAAAATTTGTATCTTTTAGCGTCAACGGTTTGTATCTTTTAGCGGCCCTAAAAATGTTGTATCATTTAGCGTTAGTTTTGTATCTTTTAGCGAGCCTCAGTTTTGTATCATTTAGCGTTGGTCGTATCATTTTGCGTCCGTTTTGTATCATTTAAGGTGGAATGCGCCTAATTTGAGGTTATTGGGTTTCGTTTTGGCATTTTGCTATTTCTGTAACTTTGTAAATCTTCAAAAACGACCATTTTTGATGAACCGCGATTTCACGTCCATCAGACGATATTTACGGTAAAGTGATGTCAGAGGGACAAAAACTAACATGATGATGAAAATTTTATTTTCTGTCTATTTATGAGATAAAATTATGGGGTCACCGAATTCATTTTCGCGTAAAATTACATTACGCTACCCCTACCCTCAAATCACAACATAGCTTAGTTTACGTGTTTTTCTGATAAATCTCTTTTCAAATATTAGTATTTTACACTCTCATTCGTCACAGGATCTCTATAGACGTGAAACGAATCTTGGTACGTGAGAAAGAGGGTTTTCTTTTCAAAAGAGGTCTTTATAACTGTAAAACTGGCGACCGGTGCGAAATTGTTTCAATGCAGATTTTTTTTACATACGCCATTGAGACAATTATGCGTAAAATACTGATCATGTTATTTTTAAAAATCGCTTTGGATATATCTTTTATAATGATTATTATTTTTTCATCTTTTTTCTTATTCAAAATAATAATTAACAAGTTTCCCGTTGTAATGCACAGCTAAAATGAATAATGTATGCACATGCAATTGTATATAGTTCGGATTTTCACACTTGAAACATAATTATTGCAAAATATCATAGTTCAAGTATTTTAAAGTTTGTTATTTCGGACGTATGACCATTGACTTAGATTATATTTACTTCACAACAGCGGGTGTTAAGTGCTGTGTGGCGGCCGTAAAAAGTCGCCCCGACTTCATCTCAGTGTTGTTATATTTTCTGGTCCTTCGGGATCATTGATTTCAACTCGTTTAGTTTTGAAAATTGAATACTGCTTAAGCCGGTGCTAGGGGGCGTGGGCAGTGTTGCACTTTCCATTACTGCTCATGAACAGACCCAATCAAACCGAGTCTGCAATTTTCACTATTTGCTTTGTTCTCGGTGCTTTCGAGGGATCAACTTTCCAGATTATATTAGCCGCCCCGCCACGGGTGTAAATGTTGTTTAAATCTTGTTTCTCTTTTTACTATTCCTAACACTCCCTAAGCAAGCACGCACGCACGTATGCACGCACAGCTCGGTTAATTACCTGTTCCACATAAATGTTTCTATATTTTGACGGTAGAATTCGGTTTTAAAGGTCAGAGTTTAGTTTTCATTTTTTTAAATTTTATACCAGAGGCGCTATTTGAAATAAATTATAACTTCTATAATTTCCGTAATCATGATATAAGAGATACTATCCCCAGGTTACATATACGCGTGAGAGTATCCTTATAAACTTGCGATGAATGTTGAAAATTGTTACATTCTGAATTTTTACATCTAAGACGCTTACGTATTAAAATAAAAAGTGAAACCTTACAAATATACTCGTGCCCGAACAATTTCTAATTTCTCGTAAATACGAAATCGGGGTTGCAAGTTTGAGCCTCCAGTCCTCCGTACAAAGTTACGATTCTCGAGTCGCACATATAGATAATGGCAACTCAAAATTACACATGTTTAACAATCTACCGCTGTTCAATTACAGCGAGTCTCAGTCACAACCGCTACTTTCTTTCTTCCTTTTACCCTACCCGATGAGCTCAGTAGAAGGGGCGCAGATCTATAAATCGCGAAATCGATCCCCGGATAGGGCATGACGAGTTGATAGAAGACACGTGTCCGTAATCATTTGTCCTCCAACCCTGATTTATGTGGAGAAGTTGGAAGTTACTTGTTGAGAATATAGAATCCAGGAACACTGGCTATCTTAACTGCCCGCCGTAACATAGAAAAACTGCGCTACACCCAAAACAAACATTTTTTTTTTTTTCGTGGAATATTTAACAGTTTTAGCAGAATGTTTACTCATATTTGTGGTGTTTGATACGTTTCTACTGTTAGGAAAAAGTAGTGTTATATGTTTCTATTACGTGTCTATGAATACAAGGATAACCTTCTTTACACACATATCTGGAGAGCTATAACCTCTTTGCACAGGATGGTGTCGCTGTTCTAGCTAAGTTACTGAATAAATTAACCTTTTCAGAGCAGCAGCCTCCGTATAACAGATATACTCTGTTTCCCCGCGTGTATTCACAGAGGATGCACTATTTTCGAAATCAGGGTGTCCGACTACTCTCCAAACAATCGAAATATTGTATAATATAGTAAGTTAAAAAAAACAAAGTTTATTCAAACATGATGATATAAATTACCTTAAGGCTTTTTAAATTTTAAGTTGTATTCTATTTGTTTGCCTCTATGCTATTGCATGCTCTTTATATAACCAGTTTTACGCACAGATAATAAGACAGACAGACAAAATATTTTATTGACGTAAACTTTACAGTTTTTTTGTGATGAATACAATACATACAAATACAGCTTGTTTTTGTAAACATCAAGTTTGTAAACATTAAAGATTGCGTTTTGTAACCTAAACTCCGGCTTCCATATTTTAGTGTTTCTAGCATATGAAAAACATGAGCTCAAGATAAAACAAAACATAATAAAAAAATTAGAAATGTCATTTTGTAAGAAGAGAAATTTTTGTTTGAAAACGTGTAAACACGTATGACCTAGTAATCAACAACTATACACGGAAGTATCATTTGTATACGTAGAGCTAAAAGTATACCACTATTTACAGTAAAGATCACACCCTGTAAACAACTGTATTCCCCCTTTCCTCTTGTGAGTGATAAAAACAATAAACTGACAGCTAAAAGTTTAAAAACAGCATTTTAAAGTGACTGATTTGCTTTGAAGGTATGTATATTTACATTTTATCGGAAGCTAAACATGATTTGTTTCTGTATATAATGTATTAGTCTGATGACAGGTAGAATTATAGCAAAAACTTGATTGATCACTGATTTTGTGCAGACATTGTACATTGTCGGCGTCAAAAGTACTTATTTTCTTGCTTAAAGAATAAAAAAAAAACTTGTGACCTCTCTAGAGGCCATATTTTTTCATGGGATCTGTATGAAAGTTGGCCTGAATTTTCATCTTGATGATATCTAGGTCAAGTTCGAAACTGGGTCAACTGCGATCAAAAACTAGGTAAGTAGGTCTAAAAAAAGAAAACCCTTGTGACCTCTCTAAAGGCCATACTTTTGAATGGATCTTCATAAAAATTTGTCAGAATGTTCACCTTGATGATATCTAGGTCAGTTTCGAAACTGGGTTACGTACCGTCAATAACTAGGTCAGTAGGTTAAATAATATAAAACCTTGTGACTTCTCTAGATGCCATATTTTTCAATGGATCTTCATGAAAATTGGTCAGAATTTTTATCTTGATGATATCTATGTCAGGTTCAAAACTAGGTCATATGAGCTCAAAACCTACGTCACTATGTTAAATTATAGAAAACACGACGTCATACTCAGTTCAAAACTGGGTCATGTGGGACAGGTGAGCGATTCAGGACGATCATGGTCCTCTTGTTTATTTTTGTAAATGTGCATCGATATAGGACTGTTCGCATTAACTTTTCAATTTTAATGTTGAATGAAATCATTGCACAGATGTAAAGAACTCAAAATGAGTTTGTCTTTATCACAAGAAATAAAAAAAAAATCTATTGAATTACGCATTTTTTTATCTGGGAAAGCGGTAGAGTAATGTAATTCAGGGCAACGGTAATGCGGTGTCGATTTTGTCGCATTTTCTTAAATTGAATAAAATCTAAACATCAAAATCTTAGTTCTACACTGAAATGATTACGCCGCAGGTAGCAGAGTTTTAAAGAGTATTTTTGATTTAATTAAAATAGTAGATTTATGGAAGAAAAGAGAAGATACTGGAAAAAACTACTCAGTTGCGCTATCTTGTGATTTGGGGGTAGGGGTAGCGTAATGTAATTTTACGCGAAAATGAATTCGGTGACCCCATAATTTTATTCCTTCAATCGACAGAAAATAAAATTTTCATCATCATGTTAGTTTTTTTTTCTCAAATTCTATCGTTTGGTTTTACATGAGACAAGATTAAAGCAAATTTTATTCGAAGCTCAACGTCATATTTGTCGCTCTGACGTCACTTTACCGTAAATATCGACTTTTACTTTAAAATGATCTCCATAAATTATACACCATTTTGAAGACATTTTTAAATGAAAATATGATGAGTAACAAGCTAATCGAGTTTTGTAGAATGAAAAGAACGATTTACAAAAATCGTCTGATGGACGTGAAATCGCGGTTCATCAAAAATGGACGTCAATGGTCATTTTTGAAGGTTTGCAGAGAACAAAGTTACAGAAATATCAAAAAAGTAAAATGCGCAGACTATGAGGAATATTCTGAAATTTATATTAATCAAAATGTCGAAACGAAACCCAATAACTTCAAATTAGGCGCATATCACTCTACAATTTTCATTGGTAAAGACGTGGTCACTTGTTGACCCCCTATATTTTTGCGAAGGGTCAATAGATTTTTGTTTTGTTTGTTTGTTTTGGGTTTAACACCATTTTTCAACAGTATCTAGTTGTGTACAGTTCAATTACTAGGTCATACTTGTTTATATGTTTTCCAACCAAAATTTCTTACAAATTTATCTCTCCACTTTTGATTATGTTTTGATTTAGCTGAGCTCACGTTTCTTACACAAGACAAACAAAAATATGGAAACCTGAGATTATGCTACAAAACGCAATCTAATGTTTATAAACATGATGTTTACGAAAACGAACTGTAAACGGCGCGCAGTTAACCTAACTAGCGTTCTGGATTCAAGACCAGTACAAACCTGTTCTCCGCAAGTAACTGTCAACTTCCCAACATGAATCAGAGATAGAGGACTAATGATTTCAGACACAATGTCGTTTATTAAATAGTCACGGAGAACATACGCCCCGCCTGAGGATCGAACTCACGTCCCGGGATCCGTAGACCAGTGCTCTACCTACTGATAGAGGGGCGGGCTAGTAGAGTGGGAGGTGTAGGAACACATTTGTCTCGGAGCACATTTGTCTCACGAGGTGTGACCGATGTGCTCGTAATCATTCATATTTTCGACAAATTGGAAATGAGACAGATGTGTTCGACACAAAATAGGAAGGACACCCGAAGCACATTTGTCTCACATTCTATCATATCCTACTAAAATTCTACTTAAAAGGAAAACTGTTTCTGCTAAGTGCATTGTAATAGTCCGAAAAGGCGGATATAGAAATTAGGTGGTTGTCTCTGTCCGTCTGTCTGTCCACATTTACAACCTGAGAATTATCTGCGGTAACAGACCTACTTAGAAGTGTATTATAAAATCACTTAATCTAATAGAGTCTTCACTTGAAGTCTACACAATTAAGAAACCGCTGTCAGTTGCTACCTCTCCTTCATATTCGGTTTATAACCATGCTAGTTTTATAGAATAGTTCATTTTTCTTACCAATTCATTTATTTATTCTTTTATTTTAGTAATCAATTTGAAAAAAGTACGTCGCCGATAGGAATGAGGGGGTACTTGAAAGTTCTTGTTCTTTCATTACTTCAGAAGGAAACACTGTATTTTTACTTGTGTAGGCTAAATAAATAATAATCATCTTTTCAGTTACTCCACATAAAAATATCCATATTTCTGAGGTTTAGATAATTATCTTTAATAGGATTACCAATGACAAAAACAATAACTGCGCGTCATGACCTACCTGTCCAGGCGCGTCACGAGGTGTATGACATTGGGGCGACGGGAGACATTAATGGGGTGGGTATGTGAGGGGTGTCCCCTCCCAGGCAGTGATAAATATTTTGAAATGTGAGTGTCGGCGTTTCAGAATGATGAAATGCTTTGATATATGCCGATTTTTTGGCGGGACAATGTAAATTACCCAACTTCAAAGAGACATCAAAGAGCTTATGTGACGTCATCCCACCCAGTGGAAAAAAGGAGACTGTTGAGCAGGCTCTTATCATTTTCATTTTGAACATTGGTGTTACCAGCAGCAGACGAGCAGACGTAAGTAAAACAAATTTCCTTATCACTAACTCATCTAGCAGCGTCCCTAATTCAGTCAAAATAAAGTTTTGTAGGATTGTGAAATATGGCGCCGCCAGAAAAATTATATTTGATATATGTGTCCGTCGTAATGTTCTTTTATTTCGGACAATTTTGTGAAACATATACTGACAAAATTTGACAGTAACATGATATACTCGGTAAAAAATGTTCTGCACACACGGATGTGTCATAGCTTAACATAGAACTGAAAACGAAAATAAAATACAATCGCCATAATTTTGTTAGCTTTTAACTTGGGTAGGTAAATTCATTTCAAGTTTCGATTTTTTGGTTCAAATTATTTCAATACAGTCTTTTTATGATATAATATGATATTCCTTTATGAAGAAAAAATGATACTTACATTAATTCTGAGTTGTTAAAATTCTTGTTGTTTTTTTTTTGTGTGTTTTTTTTTTTCAGACCGCTCTGTATTTATTGAAGTTTAATTATAACCAATATTCTTGAAATACTTTTAAAACTTATTGTTGATCGTTCTGTTAAAAGTACCTTATAATTTGTTAATAACGAACAGGCATTTTATTCCAGTGTCCCCTGTCAATTAACAAGTTGAGTGAACACTGATTGTTATATGTGTCAATCAAAATATTTAAAGATTGTTAAGGCTGTTTTTACGGCTTTTCGTTGTCAAAATAATCTGCCGTTTAGTAAATGATGCTTCTTTCAATAATATAATATATAAACCATAGACAGATTTCAGAAATGCAATATTCGGGTAATGGCTAAGGCATACCAGGGGTAATATGCATTTCAAATGTATATGTGCCTTCTATGGTTTATCTGGAATGTCAACTCGTAAAAAAATTCAGGCCAATGTATGACAGACTATTAAAGGACAAACGACTACGATACCCGAGACATTATGATCGAGACTTAGCGATCCTGGAGAGAAGGAAGGAGGAATGAAAATGTTTAAATCTACAATTCATCGCTGTTTTAGTAAAACATTGAATAAGTATTGATACGTTAAACAGGGGTGGCGAAATCTGATTTTGACTTGCATGTCCGTTTTTGTCATTAGCTATTTTTTACTTGTCCGTATGATAGTTATATAGTAAATTCTGGTCAAATTTTACTTGTCCGTACAAGCTTTGGGACAACCTGGGCAATACGGACAATTGAATTTGCCGCCTCTGGTTAAAGTATAGATGTATATGGCTTATTATAAGCATTTCATGTGCAAAAAAAAAAAAAAAAAAAAAAAAAAAAACAACAGAAATTATATTATTTGTCACATGTCACTTGTGTGTGCTTACAAATATACAGATTAATTGATAAAATCGATAGGTGTGATAATCCAGTCAAACTCAATCAGTACTAATCAGAGACATGTGTTTGTTACGCCGCATATATTCAAGGGGTATTAATTGTGCGTTGGCAATGAACGCAGTAAACATTTATTTATGTATTAAACATGATATAATTCTTTTAAAAACTGATTTTTCATAATAATATTTCTTCTTAAGTCATCAAATTAAACGTGAAGAAATCATTCAGTTAGTTCCAATAATAAACATACGACCGGTCCTTTTCGAACAGCGCGGTTTATCACTGACATGTGTTTTGTGTATAATTCATTTAAAAATCGAATATTGATACTTCTTTTTATTTATTTATTACTTTTTATTTTGTTAAAAGAAATACGAAATATGAAGAAATAATTGAATAGTTTCTAATAATACACATGTGGCATGTCTCTTCCGATCATGTCCTTTCCAACCAGCGCGGTTTGTGCCACTTTTATTTTGTCTATGATTTATTTAAAAATCGAAAATTGCTATTTTATAATTCATAATTTATTTTCTTTTTTTCTTTGTCAAATGAAATATGAAAAAACAATGAAATGATTTCAAATAATAAACATGTGGTATGCCCTTTCCGGTCATGGTCTTTTCGATCAGCGCGGTTGATGTCATGACCAATATTTTGTATATAATTCATTTATAAATCGAATATTGATATTTTTTTATCTTAATTTTTTTTCTTTTTCATTTGTTAAATGAAATGCGAAGAAACAAATAAACAGTTTCCAATAATCAACATTCCGGTATCTAGTCATAGCGACGTAAGCGTACAGAATTTCCGTAAACTAAGATCCTAAAGTTATAATCTCGTATATTTATACAGAATAAACTTTTAATAAAATTCTCCAATTTTTCATTCATGTTTAATCTGATTGAGCATGGTTCTATAACTTACAAAAAAGATACAAGTGTTTATATAAGAGAATAATATTTATTTTTAAAAAAGGACAAGTGCATTTCGGTCATGGTAATTTCCCGCGCGGTCGCCGAATTTCAATCTTTGATGAAATCGTTTTGCGTTAAAGCATTCTATTTTCCTTTTGTAAATTTATTATTTATATTATACACGAATGATTTCTGCAATAAACCCTACAGAAATACCATTTATTAATAAAATATGGGTGTATTTCGGTTATGGAAATTTCCCACGCGGTCGCCGATCTTTAATCTCGTATAAAGTCATTTTGCGTGAACGTATTTCATTTTCGTTTCGTATCTTAATTATTTATGATATGTATGATTGAAACATTTCAACTTTAACTTAAAAAATACAGGTGTATTCCGGTTATGGAAAGTGTATTCCGGTGTATTCCGGTTTTTAGGTGGATTCCGGTTTAAAGGCCTAGATTCACTACTATATAAGTGTCCCCGCCCAAATCCAATATACAGCTCCCATCTTATCTGCTGCTTATCAGTGATTATGTAACAGTAACTGATTAGAGGGCAATTAGCACAGCAGGGACCCCTAGACCATGAAGATGTGTGCAGTGGAGTTGAAAGAAATTAATTTTTCTTCAGTGAATGTGGAATGATAATAATATTAATTATTATTTTGATATTATATAGATGATAATAACTATTACTTTAATTTATAATAATGATAATAATAATAATAATAAAAATAATAATAATAATAATTATTATTATTATTATATTACATAAAGGATGATTAAAGACACAGTAATAATATTGAAAATAATAATGATAATAAAACACAAGTATAGTGAAAACTTCATGAGTTCTTTGTGCTGACAAACAATATTTTTCTAATTGGAAACTCGGTTTCTTGTATTCATGTAATCAACATTATTTGAACTTCAAATTATTGTGTTCCATCTATACTGAATTTTCATTTTCAGTATGTTGCCAAAAATGACTTTTTTCATGCTTTGCTTTGTAACTTTGAAATGCACATACTGTTTTCAATTTTTAGACAAATGTTATTTACAGTATTCTGCAAGCTTTATATGAGTGAAAGTCACATTTTTCTGAAATATCACAATTCTCCAGACAAACTTTGAAAAAATAAAAACTTGGATATTTCTTTAAGTAAGTTTAAATTATCATTATTTCATTATTGTGAAAATAAGTTTCTGATTATCTTATTATTGTGTTTGATCAACAAATATTTTTCTTTACACAGAAATGAAAAAAAAAACTAGTATAACTTTAAAAGTTATCAATTATATCAATTTAAAATAAATTACATTGTTTCCCCTTCTCACTAATTGATAGACTTGTAAGGTAGACTTACTCTCCAATAAACATTGACCCTTGTTTATTGGAACCATACTGTGATGGTCATTAGCCCCCAACTGTGCTGGTGAAGACGGAAATCCCTTGGCCCACTGCCAAAATCTAGGCCTTTAATGTGTGACCGCAAGTATCCGTTCTTGAGTAATCCATAAAAGAAGTCCCCAAGGGTCCTCTGTCAAAAATGGTTAAATCACTGTTTTACTACCAAACACTAATAATGCGTATATCCTCCACGCTGAATGTGACACTCTGCTTGATACTGCTGATTAACTCATTCTACCCGCGCGACGCATTAATGCGTCGGCCGATTTTTATCTGTATACCGCGCGCCCATATCGAACTTTCTGTACTAAACGCGACCGCTAGTAAGCCTTGCTGAAAAAATCGATAATCTTGTAACTTTGATCGTTATCTTCCGTACATTTACGTCCATCTCCGAAATTTAGCGGGGGTCCGTAAACCATGTTTTCAATAAAATCGATATTTATTGCCTTAAGCTACATCTAATTAATGGCTTAATGGACACTTGTTTACTGGTGGTAGAAAAACATCTGTAAATATGTAGGCAAAAAGATCAATTCAATGGACTTTTATATCTCAAAAGACCAGAAAATGTAACACTCAGAGTCCAAGTAATGGAATAGTTTTTATTCAAACAGTTTTATTTTGCCGTAGCTCTAACTTCTTGATGAAAAAACAAGGATCTGCCATAATTAGATCTGAAAGTAAGTTTATGCGATCTCAGTTTGTTACCAGATATTATCAAATCTATTAGAAGAAAACATATTTACTTACAAATGAATGTCTCCTTTTCACATTGTTATTACTTATATAACATACTGTAAAATCATATGATTTTGTGGAGATGAAATTTCGTGGTTTCAGCTAGAAAGACTTCATATGGGGGATCTGTTTTTCAATATTTCATGGATAACGTGTTAAGATAAAATGAACGAGAAATTCGCTCATTTGTTTGTTGAGATTAAAGTTTGTTTATTGACTCGACCACAGAATGCACGAAAATTAGTCCCCCACAAAAATTAATAATATTACCGTACTAGACGCATAAAACTTTTGTATATTAAGATGTATTGAAATGTTAAATATTCCCAAAAATATTGGACAGTCATACATGTACAGTCATTAATGGTGTAAACTATTTGTAAATATGAATCATAAACTACACAAAAAGTGCAATATTTAGCTTTTAACATATTAAACATTATGCAGAATATAAGGTATGTATTCATTTTGTCCCAGTAATGTAGATGTTCATATTTCTTCATTTGTAATAACAGGTTTTGAGAGATAATGAAAATGTGTGTGGTGTAAATATGCCAAGCTGAAATCATAAGCTTCTACTTTAATACATTAATCAAATATCACTGCCATATTTGTTCAAGTAAACCTTAATTGTTTAGGTATTTCTTATATTTAGTTTCACATATTAATGTATAACATTTTTGTATGATAATAAAAATGATAACTAAATATTTCATACTTTAAGCCCACAGGCTAAAGTTCTACCTGACTTTTAGTCATCAATGTCTTTAACTAGGAGAAATCATTTTTCTCCATTTTTTGTGTTGCTTAAAAAGACTCCGACATAGAGATCATATACTGGCAAAATTTCTGAAAATATTCAGCAGATTGTATTTATCATAAATATTCAAATAGAAAGATTTCATTCTTCTTTTTACTTTTAAAGTTTACTTATAGAAAATTGATAAAATATCAGTCAGGACCTTGAAACATTTTAGATACATGTGAGTGTTGATAAGGTATCTGTAAACAAGTCTTAATTACTTTATGCTTGAGTTTAATATGAAACAGGAAAGTAGTTTTATTGAATTAAATGACATGCATAGACAAATTCACAATGTCAGTATTTCTTATATCTCTCTTATAATGTTTTGAAGTACTGAAGTGCTTCAGCCCATTCTACATTCAACACAATTTTTTTTAGCTCATATGTCACAAAGTGACAAGGTGAGCTTTTGTGTACAAATCATAAAACAGTGCTTAGCGAAAACAATACAAATGATAACAATGTACAACACAGAAACAGTACAAATGATTATACAGTACTTCACTGAAACATAATTTACAAGTGGTAATACAGTACAAAACGGAAACAGTACAAATGATTATACAATACTAAGCAGAAATAGTACAGATGTCAATACAGTACTTAGTGGAAACAGTACAAATGATTATAAAGTACTAAGCGGAAACACAAGAAATTATACGGTTCTTCATGGAAACAGTACAGATGATAATACAGTGTTGTGCAGTGAAAAATCAGAAAAGTCGGTAAAAAATCAGATAGCACAAAAATGTATATCTTTTAACATAGAAACTGCAATAAGGATAAATTATTCAATAAGTTTATGTTGCTAAAATTTTAAATAACGAAAATTCTTTTTATGTTTTCATGACACTTGTCAAAACTTTATTTTTGTCTCAACTTTGACACATCTATGCACTTTAATCTTTGATAGTCCAGAATGTGCTAAAAGGCTTCTAAGTCTGTTTGTGATAGGGTCATTGTGACTGACTTGATAATTTAAATGTTAAGACTTCCTGACTGATAAGGTGTTGATTGCTGTCAAAACTTCTTAATATTTCAAATACTTGTAATTTTATTATTACCCTGTATGCTTTCTTGAATTTGATTGGTTTATAATGTTAATTGCACTTACAATAAGGATCTTTTCAATTGGTCAGTTACGATATGCTGAGAAAAATATATTTTGAAGACAGCAAGTTTGAGAGAATAACTTTTGATTTCCAAGTAGAAACATCGTGGTTTTCCACTAGAACATATGATATTTTAATATTTAAAGCTTTTTACTAATTGTTATATTCTACGGATATCCGTGTGAAAACTGTTAATTGTGACTTTAAACTGTGTGGTTTTCCACTGAAGAAAAATAAAGAAGATAATCTGGAACTGTATTTTATTATTTGGACATAATAAGTAGTGCCATAGTATCTATAACATTCCAGCAAAATTTGGGCATTACACGTCCTTAGCAGAAACATTACAAATGATTATAAGTACTTTACGGAAACAGTACAAATGATAATACAGTACTTAGCAGAAAAAGTACAGATGCTAATTCAGTACTTAACGGAGACAGTACAGCTGATAATACAGTACTTTGCTGAAACAGCACAGGTGATGATACAGTATTTAACGGAAACTGTAAAAATGATAATACAGAACTTAGCAGAAACAGTACAGATGATAATATAGTCCTTAGCCCAAACAGTACAAATGATAATTCAGTTCTTAGCAGAAACAGAACAAATGATAATACAGAATATTGCGAAAACAGTACATATGATAACCCAGTACTTCGCAGGAACAGTGCAAAATATAGTTCTTAGATGAACAGTACAAATGAAAACACAGTTCCTCGCAGGAACAATACAAAAGATTATACAGTACTTCGCATAAACAATGAAAAATACAGTTCTTTGCAAAAACAGTACAAATACAAGTAATACAATATTTCGCCTAGCTAGTACAAAATTGGTGGAAACAGTACAAATGATGATACAGTACTTTGATGAAACAGTACAAGTGATAATACGGTACTTAGCGCATGATATATAGATATAAAATGCAAAATCACCTGCATACCTCTATCATGTAATCTGTTTTTTTTTACCAATGTTCCATATTTTCATTTTCTAGTGTTATTCGATACTTTCATATTTGAGATAATACTTTCATATTTGAGATATACATAGTATATTGGCAGTTCTGCAGTGTCTTAGTAGAACGTATTTGTGCTCGTATAACATGTATAGTTTCTTTTACAAACAACATTATCATTGCTGAAGTCATTTCATACATACATGATAGCCTTTTTTACTATTGGCATCCTTTAATGACAATTTATGGATACACATGCTGTTCTCGTAACAAATACTCGAACATAAAATAGATATGGCTCATTTTGATTTAATTTGTAATTTTGAAAGTCTTTAAACTTGTTCGATCTACAGCGGAATTTGAAACAACAAGTACTGATTTATCCTTTGAAACACAGACACTGTGTGGATATTTCATATCTAACTTGTACGATGATAGGACACGACCTGTTTGAGAGATCTGTACAATGGAATTTGTATTTTCACTGCAAACCAGGATACAGTCGGATGGACCTACTGCTACACCACGTGGTGCCTTGGTCTGATCATCCTTGACAACAACTCTGGTGTTGCTCTTGATGTCATATATGTAGACAGTATGCTCGTTTTTATCAGTGAGAACCACTTTGTCACTGTTCCTTATATATGTACTTGTACTAGTACCTATGGGATATTTCTTGTTCGGAAAGTTGATACTGAAATCTTTCTCTTCTCCTGACAGAGACACAATACGAACAGGTCTTGTATCATCGTAAGTTCCAACAATAAAGTTTCTCTCATCTTTCATACATATAGAGGCATACTCTGTCTTAACTTTACATGTCCTGATCAAAGTTATCTCGTTAGATTTACTGACACGTAGAAAGTCTATCTTGTATTCATTGGCACTTGTTATCGCCACTTCCTCCTCAGATACAGCAACAACACTCTGTGGTATATACGATAACTGATATGATCCTACTTTCTCAAGCTTCTCATTGTAAATCAAACATTTCTTGTTTTTATTATCCACGGCAACTAGTCTACCATCCGGCAGGAAATCCAGTCCTGAGTATAACGGTTCCTTGACATCATCTCCAGTCTGCTTCAGATCAATGGAAGTAATCTTCGTTAACTTAACAATCGGATCTACAGGTCTTATAGATTTCACATCTTCCGGTTCGCAGTATTTTAATGTCAACTGTCCCGGAACGTAATAAGAAATCTGAAATGGGGGCAATTTTATAGTGTCATCAAAATCAAATGAAACGGTCACAGTCTCTAACCTTTGACATTCCTTGTCAACGTTGCTGCTAAATTCATCGACTTGCTTCTTCATTCTATGTTCCAATATAAACTGTTGTGATGGCGTCCCGTTCTTATGAACGTTATCAATTGTTTCAAGAGATTTCGTTGCATCAGCAACGAGTTTCTCTCTGTCTGATTGTTTCCTTGTTAGTTTATTGAGTGTTTCTGTCTTAAAAGATTCAGCATCCTTAGCAACGGAAACTTCCAAATCGTCAAACATTTTCATAACATCATCACGCATTCGCCTAATTGTTAAAGACACTTTTTTTACATCTTGATCCAATTGCTCTTTTGATGACTTGGCGTGTTTAACGATCTTTTCAGCCTTCTCTTTTACTTCTTGCAACTTGACTTTTAATTTGGAATTTGCTAATGCAGACTTTCCGGCAATCTTCTGAATTTCTACGACACTGTGACATTTCCGGTGATCTACAATAGCACAGGTACTGCAGCAAAGCTGATTCTCATCTTCACAGAAGAATTTTAAAACTTTCTGATGCTGAGGACATTGATCTAGTCCCTTCATATCAAACGAGACTGGTTTTGCTTTCAATTCTTTTGCGTTCACTAATTTGTGATTTTTCATGAAAGAATACGTTTTGTGTATGTTTGAACAATCCATGCACTGAAATTCATCACAAATGGAGCAAAACACATCAGCTACTGTTTGTTTATCCTTACTGGAGCATGGTTGACATAATATCTGCTCTGTTCGTCCAGGAACTGCATCATCGGAACTGTTATTTTCCATATTTCCACTCCCCAATTCCGCCATTTTGAATCGTAAAATTATAAAATTCTGTTTAACAAACGCTATTTCAACTATACGTTTAAACCTGTCTAGTTATACATTGAGATAAACCCTCTTTTATCAGTAAATGGAATGAGGAAGTAAATTGCGTTTGAAATACATGATAATACGTACAGGTTTTGTAAACATACATTTCTTTTAGATAATTATTGATAATATATATAAGATATAAAGAAAACGTTATGAAAATAACTTGAAACTGCTTCGATGACATATTTTGTTGCCTACATTAAGATTTTAATATGGGAGCGCCTTTAATTGGCATTGGTTTCGAGTTACTTTATCCTTAACGCTGTTGTTTCCAAACCGTCATGCAAAAATTGGAGAATTCTTTAATTCGAGAAGTTTGGTGGCCGTCGGCTCCTGACATTTATGTATGCACATTTGATCTATTCCTCGCAGTTAAAAGCTGGAACATCGTTATTTATATATAAATATAGAATGAGACGCGAAAGTATTGTATGACACTTTCATCACGTGGGCAGTAAACAAGCCGCGCCATGAGAAAACCAACATATTCGCTTTGCGACCAGCATCGATCCAGACCAGACTGCGCGTCTGGTCAGGATACATGCTGTTCGCTAATGGTTTCTCTAATTACAATAGGCTTTGAAATCGAACAGCATGGATCCTGATCCGCGCAGGCTGATGTTGGTTTTCACATGGCACGGCTAATACACTTTGCACGCGTTTATTTTGCTTCTAAGAATAGAGCGGATAAGTATCTATAGGTATCGCAAACTACTGTGTCGTTTTTTATTAAAAAACAACAACAACAATAAGTAGCACTCTCGATTAAAGCGAAGATATAGTTATATACGCTGGATATCAATAGATGGCTTGACGGCGCTGTAGGTTGAGTGGATGGATATGTATCCATTTTATAGCGATAGTTTTGACAGTTCGAACCTTGCATTCGACCGACATTTTGTTGCATGACATACTTTGTGGAAAAATTGTGTTTCCCTGGTTCCGAATTCATTCTTTTGTTTCCTATTTTCGTATAAAATCGGTAGTATCCTTAACTAAGTCGATACTGAAATCATGACCGGACAATGCTTTTATTAAATTGAAATGTAGGCTTGTAAATTTATTAAAACTAACCCGTACAGGTTAAAATATCACAGGAAAGCTTGAAAAACATAAAACCATATTAAAGGCGAAGTGTATATGTATAACGTGTCAATAGTGATATACCGCTGGATCAACAAGAAATCACGGACTGCATCGTAAAATTTTTACGTATTGTCTGCAAGTATTGGCCTGGCACTCATTAATCTTCGCCAATGATTTCGGGGATTTTCGTTAGTTTACGCACAATTTCTATCCTTAAATTATCTATACATGTTTTACTGAAATAACCTATATCAAAATAAAAAAAAACAAAAAAAAAAAAAAAAACAATGACACGATGACGTGGTGGTAAGGTGTCTGACTCCCATGTATGCTACCACGAGTTCAAAAACATCTCGGACCACTTTCTTTAAAAGTTTTACTGTAATTCTATATTATCGATATTGCTTTAACATTAATTCTTACAATATTAACATAACAAATTTCACGAATTCTATCTGTTATTTGTAGTATTGATTTTCTTGAAACGTTGTTGACAAGTGCATTTTCTTTTTTATGAGAAACTTGTACATAATTATTTTTTATTCATTTTGTTCCACAACGGTTAGCTAGACTACACGTGTATTTCTTTCAAGAAATTGACCATAAAGTTTAATAGTTTAATCAGGTATGTGTGGCATTTTTTTCACTTGTAAAATTTGAAGATAAAATTTGAAAAAAAAAAATAGGTCAGATGCAGTACTCGAACAATCTACACCGAGATTGGCAGGTTATCGCAGCTACTGGCACATGCGATATAAGCTAAATTATAGAGTAGTTTATCATGCAACTACTATGCAAACTGCAAAGTGCCAGCCTGATATCACTTACCTGCTATTTTGTTTTGATATCAGGTCATTGAACTGATACCAAAATTAAGCACCTCCCATATTGATGGACTAATTTTTACCTCAGTTTCCTTCCACATCAAATTTTACGACAGAATCCAGTTTTGATGTTGCATAACTTTTTTTAAAAACAAATTCTGTAATCTCAACTCAACTCCTTAAACATGTTTGTCTCCACATATATCACACAGACAATATCACTTAATGATGTCACTGTGGAACGTTTGTCGTGACATCACAATGTTTATATGCCTTAGATCAATTTTGGAAAGGTTTACAATACACTTGACAACTTACTTGTTTTTGATTTATGCAAATAAGGAAAAAAAAAACCAAAATCTGACACGTTGTCTTATTTTACTGAAAATGCCATAAAACCTTAGAAACTGTTGATATCAAGCTAAAACCTGTAATAAGATGACATTGGTAAACATTACAATATGGCCAGATGAGGATGGAAATACTTTGAATAGAATTTGATACAAAATGACAAACTTATTGCAATTTTATTGCAAATAAGGATAAACCCTCAAAATATCACATTTTCACTGTTTTGGGTGTATTTTTTCAAAAACTGCATATTTGTGACCTAAAGATTGCCAATTTCTGGCAATTAGAGGTAAAAATGAACATATTTAACAGTTTAAATATGTAATTTGTATGCAGATCAGAGTAGAAAATGAAAAATCGGGGCAAAACAAGGCTACATTTAGGGTCACTCCTTGAAAATTATGTCGCGACAGCTATTTTTGGCAAAATCTGACACGTTGTCTTATGTAACTAAAAATGCCATAAAACCTTAGAAACTGTTGATATCAAGCTAAAACCTTGTATTGTTTTCAAGCATTTAGGTTGCTTGTACATTTCAAATGAAACTGGCACAATATCAGAGAAAAAAGTTTTTCTTATAGCCATACAGATACTAAATAGGAAAATGGCGCGAAAAAAATGGTAGTCGCATAATGGCAGATACAAATAGTCCTCAGTTTGCTTGTTTTTTGCTCTGTAGAGCTGTTTTCCTTATTTTCTTTGCATTTTTCCCCAAAATCTTATGACAGATCTATGCTTGACAAATTGATAAGATATTCATAATGAAATAAAAACATGACAGAATTTTTCATTGAAACTTAAATCATATACCACCATTACAATTTGGGCTCTCAGTTTTAGCTGATTTTGCAGTTTGTGTGTATGACTGAAAATATTTTTCTTGCGTCAAAAATGACCCCCACTTTTCTTTGATTTTTATTCAGCACTGACAACATTCTTCAAGAAAATGTAAGTTACAGACATTTACGAAATTGCATACGTAGAACGCCGAAATCGCACATGGAGAATAGCAAAATTGCATACGGAGAATACCGAAATCGCCTACGGAGAAGACCAAAATCGCATACGGCAAGTACCGAGATCGCATACGCAGAATGCCGAAATCACATACGGAGAATACCGAAATTGCATACGGAGAATACCGAAATTGCATACGGAGAATGCCGAAATCGCAGAATGCCCAAATCGCATACGGAGAATACCGAAATTGCATACGGAGAATACCGAAAATGCATACGGAGAATACCGAAATCGCAGAATGCCGAAATCACATACGGAGAATACCGAAATTGCATACGGAGAATACCGAAATTGCATACGGAGAATACCGAAATTGCATACGGAGAATGCCGAAATCGCAGAATGCCGAAATCGCAGAATGCCGAAATTGCATACGGAGAATACCGAAATTGCATATGGAGAATACCGGATTTTGCCGATTGTTATTACGTGTCCGCTACTTAATATTATAAGCATAATATAACATGATTTTTACCATCTTAATTTTAATGTACATGTATAGAGAAATGCTATTTGTTTTACTAACTAAATCCTACGTGGGACGTATCAGCTCCTAAGTACAGGTGGCTAACTTCTACGAATGACTTCCAATTTTGGATTTTCTGAGTCCATTGACTCCTCTAAAAAGAGACAAATACTAAAAGATCAATTCTGCGGTCTTTGGCACATATCATTTCTAATTCAAATTTGGAAATATTACTTTCCTTTGGTGTTTGAAAATGTCTTTACCGGTATTAAGTGTTATTACATGACTATATTCTATTGTTTCTCTGATAGGCTGAAAACGGTTCGAAAAGTAATGAGTACATATCATATCAACTTATCTTGGGTTATAAATAGTAAGAAAATAAAAATATATCAAAGTAGGTGCTTGGAAAACCAATATCAACCTGATTTGGTCTAAATTTATTCCTTGATACAGTTGTAATAACAAGACTGGCTACATTGTATTTATTTATTCATGTAATAAAACAATTATTGACTTTTTCATAGGTTAAAATCAGGATTTATCAACCCTCAAAAAGTTATATTAACCTCGCCTTCGGCTCGGTGAATATAACTCTTTTCGGGTTAAAAAAGTCGATAATTGTATAATACTGCAAGTAACTGGAATGTTATGTTATTTTAGCGATGTATAGTAAAGTGTTCTAAAGACGTAAACTATTTTATGGCACTATCACCGAGTACACGGGAAATGAACATGTATATATATTTGACTGATCACCAGTTGTAATGTATTTTTATATAGGAGGAATGATTTTGATAAAAATATTAAATTATCTAATTTTACTTGAATTGTCAAGCGTATTTCATATACCTGTAAAAAATTTCATTGAAATCCGTCTATAAGACTTTTTGAAGTGAAAACCGCCAATATACAGTAATAATAAATCTGCATTTTTCATGAAAACATTTCGTAATTTCTTTTTGCCTATCGCAAAAAATTCTAGAGCTTCATGCGAAGTCTTAACGACAAATACTGTATATTCAAAGAGTACATATCTGCAGAAACCAAGATTTATATACAAGTTAATATTACCTTCACTTGTGTGGTCGTTTGATGTAATTTAATGTCATTTCCAGCAACTAAAGGCGGACAACTAAACAAAAGTGTTCCTTGTCTGTGACAAGTTCCCACTTGAGACAGAGGTGGAGGACCCACTATATTTTATGAAGTTGTGACCGGAAGCGCTCACTGCACCCAGGTATCAAACTCGCGACATTTCCAATTTACATTCTTGTGCTATACCTACGGTCTTGACCGGAAGCGCTCACTGCACCCAGGTATCAAACTCGCGACTTTTCAAATTTACAGTCTTGTGTTATACCTACGGACTTGACCGGAAGGACTCACTGCATCCAGGTATCAAACTCGCGACTTTTCTAATTTACAGTCTTGTTCTGTACCTGCGGACTTGACCGGAAGCGCTCAATGCACCCAGGAATCAAACTCGCGACTTTTACAATTTAAAGTCTTGTGCTGTACCTACGGCCTTGACCGGAAGCGCTCACTGCCCCCGGCTATCATACTCGTGACTTTTCCAATTTACAGTCTTGTGCTATACCTACGGACATGACCGGAAGGGCTCACTGCATCCAGGTATCAAACTCGCGACTTTTCCAATTTACAGTCTTGTGCTATACCTACGGACTTGACCGGAAGGGCTCACTGCATCCAGGTATCAAACTCGCGACTTTTCCAATTTACAGTCTTGTGCTATACCTACGGACTTGACCGGAAGGGCTCTTTTCGATATCGCGGGGAGATTGAACTCATTATATTTGGATTTGCAGTCATAATGATCCATCTGCACTTTAATCAATCGATTTACCATTTATTTAGTTTCATATCAAGCACCGACCTGACAAATGACTGAGAGCTGGTATTTGGTCGGTATAAAAATAGACATGTTGTTATTTGAAAATCTTAGTGTTGTCTAAATCAAATCTAAACTTGTACATTATATGAGTTAGTAATCAATTAGAGAGAAACTCCTCCAAATAACATTATGAATTCTTACATATACATTTTTTTAAACATATCAATTCTTCTGAGTGACAGTTTTGACTTCATGAATGAAGAACGTCTGATTAAGTCAGAAGAAACAATAACATATTATTTTTGTGTCAAGAAAATGCTTATCCCAAATGCACATGTCAAAATGGAACCAAAAACGACAGAACTGTAATTTCCATCAACATTGTAACATTGAAAATATTTTTAAAACGCGGCAGAATTGTTAAATCAAACACAGACTACTAGAACAGCCGAATTCGACCTCCTGTCACGTTTTTATCACCAAGTGACATTTAGTGCCGAGCACGCGACTATACATGTTTTAAGATTCATTATCCTTGATGAATTTGAACTTTGGGAATCTGTCACAGTATGGGCTAAATTGACTATTTGCAAAAATGACCAGGTAGCTCAGTCAGTATAACATTGGACTTGGACCGGGTTCGAACTCTGGTTGTGATACACATGCTTCTCACCTGTACCATGAACTTAGTCATAAATAATTGAATTTATTTATAAATTTTTCGTATAAATTTCGTTTAAGTTTATTTGTCTTAGGAGCTAAAATTCATAAGCTTATTTACAAAATATTATCTAGGCAAAATGGAACAACGTACATTTTTGTATACATAAAATATAACAATTTGCGTTAAACTATTGGGTATTGTCCGTAAGTATTGACCTGGCACTCATGAATATTCCATATATTTCCGTAAATTTATCTTCGGTGTCCGAACATAATAGCGACATAACTAAATATTACATATATCGTTCTTAATTGATATACTGTCACATGTGCAGGTAGCTGTGCGGACAAAACGTTTAGCTGCTAATGTCAGGATTATGGGTTCGAGTCCTACGTCTGAACATATCTTATTTTTCCCTCAAATTTTATATGCAGACTTACTACCCATTTGATCAAACGTATTTATGGTTCATTTACTAGTATTAAGAGTAATCATATTTACCCGTTGTAAAAAAGTGGAATAAAATTGTTTTAAAAGTATCTTAGATAAAACGACAAATTACCTGTCACTAGCGTTCCAGAAAATAACTACTACAAGAGAAAACAATTAAATTTCATGAAATATGATACATAAAATAATGTAAACGATAACATTACAATACATTAAATGAAATAAAGATCTATTTAGTAAGTGATTCCGAACCCGTGGTAACATGCGTTGAAGTCAGACACCTTATCTCTACTCCACCGTGTCATCGATTAACTTTACATGTTACTTTAGTAATGTAGATACTTTCAGGATACTAATATTGCGTAAATTAACGAAAACCCCGAAAATATTGGCGAAGATTAATGAGTGCCAGATCAATACTTACGGACAATATTACATAAATTATTGACTCGCTGTCAATTTAACTACATGGCTATCAAGTCCTCAAACATGGTTATTTGCATCTTGATAATTCAAACTATTTCTTCCTACTGATCATATCAAAAGGTTTTACCACCAGTTTGAATCATACCGTCACTATAATTCTACATTATTGTGCTTAAGATAACCTCGTTAAATGAAACGAGGAAGCAATATATGAATGGTCGTTGGTATTCTCACACTGAAATCTATTAAACTGCAACAAAAATATATTACAGTTTAATTTAAAACCGCTCGAATGAAATAAGTTCTCTAGAAAGGTCCATTTCTGGCTATGCACCGACAAAATCTCGTGAAATATATCTGTAATGACCGGACTCAGGTTCATTTCTATTTCGATGTAATGGTTTGGTACGGACTGCTGTTAAACCGTCGGCTAGAGAAACTGACCTCCGTAATAGTTCCAGTCTTTCAGTTTTTGTATGATACAGTACATTTTGAAATGTGCTCAGTAGGAGGTTAAAATTCAAGGAAAATATCTTTTTATGTACCTCAGATTGAGAAACCGGTACAATTACAAAATACTTTTAACCCGTTGATTAGCTTTCACTAGCATTGATTAAAAAATTGAAAAGTTACACATTCGACATTGGAAATTCAAAATAAGAATGGCACTGGATATTGAAACCAGAATATATTTGCAGAAACTCCGTTCACAAAATACTGTATCTAATGGGTTTTATTATGTACCTCAGATTAAAGGTATACTAGACCCTTTCGTATTTGAAATATGAGCAGTTACTTCATAGAGTGAATGTAAACGTAAAGTAAACACATTTGTATGTATTTAAAGCACTATGCATTCAGTTGAAAACAGTATACCCTTAAAGCTACTCGCCCACAGTTTTGTTGAATTTTTCAACATGTTCATTTCCACCAAGTCTGGCATAGAATGTACGATATATGGCATCAATGAAAGTCAGATATGGGTAAAAATGCAGTAAGAGAGTACATTTTCTGCCATATTTCAAAACTGTTGCAACGGTGTATTACCTTCTGCACAATATTTGTGGTTATTTATCATAATATCCTGCAAAAGTCTTTTGTAAAAAAAGGTTTTACCACTTGTCACTTTCGGAGCACTCAAATTTTACGATTTATTTAGATAAATTATTTTTCGCCTAAAATGAGTGGGTTAGTCCCTTAAAATATGCGTACAGCTGAACTCAGTATAAATGTGTACATGTACTAGTACTATACCATTATAAAAATAGATTATTTTAACAAACAACTGTCACCGAATGACCTTGAATTATTAATGTAACTCTATATACAAAATTAATGTATTTATTGTAAAGTTAAAACATATAATGAAGATTTCAATATTTGAAGTAAATATCTAAAGTTAAAATACGTTAGTGAATTATGTTCATTAGATATCTTTAACAAAATCATCTTCTGACGGTTTGTATTATGTACCTGAGATTAAAACACTGAAACAGTACTTATTATTTGTCGGTTAGCTTTGGTTAGCCTTGACAAAACATTGAACTATATATATATTTAAAATAAATTCTGTTTATACAAATGCGCTTCAATAATTTGAACATTGCAAAAGTCCAACCTCCTGCTGGATGAAAATGTCTGTTAATGGTTTGCCTTATAATAAAGGCAAATTATGGAAATAACAAACTTACAAATATATACAATGTTTCAAACTATTTGTTGCCAAATCGTGAAAGTGCATTACATTAGAACTGGTTCTTTTATCCCTGTTACCATTAATTCCAACGTTAGAAACATTTTAAAAAGTCACAGATATCAACTAGTGTGTAAAGTTGGCAAAAAGTTCAACATTGACATTAGAAGCGAGAACGTAATCGGACATTCAAAGCGTGAAGTTGAAGAGAAGATAATCATTCGACATTTGACATTCAAAATAAGAATGTCATCAGACATTTAAACCAGGAAGACATTGTACATTTGTACATTTCCTACAAGAACGACATTGAACATTCACACCAAAAATAAGATTTGGCATTCGAATCGAGAACGACATTGTACTTTCGAATCAAGAACGGAATTGATCATTCAAACCCCCAACGGCATTCAAATATAAAACGACCAATGTAACTCCTTTGTTCGAAGTATACATTAACTACAACACTGGCCTGACTGGCTGCATTGTTATTAAATTTTACTGCAGAAATTTTAAAGTAAGTTCTAAGCCTCTTTTAATAGCACCTTTTTATTCAACGGAGTTAAGGGCAAAATATCAATATAGAAACAACAGGCTGGAGTTACTTCCAATGTTAATGATAAAACTTATATATGAGAAATATGACAGAACAAAGATAGGGGTGGGAGACAGTCTATTATAATTTATAAAACTTTGCACTAGAACTGCAACTCGTCCTTACTCTATCTAACTTACTTTTTAAATTACTTCCCTTTCTGTTTACTCAAATAAGAAGTGGTGTTCTAGTTTATGGTCAAAAAGATGTTACCTTATCTGTGAACAATTTTGATAAAATTAAAACAATATGTATACACGTCTTGTAATACAATATATTTACAAATGATGCATTACATGTTTTACAGAAAACAGTACATTACAGCTACACTTTATAGAGAAAAACAGTGTATTACAACTACTAAGTATATATGAACAGTATGCTACAATTACGCATTGTACAGGAAACAGTGTACAGCAATTACACTTTATACAGAGAATAATAATTAACAGAAAACAATAATTAGCACGTTTACACTTTGTAGACTTTAACTTTCCGTTTGATTTTGATAAAAAAAAACGTGAGTATTTTTCATAATAAAAACTGCCATAATGGGTATACTTGTTGTAAATATGTCTACATGCTTCAAATATATGAAGACAGTGACGATAACAATGTTAAAATGTAGAAGCAAACATTAAGTTCATCTACGTTTGAGGAGTTTAAATAATTGTTTTAATTAAAGGTGTTAATGTAGTTTTACTATTTGAATAAATTATTGTTCTGAAATCAAGAATGTTATTAAACTTCCCTTTTTTCGGGGAATTTTGTGTCCAGAGGAAGTACAGTCAATAGTAACATGTTTGTTAAGCCAATTTGATGATATTGATCAATATTTTCACAGTTGGCTTCTATGACGTTTTTGCGTACAGAAATGTTCAACAGTATAAATTTTGATAAATATTTCCATTGTTGTATAGGCCTATTGATCTTCTGGCAATAGGTCCGTAAGCTTGATTTTTTTCACTATTTGCAAATTATCAGTTACAGTCCATACATTGCTGTTCATTTTATGCTAATATTATGAAATATGTTACATCAAAATCAATCAACTGTTAACATTAACTTTTGAAAATGACAGTAAAAATCAAGGAAGAATATCCAACAGGGAAAGCCACGTTCAAAACACGCAGCCTCCCCAAAGACACACACGAACAACCCTCGCACACAACACAGAAAATGAAACACAAAATGACAAAACAAACAAATATACACTTAATACATGGAATATAACAGATTCCCAGCCAAGTTTTGACGACTCAGACATTATTTTCTTTATGTTAAGCCATCACTTCTGGGTAATCAAATCTGCAGAATTACCTTTAGTAAACTATGATTGAACACAAGTTATCTGAATGTGTCATACGTCTAGAGCCAACATTTCAAAGTTTTCAAAGATTGTTTAGCTCTGATTTGAAAGTAAATATTTACAATTAGCATCTCCGTATGATAATACAATACACATCAGTTACATAATCGTATTGAGTTAACAAAGCATATATACTACAGAACTACCAGCTGTTGAGCATTTACAATTTACAAATCCTTTTACAACGCATGTTTTGTATTAATGGTGTTTACAAGTGTATGATATAATAATAATATTTTTAATCATTTGAAATAATATTTCAAATACTAAATTGTTCTCTTATTTTCACTAAAAACTTGATCCGGTTCGAATCTGTTGATAACTATTATTATACGGATAATCTTCGCTTTGTAAAAATGAAAGTATGTCGTATCTTGGTTCATTTTGATTGTTGAAAATTAATTATCTGTGATTTTGAAAGTCTCTAGCTTTTTTTGTCCTGGATTGACGTTTGTAACTACAACATTTGATTTGTCCCTTGAAACACAGACACAGTGGGGAAATTTCATATCTAATTTGTACGATGCTATGACCCGTCCTGTTTCAGAGATCTGTATAATGGAATTTGTTCTCAAACTGCAAACCAGAATACAGTCCGACGGACCTACTGCTACATCACGTGGTTCCTTGATCTGGTCGCCCTTGACAACAACTCTAGTGTTGCTCTTGATGTCATATATGTAAACAGTATGCTCGTACCTATCGGTGAAAATCACTTTGTCACTGTTTCTTATATATGTACAAGCACTAGAGGCAAAAAAAGAATTTTTGTTCGGGAAAGTTAGGGAACCCTTTTTTCGGCCATTAAATTGTGCCCGCCAACACGCGAAAACGCGAAATTATCGCGTTGTGCCTTGCCCGAAAAATATTACATGCAGTTTTTAAAAATCCCGCGAGTTAAAGAGGGACATTACGCTTAATTGTCGCTTGTCTTTTTTAAAAAAACTGATCGTAAAATTTGAATCCAATATACATGTTGCGAGAATTAGTAAAACTCGCTTGCCCCAAATTGTCCTTTTCCCCCGGTTTATGGATTTTTTTCTTTTACGCACCGTTGGGAAATTTTCCCCACCCCTTTAAAAAGGGAAACTGGGAAACCCCGGTTGTGTCCTTGATGCCAACAAAATATTGACAAAAAAAGAGATGAAAACATTTTTCTACATGCCGTGGAAAAAATTTGCTGAATTTTGCAATTTTTTTTAAAAATTTTACCGTACAAAAAAAAAAGGTGTTTAAAATATTTTTTGGGGTAAAAAACGCAAAAAAAACTTTTTGTATAAAAATTGACCATCTAAAAGTCTTTGTAAAATGACAATTATCGTTCCTTCGTTTACGTAATTTAGGTTTCAGCGGTATTTCCGTACTTTTCCGAAAAAAAAGCCGTGTTTTTCAAAAAAACCTTTTACCTGGGGACAGATTGTTCTGTTTCGATCAGTGAGTAGATCAGCCGAAATCGGCAGTTTGGTCATGCTTTACGTTCCCCATTCATAGTATTTTTTTGGATAGCACCCTTTTTAACAAAATGGTATGTCCAAATGAGGATGGACAATTCATTAAAAATTTTAGCGGGGAAAGTTTTAACTTCAAAATTCAAAAAATGTCCGAAAGATATTTCATGAAATCTTCTATAAATTAAATGAAAATATTGTCTAACGACATGAAATTTGTATATTTTACAAATACGGTTTGTCGGGGGGGACAGTTAAACTTACCATTTTTGTGAAATATGCATACTTTTCATATATTAAATGGGGGTTGGCCTTTCAGGGGGAGTCATTCTTAAAACCTGGTCCTTTTTTTAATAAAAAAATGATACTTAAATGAAAAGGGAAGCCAGACCTGAAAAACCGGCCAAGTTGGTTCAAACCCGGGGTGGCTAGGGGTCAAGGTCATGGGTTAAAGTTCGGAAATACCAAAATATGAACTTTTGAGCAGCAAGGCGGCCCCTATTTCACTGAGTCCAACAAAAACCATTGGAGCAATTCTCCGGGCCCCCCGGTTGGACCAGCTTGTCTTTGCCGACCCCCCCGCATAAAAAACAATTTGGTCTTTTTACTGATACCGTCCGACTTGATGGCTTATAGGACTTTAAGTATTTAAATGTAAAGTTTAGTCCTCCACATATTTATGGGGTATAGGTAGATCCCGGGATTAGAGCCGAACAGCGGTTAAAAATTAACCAGGTTTTTAAAAACAATACCGTACTTCATGTCTACCTCCCCGGGACACATATGGCTCACCCAAAGTACTTAAAGGGTCTAAATCTGGATTAAAAATTGTTTTCCGGGAAAAAAAATGGAGAATTTTTTTTTTATTTTAAAGTGCCCCTTGTTGAAATTTTCGAAAAAAATTTTTTGTCTCCTTTTTTTGTTGTTGTTCTTTTTTTTTTTGAAAGAAAAGATTTAATTATTTATCGAGGGAAACCTGCCTTCAAAAAAAAAAATATCTTACCCTAAACTAAATTCTGGGGGTGGGGGGGGGGGGGGGAATTTTTTTTTTGGGGTGGGTTTTTAAAAAAAAAACCTTTGAAAAAATGCAAAAAAAATAAATTTTGGTGAATAAAAAAATATTTTAGGGTGCTAGGCACAAATTTTAAAAAAAATGGTGATAAAAAAATTTTGGGCCCCTAAACGAAGTGACCTTGCCCCGATGTATACAAAAATCATGGGGAAAAAATAAAATTCTGGCGGGTTTTATTTTTTTTAAGTCCAGTGGGGGAAAATCTTAAAATTACAATAAAAAATTAGATAAATTCGTACTAAAAAATTTAAGAATAACACAAAAATGAGGGCACGGAAATAAGTTAGCAGTTAGCAGCGTGAAGTTGGGGGTTTTGCACCCGGGGGCATAGCACGTGAAGTTGGCGGCCTACACCCTATCATTATTTTGTCATTATTAAAGTCTTGGACGCAAGATATAAAAAAAAAAAATGACTTAAATCAGACTGCCCGGCGTTTATCGCACAGCGTTTTAAACCGTCATCAAATGAACCCCAAACCCGTTTTTTATGATCAGTATTAACGTTTAAAGGTATAATGAAAAAAAAACCTAGCGCTAAAAGCATTTGAATTCTAAAAACCTTTTTTTTTTAAAAAATCATAAAAAAAGCCACGGAAATCGCTTACTTAAAAATATGAATTCCTTAGGGCCATCCCCTTTAAATGTGTTTTGAAAATGCATCGGGTTAACGATTTTGAAAACGCAAAAATCACCAAACACGATAAACAAAAACGCGACAACACGAGGATGAAAGGATAATCTACTACGATGGTGATACGCTTTTCCCCCATTCTGTCGCGTTTTCCCTTTTCCCGTTATGAGTACGCGTTATCATCATGTTTTTGTGGGTTTTCGTTTCGTAGTCCGCGTATAGTCGGGAGAACGTCCTTGATGACGTCGCGGTTTTTCCGTTGGTAAACAAAGGCCCGGGGAAAGGGTATTTTAATTTAAAAATGTAAAAAAATATGTGAAATTTTAATTTTATCTTGTCTACAAGGAAAAATGAAATATTTAAAATAAAGAAACAAACTATTTTTTTCGGTTTTCAACAAAGAACGACGAATAAGATCGGAAATTAAACATGGTTTCCCGATCCATTCTGTCTTCATTTCGCGAACCCCGAAAAAAACATTCATTTTTTAAAATAATAAATGATGTAACGTCAAAACAAAAAAATAGGAAATGTGTAAAAAGAGCGCGAAACCATAACGCGTAAATGCCTCTCAAATATCCCTTGTACCGCACAAACCGGAGCAGAAAAAACAGTCCCGTCCCATTTAAAAGCGGGAATAATTTATTTTTTTTGCTCGACATATAAAAGAAAAAAATTTGGGATCTTGAAGATGTAAAAAAATTTTTGAAATAAATTCTGGATAGCCAAAAAGACTAAATTTAAAGTAAAGAAGGTTAATTGAGGGGGATTTTCAAAAAAAAGTTGCATCGTTGATAAACATAAGAAAAATAACAGCAAAAGTGTTTTCCCCCCATTACAATTTTATTAAAAAGGGTAAAATCCCCCTTTTTTACGAAAATTGAGCGAAACAATAATATCTTAAAAATTTTATTTTTGAAAATTAGCAACAAAAATGGGGTCACCGATTTCGTTTTTTGCAGTTTGTCAAAAATTTTTCCCCTACCCCCTTTTTTTTTCTTGCATTTTTCTGCATAAAAGATATAAAAAAATATTTGAAAAATAAATGAAAACACTTTTACCGAAATTTTTTGCCCTGCGGCATTGATTGACACAGTTTTTAAAACTGAAATTTTGAGTCTGCCCCTTTCGATTAAAAAATTTGTAGCCAAAAATTTAGCATGTGTTTTCCAATTAAACTCTGGGAATGACTTTTCTTTGTATAAATTGGGAGCATGTTGATTGGCCCATGGGTTTAAAAAATACACAATTACTTAAAAGGCATTTTTCAGTAAAATAACAAAATAATCCTTGACAAACCGTTTTATTTGCGAGCTACAAAGTTCAAAAAAAAAAAAAAATAAAGTCTCAAATGGCGAATGGACGGCTTTGGGGCGTTGCGATTTTCCCGCTTTTTTCGACTTTAAGCAAACGTCTTTTTACAAAACGGCGATGCGTTTGAAAATAAAATTTTTACCAACGTTTTAAAAAATCAATCTTTCTGAAACTACTTTCTTGTATTAAAATCTTTACTTTTATATTTTGTTTTTATCACTGAATATATGTGGAAATTTTAAAGTTATTATTAAAAAGATTGTAGGCTATTCCCGGAAAATAGAAAGCCGTTTTTTTTATTCTCTGCATGAAATGGGGAAATTTTAAGAAGATGTGTTTTAAGTATAATTTTAAGGTAAAACTGGCGGTAATGTTTTCTTTTGCTAGAGAAGACAATTAAATGATTTCTTTTTATGTCCCCCCCCCCCCCCCCCCCCGTCCCTCCATCCGTTGTTTTGGGTGGGGCAATTAGGTTGCCCTGCCACCCGCCCGTCTGTCCGTCAGTCCGTTTAGTGTCCGGCAATCTCAAAAAGTATTGCCAAGAGTCATAACCCCCCAGGATTTTTTCACACTTCCTTTGAGAAATTATAAATTTCCCCGAGACTTCTCCCCCTCGGGTTAAATTCGCGGGGTCACATGACGTGACAGTCACTTTGCTTGGTCCTGTCAAAAAGGTTAAAAAATTTTTTTGAAGTCAAAAATGTCTTTCTCGGGAATGGGATTTTTTCATTGTTCAAAAGAGGGGAAAGGTTGAAATGTTTTTGATAGTCAAATTAGTTTTCCGGGTAATGGGTTTTTTTTGTAGCAAAGGAGGTAAAATAAATGTTTTAAATTTTGATCTCAACAGTAACCAGGTTAGGGCCCCTTGACGTGTCGAAAATAACAAAAAGTTTGTGTCACTGTATTAAAGTGCTTCAAATTTTTGTTGCATATATTTTTAAAAATAGTTTTGCATGTGAATTGAACCATAGGGGGGTTGAGCTACCGCCAAATCTTTTTTTTGGATATTTATTTTTTGAAAACTACGCATCTAAAAAACTGAAGATTATAAAAAGTTTAAACCCAGCCCGACTAAAGTTTTCGTTTTTGAAATGGACAACTGGAAGTACCCCTTTTGTTCTTGTGAGATTTTTGTCAGTAACAAATTTTGAGCAATTTTTAATCGGTGGGGGTTTCCCGAACTTCGGAAAAAAAAAAGGGTAAATTGTCATTTTATAAATTACTACCACAAAAAAAAACAAAACAAAACAAAAATGTTTTAAAATTTTTCATGTTTTTATGCAATGGTTGAAATTCTTGGTTGTATGTAATACGCAATGTTTAAAAATCTGAATGAAAAATAAAATTTTAACATCAGTGTCTTCAAAATTATATGAATTTTAAAATTGCCTTTAAAAATTCTTAATGACCCTTTGTCTATAAAAAACTTGAAATACACGAATAGGCTTAACCACAAGATTACCGCCGAGAATAAAAAACAAATTTCCGGTGTTCGCCACCCTGCATCGTCTTTCCAAACAGTTTTATGAAGTAATGTCGCGACGTTGCATGCGTAACTTTTGGCGTTCCGCCACGTCGCTAAATTTTACCCCTTCTTTCCCCAAACTCTCTTTTTTTTATAAAAAGGGTTTTTTAAACAAAACAAAAATTTTGGTCAAAAGGTAAGGGTAGGAAAAAAATTAAAGAAAAAAATGTATTTGGAAAAAAATGGAAAAAATTTAAAAAAAAGAAAACTTTTTAGTCCCCTAAATGGCACAAACTTTTGATAACTTAAATTTATAACATTTTTACAATTTTTATTTTAAAAGACGTTTTTGTTGTTGTATATTCTTATTGTTTTAAAAAAGCTGTATTCTTATTGTAGGCGATTTCCCGCGAATAAATAGCACAGCGACGCTATAAAATACAAATCACATAAAAAAAAATAAGAAGACCTTTTGTAAAAAGAAACGTCAGATTTTGAACAAAAATGATGACTTTTATCAAATAATATGAACATCAAAAAGAATAACGACATATACAAAAAACAAGGGAAATATTAAAATTTTGGAATGACAGACTTTGGAAAAAACTTCAAGATACATAGAAAAAACAAAATATAGAAAAACAAAAAGGGCGTTTCCATAAGAATATCAACAAAATAAGAATAACGACTTAAAAAACAAGGTAAGACTTCGAATATGATGACACGACATTGAATAAAAATAAAAGATACAATAAGAAAAACGAAATTAGAATAAATAATAAGACTTTTAGAATATAAATGAAAAGACATTAAATAAAAATAACAAATACATAATAAAACAACATATAAATTTAAAAACTTTTGCTGAAAAAGGGATTTAAAAGGGTTTAATTTTTTAGAAAGTTCGTAAAAATCCCTCTCTGCAAACTTTTGAACCGAAAGGTAAAGGGCCCCCATCTAGCTTTGCGTATTAATTGAACATCAGTAAAATTTCCACCGTTTTTTTTCAGTATGTGTATCTTTTTTTTTTTAAAATTCGAATAACGTAATATTTAGTGGTATAGATGTAAATCTCGTCTTTTAAATTTTTACTTAAACAAATCGGATGATTGAATAAAAACTGGATAAGTATATGATGGGTCCCGTTTCCAAACTTTTACGCAAACTTTTAGAACCCGGGTCCCCCAAAATGACCGCCGAGTCGTTTTAGAACACCCTTAAAACAGCGCTATAAAAAGGGTAAAAATTTGTATAAATAAAGGGGGGGTAGTGATACAATAAAATTTCACTTTTTTTAACAGTTAACTGCTAACTTATTTTTTTTTTTTTTTTTTAAATCATTTTCGTTGTGTTTGTTTCATATTATAAGATTCTTTCACTGGTATAGGTGCAGTGGGATACCCGGCTCGAGGGTATGTTTTTTTTTTGGGGATAACGGGGCCCTTTTGCCGATTTCCGTTAAACGTTACCTAAGAGCGGATTTTTCCTCTGCCCTACCCCATGATTGAAACTTTTTCTTGCATGTACCTCAACAAAAAAGTAGTAAAATAAAATTTAAACAGTATTTTTTATAGCACTTTTTTTCTTATAGTGCGTAAATTTGCAAACGTGGAACTTTATCATAAACAGGAAATACGCTGACGTTTCAAAACGAAAACAAAGTAATAGTTCCGATTTAGTTTTATCATTTCAGTAAAACGTTTGTTTTTTCCGTTAAAAAGGGCATTTTTGAATGGGAAAAATTTTTTTAGGGAAACGAAAAAATATCAGGGATTTGGGTTTTACGTAAAACATTTATTATTTACCACAATCTTTGTCGATGTAGTTCTAATACGTCTTTATGCAGGAGATGGATTTTTCCAGCACCGGTGAAATCACAATTTAAATAAAATCTGTCGTGTTTTCTAAAGATGAAATACCGTCCCCAGGGCACCCAGCTGGGCGTAACGGGCTCCCGTTTCCGCCAAGAGGGGCAGACTTTTATATTTCGGTCCAGAGCTAACTTCAAAAAACCCTTAAAAAATTGACTTCAAACTCGGAAAGAATGGAGGGGATGGATGATGTCAGGCCCATCATGATTTTAGGAAGTTCAATGTCCAAAATTAGTTCAAATCCAAGCTTCCTTTGTATTTTTTTTCCCGATCACAAATTAAAAAAAATCAAAGGGATTTTACTTTTAACTTGGGATTTAGATAGGTAAAAAAGACGATTTCGCAGTGTGAAAACCACACATCTCCCCTATACATTTTAGTCCCCTCTCCCCCCCCCCCCAAAAAAACAAACAACCAGCACCGCCGCCACTCAAAACCAAACGTCACTTGCACCTCTCTGCTCCACACCCCAAAAAGTGGGCCTTTGTTTTTTGTGCCCGGGGAAAAACACAGTTCCCGTAAATAACGAGAAAAAAGACGAACCTTTCGTAGGGTATATCAGGGTTTTTATTGCAGTTCTCTGCTTTTTCTTGAAAAAATGACTAAAAAAGCTTTTAAAAGACACTGAAATTTTCAAAGATTTATGAATAAAAAGTAAGGGAAAAAATGGTGATATTTCTTTTGAACTCTTTTTTGTGATAAATGCCTTTTAAAAGGTTTCGAGAATTTACATCACGTAGTTTAAAAATGTTTCACTTGCAATACCTTAATTTTTAAAACGTTCATCTGGACAAGGTTTCAATCTTTAAACTGATCAAAAATTTAAAAACAAAGTTTTCTTAGTTTAAAAATCTTTTACTACATTTACCCGTGTTTCCCTTTATGCAAAAACCTTAAAAAAAATGTTTTAAAATTAATCCTTTAATTATTTTAAGATAACATATTTTATGTAAAAAAGATAAAAATGGAAAAAATTTGCGTTTTCTAACGTTCCCGCAAATATGGTTTTACTGGGAAAATAAATTTAAAAAGTCATGCTTTTTCCAAAAATTTCCGGTACATACAAAACGACTGATTTTTTTCCTTTTTTTCCTTTTTGAATAATTTAAGCAAGAGGCCAGTTACAGACTTTTTTGTAATTAAAACTTACACTAGAAGTTTTGCAGTTTAAAAAAAATTTAGTTAAAATTGAAAATCAAAGATCTTTACTTTTTTGAAAAAAGGGACAAAACTTATCACTTGTTTTGTACATGCTAGTGCGTGATGGGGAATTTTTTTTAGGTTTTCTTTTCTAATTTATATTTTAAAGAGACATTCCTTTTTTCAGTAAAAATTTTTTTATAACAAGTTGCTGGCCATTAGAAATGTTAAAACGTAACGGGAAAGTAATTTTTACCAGAATTGCCTGTGAATTTCCCTTAACATCTACATCTACATGGTAGGACTTTTTAATCTGCACACTTTTGTCTGAAAAATGTATTTGTTCATTAAAAAAAATTAAAAACTAATTTTTTTCATGTGAAAAAGCCGAAAGATATTAAATGAAGGGACTGGTGAATGATAATTAATGCCGCTTTGTAGTTTTCGATATCATAACACTACATTAAAGGGAAGCAAAGAACCATATCATGGGGAAAGTCAAGAAAAAAAAAAAAGCAATTAACATTCATTTGTCCGTCCCTCCTATAAAATTTAAGGTTACACGGTATGTTGCAACTGAATTATGTTTCCCAAAAGATTGCTGTTTTAAAACACCTTTTACTGTATTTTTTCAAAACAAATTGAAAATAGCCCCTGTTCCCAAGGGAAATTGAATTCAAAAATTTTAAACCCTTTTTAGTATTTCTTTTCAAATTTTTCTATGAAAAAACAAACTAAAACCAAAGCCCTCCTCAACAGTCGTTCAGTCGGCGTCTGCAACCCACTGGCCTGTTCTTTTAAATTTTTTTTTTCTTCTCCTCCCTTTTAAACTAATTATTGCCCGCTTTTCGGGGACGTCTTTAAAAACAAAAAAATAAAAAATAAAATCTAATTTTTTTGGTGGTTTTTTTCTGCCTTTTCGTTTTTTTGAGTAGTAACGCAATAAAATTTGATAAAGGGCCGAGGGAAAAATTATCATTTTTCATCATATTTAACCCCTTCATCAAAGCGGAGCAGGTTTTTCAGCGAGTGAAAGAGTTCCCCAAAGACCGGGTTAGAAGCCAATTTAGGTAACGTGAAAATATTTTACCAGTGAGGGAAATTTTAGAACTCGCCGGAGTTGCAAAGGGGATTTTCGGCTGGAGTAGTTTCTCTACGTGAGGAGGGAACGTCATTTTACCGCCAAATTGTATATATCTTTTTTATTGGCACATTGATAGGTAAAAAAAAATGGTCGCTAGACTTATTTTCCTAAAAGCCTTGTCAAAAAAATTTTAACGAAAGATATTTTTTAGGGAAACTGTTGACACTATGTTTTTAAAAAAGGGTGGCCGTGGTGGCCGGACTGCTAAAATGCGTGTGTATAAAATTGTCGAGGGGATGAAACTCAGGGGATGTCTGAGACATCATGACCTATTTTTTTTTCAAAAAATATCTCGAACGCTGATTGGGCTTTTATTCTGGGCTCAAATCAATTCGGGTTTCCATTTATTCGACGCAGACAGTTATCTCGAGAGCACGCATCTTTTCTCGGGGCGCGAAAACTTATCTCTGGCACGGGGAAAATTGTCGAGTGCTCGAATAACTTAATTAAAAATGTGTCCTAAAATCACCTTAAAAAGACATGAAAGTTTTTTTCAAAATTATACTAAAAGGTTTTGTTTTTTCAGAAACCCTCACATACGAGGGGTTTCAAGACACGCGAAAATCTATTCCGAACAGAAAATCGTGTAAGGACCTTAAATAAATTAAGTTTTGCGCGCTACCACGTCGAGGCTCAACCCTTAAAAATTAATAATAAGTATGTATAGGTAGACCTTGAAAAACAAAATGTATTCAGAAAAAAGTATGCCCCCTTTTTAAAAGATTTAAAATTTTCGGTGGTGCGACAATTAACGGGGCACACTTTTTACAGTCATATTTTTTATTAAGGTTTTTCCCAAATTCGATTGTCTAAACCCGTGTGCGCCCAAGATAGAAATTTTTTGAGCTATATTAAATTAAAACAGCAATTTTCCTAACTAATTCTGGAATGGAAATGTCTGCCAATCCTCCCCCAAAATTTTTAAAATCTTCTGGAGAGATATCCCGGGCGAAAAAATAAGCTTGCAAACAGAAAAAGAGTAAAAACCCAAACCCCTATTTTCATGTTGAAATCATTAAATTACATATTCAGCCCACACGACCCCCCCCCCCCTCCCCCCCAAAACCCTCCCCCGGAGAAATTTACAAAAAATGCCTAAAAAAGGTAAACACTTCATTGAATAAAAAAAAGGCAAGAAATAAAGTGAAATAAAGAAAATTTAAACTTAAACCTTTTAATTACATGATTTTCCCTTAAATTTCGAAAAAATATTTTGGATAATTTGTATTTGACATGAAAAATAAATGTAAAAAAAAAAAAAAAAAAAACCAAAAAAAAATCTCCAGAAGTTCCCAAAGGTCGGCCCTTATAATTTCACAAAACTAACCTATACTGTTCTAAAAAAATTATTATTTGAAAAAATAAACATCGGCAGCCTATCTAAATCCAGGTTTTTTTTTTAACATCTCTGAGCGCCATGCTTAAAAAGTGGACGATAATGTAAGGCACTAGCCGCTAGACTGCTAGGATTACTTCAGAAGCACTGGTGACAGGAAAGGGAAAAAAAAGGATTCCGGGGAAAGAAAATATTCATAAAAGGGCCCATTTTTATTGAATTTTATTGATGAAAGGGAAAAAGCCCCTTTACAATAAAAGGTACTTAAAATTTTACCTAAAAACAAAACTACATTTTTAAGGGAGGTTTAAGGTGCAAGGATAACCCCTAGAGGTCACAGGAGAGAAAAAGGAAACAACTAAGCAAAAACAATGAAACATCAGTTTTTAGACCTAATGAACAAGTTTGACCCGGGTTCGGTCTTGTGTCATCACATTTTACCCTTACTCATGTCGCTTTTATGATCAAGCACGTTTTAAAAACCAATTTTGGGTTTCTGGGTCCATTGAGGTCGAATATAAAAATTATGGAGGAATTTTGGAGTCAAACAGCATTTTTTTTCAAAATTTGGGCGGTTTCAACCCCGGGTTTTATGCCCCTGTGACCCCTATATAACCCAGTTAAACTAAGATAGGTATGGGCCTTGTTAGAATAATATCAAGTTTGAGTATGGACTACATAAAGGGATGGCAGGTCCCATAAAATCACCGGGTGTGTTAAACTTAGGAATACTCAAATTTGATCGTGTTTGTACCCCTTTAGACCCGGGTTTTAACCCCCGTGCATGACATGTACTTATTAACTGCTGTGTAGGTATGTCCTAGCTAAAGATTGAGACCCAGTTTTGGACCTAGTGTAACCCGAAGTCAGGGCAGGTTGGAAGTCCCGGGGGGGTTCGAAAATTTGAAAAACTGCTTTTTTTTGACCCCGTGAAAGGGGTTTTAATAAAATCCGGCTTCGATTATGCCGTACGGTACCTCGGATAGCGCTGGGTTTGGGGTGAGGTTTTGGTTTTACATCCTGGGTACCTACCTTACCATATTGGATGTGGTTTGATGTCTAAGCTTTACAAGTCAAATGATGCCATCAGAGCTCAGGAAGGGATCAGAAATTACCCCAAATTGTTATATGCATAGGGTTTCAGACAAGACAAGCTGGCCCCGGCCGGAGGAGCCGAAGAAATTTTTCCAATGGTGTTGTTGGACTTAGTGAGATTGTTTTCGTTTTAGGCCCGCCTTTACTTTTTTGTGAAAACTTCATATTTTGAGAATATTTCGAACTTTGACCCTGCTTGACCCCCAGCCGCCGGGTTCAACCTGACTTGGCCTGTTTCCCCGGGGGGGCTTTTTTTCATTTATTAAAAACAGACATCAAGTTATGAAATTTGCTTCCTGACAAGCCACCCTTTTTTAGTATAGAAAAAATATGATATTTTCACCAAAAATGGTACACTTTTGACGGTTTTCCCCGACGAAACCTTTGGCGGTAAAAAAATTTTTTTTACATATTGCTTAACCTGTTTGATTATTTTTAAAGTATTCATTTTAAAATTTCTTTTGCTTGGAAAAATTCTACAATTATTTAATTAATGAAAAACACGAACTTTTTTTTAGGAAAATACAGAAAAAACAGCTTTTTACCTAAATTCGTAAAACGGACGGAAAGTGTTGTCTTTTTGTCACAAAGTTCGATATTATAATTGGATAAGTCTCGAAAATTTATATGCTAAAAATGTCGAAAACTTTATTTATGGAAAAAAAAGTACAGTCGGATTAGGGGTTCAGCCACAGAGACTTTTATTAAAAAATTTTTTTCGGTTATTGATAAATAAAACCAAAAAGAATTATATCGTCAATTTTTCCAGAAAAATAATCCCCGGACGTGCGACAATGCGACAAAGCGAGGTTTTACAATTCGCAATATGTCTATTGGTTTCAAATTTCCCGTGCGAGGTTAAAAAAAACAAGCACAAATTTAAAACTATTTGTCGCCCTTTAACCCTTTGCGAGGGTTTTTAAATGTGCATGTAATATGTTTCGGACAAGGCGACAACGCGATAATTATCGCGTTTTCGCGTGTTGGAGAGGCGACAATTTAAGTGGCACGAACAGGATTCCGTAGAAAGTCGATATTGAAATCCTTTTCTTCTCCTGACAGAGATACAATACGAACAGGTGTTGTATCATCGTAAGTTCCGACAACAAAGTTTCTCTCATCTTTCATACATATAGAGTCATAATTTGTCTTAACTTTACATGTCCTGATCAAAGTTATTTCGTTAGATTTACTGACACGTAGAAAATATATATTGGCACTTGTTATCGCCACTTCCTCCTCAGATACAGCAACAACACTCTTTGGAGGATACGATAACTGATATGATACTACTTTCTTAAGCTTTTCATTGTAAATCAAACATTTCTTGTTTTTATTATCCACGGCAACCAGTCTACCATCCGGCAGGAAATCCAGTCCTGAGTATAACGGTTCACCGACATCATCTCCAGTCTGCTTAAGATCAATGGAAGTTATCTTCGTAAATTTAACAATTGAATCTACAGGTGTTATAGGTTTCACAGCTTCCGGTACGGAGTATTTTAATGTCAGTTGTCCTGGAACGTAAACAGAAATCGGAAGTGGGGCAGTTTCATAGTGTCATCAAAATCAAATGAAATGGTCACGGTCTCTAACCTTTTACATTCCTTGTCAACGTTGCTGCTAAGTTCATCAACTTGCTTCTTCATTCTATGTTCCAGTATAAACTGTTGTGATGGCGTCCCGTTCTGATAAACGTTATCAATTGTTTCAAGTGATTTTGTTGCATCAGCAATATGTTTCTCGCTTTCTGATTGTTTCACTGTCAGCTTATTGAGTGTTTCTGTCTTAAATGATTCAGCGTCCTTAGCAACGGAACGTTCCAAATCGTCAAAACATTTGCATTACATTATCCCGCATTCGTCTAATTGTTAAAGACACTTCTTTAACATCTTGATCCAGTTCCTCTTTTGCAGACTTGACATTTTTAACGATCTTTTCCGCCTTCTCTCTTACTTCCTGCAACTTGACCTTTGATTTGGAGCTTGCTGATGCAGACTTTCCGGCAATCTTCTGTATTTCTACAACACTGTGACATTTCCGGTGATCCACAATAGCACAGGTACTGCAGCAAAGCTGGTTCTCATCTCCACAGAAGAATTCTAAAACGTTTTGATGCTCATCACATTGGTCGAATCCATTCATATCAAACGCAACTTGTTTCGTTTTCACCTCTTTTGCATTCACTAACTTGTGATTTCTCAAGAACGCGTGAGTTGTATGTACGTTTGAACATTCTGTACACTGAAACTCGTCACATGTTGAACAAAACACATCAGCTACTGTTTGTTTACCCTTATTTGAACACGGTTGACATAATATCTGCTCAGTTCGTCCAGGAACTGCATCATCGGAACTGTTATTTTCCATATTCCCACTCCCCTTTTCCGCCATTTTGAATCGTAAAATAATGAAATTCTGTTTAACAAATGTTATCTAAACTATATGCTCAAACCTGTGAAGTTATATATTGACATAAACCCGCTTAGAACAATAAATGGAATGAGGAAGTAAATTACGTTTCCAATTCATGATAAAACAAACTTTGGAAACATACATTTCTTCTTATAGATACGTTAATAAAAGTTATGAAAATAACTTAAAATAATGCAATTTTTTTAGATTAAATCATCTCGTGCGCACGACATCTCACATCGAGTTCAAGACATCTTATCTCGTGTGCGTAACAGCTTATCTCAAGCTCATGGCATCTTATCTTGAGCGCACGACATCTTATCTCGAGTGCATAACAGCTTATCTCATGCGCAAAACATCTTATCTCGTGCACAAAACATCTTGTTTTAAGCGCATGGCATCTTATCTCGATCGCACTACATCTTATCTCGTATGCATAACAGCTTATCTTTTGCGCAAAACATCTTATCCTGAGCGCACGACATCTTATTTCAAGCACATGGCATCTTATCTCGAGCGCACGACATCCTATTTCAAGCGCATGGCATCTTATCTCGTGTGCATGACATTTTAGCATTTAAAAAAATACATGGCACACCGGCCTTTCATAGGCTCACTACAAATCTACAGTGTTATTGTTTTCTAAAATCAGAAACCCGCTCCGAAAAAAATAAAAAGTATTCTTTTGTGTGTGTGTTTCTTTTTTGTAATATTTAGCTAATGCCTATGTTGGCTTTTCTTCTTAGATTAAATCATCTCGTGCGCATGACATCTCATATCGAGTGCACAACATCTTATCTCGTGTGCGTAACAGCTTATCTCGTGCGCGTAACAGCTTATCTCAAGCGCATGGCATCTTATCTCGAGCGCACGACATCTTATCTCGTGTGCATAACAGTTTATCTCGTGCGCACAATATTTTATCTCGTGTGTACGACATCTTATTTTAAGCGCATGACATCTTATCTTGAGCGCACTACATCTTATCTCGTGTGCATAAGAGCTTATCTCGTGCGCACAACATCTAATCCTGAGCGCACGGCATCTTATTTCGAGTGCATGGCATCTTATCTCGACCGCATGACATCTTATCTCGTGTGCACGACATTTTTAAAATAAGCATGACACACCAGCCTTCCATAGGCTCACTACAGATCTACAGTGTTATTATTTTTATAATCAGAAATCCGCCCCGAAAAAGATAAAAAATAAAGTGTTTTTTTTTTGTTTGTTGTTTTTTGTTTTGTGTTTTGTGTTTCTTTTTATTAATATTTAGCTAATGTCTATGTTGGCTGATGTGTGCTATTTTGTTATATCGGTCTACTTTAACTGTCAGCTGTTTAATGCTAAATGTTTAATGCTAAATGCTAATCATCTATTTCATTCTTCTTATTGATTAGGAAAACGGTATCTCTTAATGTCCAGGTGTTGAAATAAATCAATTTTTGAAATCATATCATGTCCACCGTCTGAAATAAACCAAAAACATGTTCTACGGTTATTTAGAAGAACGAAAACTATAGATAGTTGATCCATGAGTATTAAAATAATGATTTTATCAAACTCCATTGCTCTATGATATTGTAGTAGGGCAGTGTATAATGGTTCGCATATACTTCCTTGCTATCGAACTAGATTTTATAGCGACGTATTAGAGTGTCCGGCTTAGGTGTGAGAGGTCCCGGGTTTGATTTCCGGTCAGGGCTGAAGTATTTTCAGTCTGTTACATTTGGCGCATTTGGTATTCATTATCATGCATATTGCATTAACAATTTGCATTTATCTTTTAATTTGTGAGCAAAAGACAGCTGGACGAGAAGGGATTCAATTTCAAATAGTCTGAAAACGTTGGTTTAAACATATTTTGATATATCAACTAGACTAGATGAAAAGATCTGGTAGTAGACTGAATACACGTATGATTAAACTGTCTTGTCCTACATAACTATGTTTATATTAATATAAACCTGATATGTCAGTAGATGGAATGAGATAGTAAATTGCGTTTTCAAAACCTTTTAAGGAAGAATGTTTGTGGAAGGCCGGTGCACCATGCTAATTGCTAAAAATTTAGAGCCTGATATTTAATGCTAAATGCAAAATATTTACAGCTAAATACCAAATACATAATGTCAAATGTTGAATGCCAAATGTTCAACGTTAAATATTTATTGGTATTTGTCAAATGAAAAAAGCCTAATGCCAATTAATTTAACTTTAGGAGTTAAGGAACTGTATCTCGTAAACTAATGAATGTAAACTCTCAAATATTTTAACACATAAATGCTCTACTTATCCGATTTGAGGCAACAACGTCTTTTATAGCTCATGCAAACGAAATGATTATGAGTACAAAAAAGGCAATGGCAAATGTGCATTAAATAGTCTATTGATATATTCAGTTCTTTATTTACATCAGCATTTAGCAGCAATTCTTTGGCATGCAATGTCCTGCATTTCGCAATTAGCATAATAGGCGATGGAGCTTGGATGGCCATTGCACCATTCTATTTGCCAAATAGTAAGACTTAGTGCAAAGTGCAATTTGCCAATTGCTTAATGTCAAACGTTGACTATTAAACGACAATGATAATTGCTAACTGTTAATTGCGAAATGCGAAACAATATTATGCCAGGTCATTCCATTGCAGGCCATACTAAATGTTTTCAATGGTTAGCGACCCTATCATTTTCGAAACCTACCTAATAGAAAGGAAAAAAACACAAAAGTAGGCAAAGCTGGTTTTTGTCAGTGTTTGATACACACATTTGACCATGTCACATTTACGTTTGCCTGGTTCTGTTATAACTCCTCTTTCTTCCCAGTCTCCTTCTTTCTTGCAGTACTGTCTGTTTTGAAGTGCAGAACCATTTGCTTTTTCCAAGTGCATTCGTGGATTGAATTTCTTCACAGATGATCTTCTCTTTGGTTTGTGAAGCTGGAAATAGCCTTGCAGATGTGGTGTTTTTCCTTCTTCTTTGCCTTCTTTGCCAATGATGATGTATGAGTATCTTCCTTCGAAGTGAATCAAGTTTTTGTATTCATTGTCAGTGTAATTGTTCAAAGTAAAACACCAATTTCTGTAAGCAGCTTCACGTACCTTTCTTTTAACTGGCTTTGTTTTTCTAGCTTTGTGTACATGATAGTTGTTTTCTGGATGACATTCTTCTGTGCATTCTTTATTCCGTAACATGCATCCTCCTTCTGTTTTACATCTTTCATCATCAGAATGATATAAACATTCCTCATTTTCTCTTTTGCTGTAATGCATGACTGTTTTATTCAGATGTCTATTTGCCATAGTAGAAATGATTGCTCAAGTGTCGAATTTCTATTGTCTGATACGAAAAATATCTTTTTCAATCCATCTGGCCTTTCTGACTTGGTTAATACAAAGTAGGCGTGGTTTAAAATGCGACATTTGATTGGTCCCCCAAAACAATTTTCGATAGAGGGAGTGTGTGAATATGCATTCTAAGTGTCATTCTGTATCAAGAACGATGAACAGTGCAGCCGCATTTTTAATGAGATCTCTCATGACAGAGAGCCGTCGCATGCATTGGAAACATTTGTTTATACAAGCGAGAGCATAGTGTGAAGAGCTCAAAAACTTATCGAAAAAAATAGGATAACGTGGTAACTTGTATCAACTTGGATCATGGACGATACCTTCTTAATTCAGAGTAGCAGTCGGCACTATCGCTACTTAACTTGTGGGAAAACGAAATCAGAGGAGGCGGCGAATCGAAACAGATATGTCGGACGTAAATAGTGCTGCGTCTGCGTGATTCCCTTTTGCGAGAATCAAGGCTTGCTGAGGGATGAAATGGTGAGTTGACACTTTGAGATTGTCAGTTTGAATTTCGAAATTGAATCGATACTTTTATAGTAATACGGATTGTTGAATTGACCATGTAACAACTTTGTAAAAACAACTGACGCCCAAACCCCCCCCCCCCCCCCCCCCCCCCCCCCCCTTGTTTATGTTTTCTGTTTCAGACAACATGGACAAAGCGAAGAAACAGTTCACACTAACAGACCCATCGTCATAAGCGATGAGGACAATGACGAGTTGCCAGACATCATCAGTCCGACCATGAGTACTTATCGTAATCCCAAAAACACAAGCTTAAAACCTGACACGTGGCCTTACATCATCAACGGTTTGCCAGCTGTACATAGAGCGAATCGGCTTGGGAAAGGAGGGGGAACATGAGCTACTGGTGGCTCATCAGAGAGAAACTGTCCGAAGCCAAGCAAGAGGCAAGGGGACGAAATGATGCTGTGCATAATATGCTTGTCGCACAAAATGATATACATTTAGTGACTTGCGGTCACACATTTTGCGAAAGACTGCGTCGACCGATAAAAGCAAAGGGCAAGTGCTGCTTTTGCAATGCAAAAATAAGTCGAGCGTTAAAAGTGTGACTAAACGATTGATACTTTTGCTTCGTTGTGATGAAAGATGATAATACATTGGAAATAAATGTTCAGAAACAGTGCCCGTGTCTTACTTTGTCATTTAGTAATGCAAAAAATAGCAATCCCACCTAGGTTAGAGCAGATTTGAAACAATGTCAAACCTAATCAGACTCGGTTATGTCATATGTTTCTGTTACAAGTCGTACTAAGAACACTGTCTCGAATCCGTATGGTTAAACTTTTTTCATTATAGATACTGTTCTCGCCTTGAGAAATATAAATAGGCATATGTCAACTCTTACTGAGAAAACGTTGCATGAATAATGGCCTTGTATGTGTTATATCAATTTCTGTTCGTGGTAAGAAAACATGCCAGGTTGCCTAATCACCTAAAAAAGCTGTGATTTCTTTGTTTTTAAGTTTGTGTCAATTTCAAAGCAAAAAGGATGGTCTAAAACTAGGCTTCACCGGGTCTTAAGCATGTAAAACATTGTTTTGTCCAATTCTCAAGTATGAATTGACATTTCGTTTTCAATATTAAAGCTTATCAGACATCTGCCTGAGGTACGTAGCCGACGTATTCGTTCAGCTTCGCAATATCACCTGTTTTAGAAAAATGTAAGTACCAAAAATTTCCGTGGCTCTGCATTTAACGGGCTTGCCACCGTCATGTTGCCAAGTATCACCATCTGAGAATTCAAGGTAGTAGCTTATAAATGTAGTTACATTGAGATTCACCGAGGGTTTATTACTGGACCTGGCTGCATTACAGAATTTGGGGATAGAGGAATAGATAGAGAAAGAAGACTTGCGAAACATTATGTTTCATATACCACATTGGCATATAATAATGTCATGTAAAAAAAAAAAAAAAAATCATAAAACTCGCATTGTCAGTGCAGGCGAGAGTGATTGTGTTGCAACGAGACGCTAAAAAAAATATTATTTATGAAAATTGGCTTCTTACTCTCAAAAGATGCTTGTTGCTTAGTTCAAATCAACAACGACTATGAATGCAAGAGAAGCCTCTATCTTTACGTTTGAAACGGCACACGTGTGCAGCACCAAAAACTAGAGTTGTTGGTTCAATTGCGAAGGATGGAGAATCACACAAAAGGTGTTTGCATCTGATTTCGAAACGAACAATGAAGCAGAGCGAGCGAAACTTGAAGACGAATAAACCATTCCTGACGACTTTCAGTGTCGGAAATACGTCCAACTCGAAATCAGAAAAGAGTGCATGAACGAGTGCTTAGAGTGAGCAATCACGCTTACAACTGGAGCAACTATCTCGTTCGTGAAAAGACTTGTAGCCTAATCAGTACGAACTTGCAGACTCACGTTTGCAGACAATTTAGTGACATTCCAATGGCATTCAGGAATGGTCGCCAATGACGAATCTGGTATTTCGATAACAAGATGACATCGATTAAAACAGCAGCTTGTAAGAACTTTGTACCTTGTACAAGTCGGCGTTAACGAATCAAAAGAAGATGAAAAAAGTTCTTCAAGACTGTGACTTTTGAAAGACAAAAGACGATACGAATTCCGAGTCAGGAGCGTTCCGAAATTCAAAAACAATTTATTCGTTCATTTGAAGGAGGACGGCATGACGATAAGATACATTACTCCACTGTATTGCAGCCATGACGGACATTTTACTACGCGAAGGAAGGATGTAAGAAATCGATTTCTGCGTTGTCTAAAACCAGTGTGTCAAACTGCCACCTTTAGTAACATGCCGTTAAGTTCGTCATGACAGCGAAAGGAAGTTCGTCTTACTTATACCGTGCGACCAAATTACACGAGGAGCAATCGGTACGACGAACCATTCGATTCTATGTGTGGAATCGAGCTGGCGGAAGACTTTTTGACAATATCGATCCACAAAGCCGGCATATCAAATTGCATCTCGATGTAAGCGCCATCTAAGCCTGTTCGTAACGGACAAGGAAAAAGGGGAAAAAAATGGCACAGGAAGAAAAAGAAAAGTCAGCGGCCGGGTCGGTTAGCACCATAGACAAGATTGACAGTCTGCACGCAAAGATAGGCTATGTTAACTTCAAAAATGCAAGCAGCCATAACGGCGAATGCAGCCCCAAGCAAAAGAAGATCGGCCAAGACAATTAACAAAGGTGTTATTATTCGATAGGTAATGATATCAGATTTGGGTGCATCTTCGTGTTCATACAACCTGATGCAATATCGTACGTAGCCATTGGAGAGATCGGCATTACCTTAGTTTCATTCGCTAGGCAATGTGATGGAAAACGAAGGCGTATCTTCAAGAAGTCTGTACGGCACTGACAGTGGGAATCATGACACAGTTTCGTTTTGAGAGACTTTTGCATCGTGCCAAATGGCACGAAGACTAACATAATCATTCAGGAAGAAAGCTACCACCTATAAAACATGCAGTGAATGTGGAAACGATAAACAACAAATTTGGAGGTAGCGAATCGTTCATGTGCACTAATCCTGCCTGCGATTACATTTCAAACTGAGACGTTAATGTGCAAAGAACATTCTTAAGGAAGTCTCTCGGTTATAGGCCCCAATTAAACGTACGTCCGTGAACTGTGAACATTGGAAATGATGTTAAAATCGGTTTGGACTGCCGAATTCCAGATGAACCTTATGTATAGGGGAGCATGGGCGAATAAAAAGGGTCATATGACGCAGGTTAAAATGATTTTGACCGTCTAGTTATTTCGCGACAGACTTCTCTGTTTTACTGGTTTTTTATGGTGCTAATGTCTTGTATACATTTATCAACGAAGACTTTGGTATTTTACTGAATGTTTGAACCTGTTGCAGTTATTGAATATAAGATGTTTGTATCACAAATGTCCCACAACGCTTTAGATCAGAAATTGCATAGTGTTTTTGGCAGCGAAAAAAAATGCATGTATTCAAAAAATAGTCGGTTTTATCGATCTGTAAAGTGTTACAAGTACGTTGTTTATGCCTTGTTCATTTCAATCAAAGATTTTAGCATGCACTTGATAGGGCTTTGAAGCTGTACAATTCATTGAAATGGGCTGTTTTGAGGCAAAATGTGCACAGTGTTGTATTATCTTGTAACTCTTGGGATTGTGCTTGTAAATCATATAAGGAGCAGTTCTGGATTTGCCATTGTGTGTTACAATACAGATTACAACATTTCTCTATTGAATTAAATGTTCAAAACATAATGAGTCATTGAGGTTAAGGAGATTCACTGTTTATACAGTACCTGTTAGTAATCGAAAACTGGCACCGTTTGCCACTGTATATGAGAACTGATAACCAGAAATTCCTGGTTATTGCTCAGTTATAATCTGTTCATTGAAATAAAAATCAAATCAATGTTGATGAACAGTATGAGACTTTATTTACGGAACGGGGTTCATGTTTTCATAGTTAAGTCATTTAGTAAAAACATTTATTTCTATTCAATTTCTTACACGCTGGTGGTCTAATAATAATGTTAAAATGTTCGTAGACCTTTTACTACTCCAATCCATCATTTTGGGTTCAGTCCTGATGTTACAAGTACATATCGAATTTGGGTCCTAACTGTGCTACTCACACTCGAGTTCTTTATCAGAATGATAAGTACTCATGTATTTTCTAAGCATGTACATCCATGTTAAATTATTACATATGCCAAGTCTGTCTTATTTTTGTTTTGTCCTCGTTATTCAAGTAAGACATCGTCTTTGCAGTCTGAAAATCTCGTAAACGGCCACTCTACATCAATCAAAGATTCACTGTTGGTATTGTTTGAGTAGTCCACATTCAAACTGTCCTGTTCTTGATGTTGGCTGTGAATCATTCCATCCAAGTTTCTACCGAAATTCCAAGATGTAGTCTACTAATATTTGCTTCGTTAATCGACACCTTGGATGTGTCGGACACGCCTCGCTCAGTACAGTACAAAAGGAATTCGACATTGTGTTGAATACCGCCGAGCTATTTTCATCTTGTTTTATCTATGGAAGATGCCATCCTTTCACACATTTTTATAGTGCAAAAATGTTATATAATTATAAATTCGCTCTCAAAACATCGCCCGCGGCAATGCCATTTTTTCCCTTTAAACCCACAGTGGGGCACCCCCTTGCAAAAAGTTTCATCGTAGCAACCAAAATTTATGTTCACTAATCCAGCTTTTGACACATGCTTCATTGTCATTTCTTGTGGCAGGACTCTGTCCTCTGACTCTGCTGCATCATAGTTCAAACAACAACAGTTTCGACAGACACATAGCACAGCTTCATGTAGTTACCAACAGCATGTCTGCAGCAACAAATATGCACCAAAACAACCTTTACCTCCCATAAAACACCCCCGATTTAAAGGGGGGGGGGGCTTTTTTCAGTCATTTTTCTTCTTTTCCCGGACAAAAATCACTCTAAAACACCCCACCTTCTACCACAAACATCCTTTGCAATCCAACTGTTTTTCAAATCCCATTTTGGTCTTCCCTTACCTATTATCTTTCGGATGATAAGCAAACAAAGGAAGACTTTATTTTCATCGAAAGATTGTTTTTTTTTAAAACTCATTCACATAATTTATACTTTCAACGTGGAAGGTCTCCCAATTTTAGATTGAAATGTTTTAGATTACCTGAAACCAGAAATTAATTCCAGTTGAACAAATCCAGTCTCATTTACGCAACAGGTTTCGAACGATTCGTATTATTTTTTCTTCTAACAAATTTGTAGTTATTTAAAAAAAATCATTTCATTGCGTCTTTACAGTCTATTTCAAGTCCATTTTTCTACCCGTGTTTAATTCTGCATAATTTTGAACTCTATGATCTGTTTAAAACACTTCCATGAAAATGATTTTAAATAAAGAGTTTAGAATACAAAATGTTGGACTGCATTTTCAGCAAGGAGCTTATAATTTCAATGAAATATAATATATAATTTGAATTACCATGAATAATGAATCAAATAGTATAATGTAATTTCAAAAAAGGGGCTTGGCTATTGTTTTAAAGACTAAATTATTCAATGTCATGGATAGTATATATTCATTCAAAATTAGTTAAAGGCTTTCACCGGAAACTCTTGACCTTATATAAAACTGACAAGTTAGCGTAGCTCTGGGCAGGTTAAGACATAACACCAGGAAAACTGCATCTTTAATTTGGTAATCAACAGTCTGGCCGGTGCATATAAAAAAGGGCCCAGTACTGACTTTCGGGGAGGCGAGGCGGCAGAGCCCCCAACGTGGTTTCCCAAAAACTATTTTCCCTCGTTAGGTTAATTTCAAAAAGTTATGTAATTTCATGAAAAAAACTTAAATATAAAAATTATTTTTAAACATTTTATAGAGCTAAATTTTTTGAAAGAGGAAATGAGACAAAAAAACTACTTGTCTAAAAGACCATCTTTTAAATACCTGAAATTAAATAAACATCAAAAACGAACTATTGGTCTTAAATCTTATAATGTGGTTGAAATTTCACCAAGGTTTTAAAAGTCTGGTAGCACGGTGCCATGTGGCTCTTGGGGCCCATTACGCTACTGCAACGATTTTCTTATTCAAGTTGTAAATAAATTTTACTGGAATTTTTAAAATGTGAACCCTATAATAATAACACTAATTATAATCCTCTACAGAGTTATTGTGTTTCTATTTACAAATTTATATGATAATTGTGCTTATGGATTGGATTGATAAAAAGCCACTGAATGACGACCGTAAAGGTTAGTTCCGTCCCACTGAAACAGTAAAAATTACCCGCACCTTTCCTAGATTAGTGTGCGCTGTGTAGCTGTTCCAACCCGGCTTTTTCCGCGTACCGCTTTTGCCCCCTCCCGGAATTAACGACGAAACCGAAACCCATTCTTCCTAATGCTACATTTTATTTATTACACCACGACCCCCTTCAAGAAATCGCTGTAAAACCCTATATTCCTCATACGGACTCGTGAACTTTCCCGTTGTTGAATATGGGATCCTTCTTCAGTTTCCATCCCGGGAATTTTTTAAAATTCCCTTACTTTTTTTGACGCACGCAGTCTGTGAAAGCCCCCTTTTTTCCCGTTAAATGAAATATTAAATTGAAAGACTAACTATTGTATATTTTTATATTTAAAAAATGACATTTTACATATAAAAATGATGATGTTATAAACTTAACGCTACATGTTTTTTGTCTGAATGCATTTGTCTATTTAATGACAGTCTTTATTCTTTTCATTTCAAAATTCATTATATATCTGTACATTACAGACGTAAGTGTGAAAAATAATACCATACAATTCTAATTATTTTGAAAAATCTAGAATATATTTAGCTTTTTGAAATAGAACCAATATGATACAAACAACAAAATAGTTTTAGCGCAAAGAAATGGATAGAAGATATTTGACTGATCAATATATATATATCACCGCATGAAAATAAATTCAATATTGAAAATGTATGGACTGGCGTTCACGAGTGAATATATTTTGATTCTATGGAAAAGGTAAAGGTCCTGTTTATTATAGTGTCACCCCTATTGAAAGGGCCAGCCAATTTGGCTTATGAGACACATTTTATTGTGCGTACCAATTACCTCCCAACTCCTATCACTATGCCAGGCGCCAGGCGGATAGAAATCGGTATCCATTCATTTAACTAGCTCGCGGCTCACGAACCGGCCATTTCGGAATGAGTCCCATGACAAACATCCCCCGGACGAACGCTCCACATGGGGCTCGAACCTTCGACCTCCCGATCCCTAGGCGGACGCCTTAACCACTAGGCCACGGTGACCGGTTATAAAAATGTATGTATAAAAAATTAGTTTTCTTTTCAATTCTTGTTTTTTCAATGTTTTCTCTTATCAAATATTTATCCATTTCTGTACCAGTGAAATTATATTTCTTTTTTTTTTTAATTAATTACAAACATGTAGATAAAATATGCTATTTTCAAAGCTTAAAAATCTACTTACAAAATGCTTGCTTTACTTATAAAAAATACGCATGCAGCCAGGGAGCCAGGCTAAACAAATGTGTATATTAACTTGGAGGCGCACGCTTCAGTATTTTTCTTTAAATGTAAATACATTTTTGTAGAATTTGTTCATTTTGACATATTCATCAAAATGATATTGATATAGCGCATTTTTTCATCTTAGCAGGCAGGCGAATAGTTAGGTATTTTCTGTCCTTTTCGGAACAGCAAACCTCGAAATTGGCAAATTGTTACATGTACATTTAATAAAAACCACCGTGAAGTTGGCAGTACAGCAGTAACAGTAGTTACAGTGGTTACAGTAGTTAAATGCTACTACTGCAAACAGTAGCAGCAGTTATCGGCTACAGTTGTCAGCAGTTACTGCAGTTAACTGCTACTATTGCTTGCAAATGCAAATACTGACAGTAGTAACGACAGTAATTAGCTATTACTACCAGCAGTTACAACAGTTAAATTTAACTATTGCCAGCAGTTACAGCTATTAACAGCAGTTAACGACTACTTTTGTAAGCACGTACTACAACTGCCAACAGTTACGACGACAGTTAACTGCTACTATTGCCAGCAGTTACATCAGTTACCGACTACTATTGCCAGCAGTTCCTACTTTTGCCAGCATTTACAGAAATTTACTTCTACTATTGCCACTACAACCGACAGCAGATATAATAGTTAAGTTATACTACTGCCATCAGTTGCAGCAGTCAATGGGTACAACTGCCAGCAGTTACAGCTTTTAAATGCTTCTATTGCCAGCAGTTACAGCAGTTAACAGCTACTCTTGCCAGCAGTTACAAGAGTTCAATGCTTCTATTGCCAGCAGTTATAGCAATTAACGCCTATTATTGCCAGCTGTTGCTACTATTTCCAGCAGTCACAGCAGTCTATGTCTGCAACTGCCAACAGTTACAACAGTTCAATGCTCTTATTGCCAGCAGTTGCATAAGTTAACGTCTACTATTGCCAGAAGTCACAGCAATCAATTTCTGCAATTGCCTGCAGTTACAACAGTTCAATGCTTTTATTGCCAGCAGTTATAGCAGTTAACGTCTATTATTGCCAGCTGTTACTACTATTGCCAGCAGTCACAGCAGTCCATTTCTGCAACTGCCAGCAGTTACAACAGTTCAATGCTTTTATTGCCAGCAGTTATAGCAGTTAACGTCTACTATTGCCAGGTGTTGCTACTTTTGCCACTATTGCCAGCAGTCACAGCAGTCCATTTCTGCAATTGCCAGCAATTACAACAGTTAAATGTTTTTATTGCCTGTAGTTACAGCAGTTAACCGCTGCAATTGCCATCAGTTTCTACTATTGCCTTTAATTACAGCAGTTAACTGCTACTATTGCAATTTCTTTCAGCATTGAACGGCTACTATAGCAGGCAGTTGGCACTATTGCTAGAAGTATCAGCAGTTAAAGGCTACAAATGCCAGCAGTTACAGCAATAAATAACTACTATTGCTAGCAGTTGCTACTACTGACAGCAGTTACTGCTGTTAATTACTTCTTTTGCCAGCAGGAACAGTAGTTAACGGCTACTGTTGCCAACAGTTCTAAGAGTTAACGCTATTACAAGAAGTAACGGCAGTTAACGGCTACAACTGCCAGCAATTACAGCAGTTAACGACTACTAATGTGAGCAGATGTCGTTATTGAAAAGCGACTTCGAATTAACTGAAATATAAAATAAAAAACGCGATGGCGATAGTGAAACAATAGCTGAATGGCCAGAATTGTATTTTCTATCTTTGAATATCATAGAATACAATGGTTGAGGAACGTTTCTTATCAATGTCTAAACTGAATTGTTACATTTTTATTTTGATATTAGCAATTTAGTAAAGAAGGAATAAGTGAAAATCACACAATCAATTTTAACTGATGACAAGTAAATGATCATTTTGGAAGCTTGAGCACAATGTCAGTCAACGAATCTTGTGATAAATCGTAAGGGAGATAATTTACCCCTTCCGACCGAGACTTAGATTAGGGTCAAAACGTTGGGCGTGCAATTGAAACTGGGAATAAAAATAACAACAAAATACAGCCTCAAGCCAAATTTAAGTCCCACTGTTCAGTAAAAAAGAGCGTTTAGGGAAAAACACTAAACTGGCCTCTCATAGTCCGTCACACTCTACATCGATCTCCCAGTCCGACCCAAACTCGGTCTGTATGTCTTTCCTATCTAAGGCTATAATACTTTAAGGACATTGCCGCTCCAGTCCTTGCCTCGGGTTCCTCCTAAATATGAGCTTCCCCAGAATAGTGGAAACCCGTGCCTAGTATGGGACAACCCTTTCTACAATGGCAACCCGGTCCGACACCCAAAACCCCAGTTCTCGGGCAAGCCGGGTTGTGGGTGGGGGGGGGGGAGGCAGTAAGTGACAACTGAAAAACAATAAAAAAATCGGAAATAGCCTCTACAATGGCTGGATGACACCCCGTTTCGACAGAAAGTATGGTGTAGGATTTTCGTGACAAGCCATCAGGGGGTGGGAGGAGGGGGTCATTGCATTATAATTAGATATTATACAGATGCACCCTGCATATTTTAAGCCTGTGATAAATGGATTATTATGAAACTGAAAAAAAGTTTGATATTTCGCAATATGAAAATGTAAACTCAAAAAGCATTCATCAAATAACTGATATTAGTAACGGTATATAAATGTTTTGCCCGTGGCATTTGTTATGGAAATGAAAGTCTTTAAAACGTCTTTACCTTGTCTTCTTTCAACGTTCACCATTTTTGTTTCTAGTCGCTGAATTTCATCATTAGTTGTTTTCAAAGCTTTCGTGTGATCTGAATTTTTGTCTATTTCATCTTGAAGCGTTCCTAGTAAAACACGAAATTTATTTCACATTAGTAAGAAAAGAGAAATACACCGTTTGATATGAAATCAATAACGGTTATGTATTAATAACATGCGGACGGGTATTTTTTACTTTAGTTTATTTGATATACTTAGAACATGCATATACCAAAACTTTATGAAATAACTGACTCGCGTTCAAGCCTATCCAGTTCATATTGTTAGATAAAACATTTTTTGTGTGCGGCGATATTTGATATAAAAAATGAAAGACTCTAAAACGTCTTTACCTTGTCTTCTTTCAACGTTCACCATTCTTGTTTCTAGTTGCTGAATTTCACCATTAGTTGTTTTCAAAGTTTTCGTGTGATAGTCCGATTCTTTATTAACTTTCTCTTGAAGCGTTTCTAATAAAACACGAAATTTGTTTCAAAATAGTTAAAAAAAGAATACACCGTTTGAAACTAAATGAAATCAATAATGGTTAAGAGTATTAATAAGATGCGGACGGATATTTTTCGATTAATTATATTAGATATATATTATTTAGAATATGCAGAGGCCGAAACCTTATAAAATAACTGACCCAGATTCAAGCCTTACCAATTCATACTGCAGGATAAAGCATTTTGTGCGGTATTTGATATAAACAATGAAAGACTCTAAAATGTTTTACCTTGTCTTGTTTTCAGCTGCTGGATTTCTCCGCTAGCTTTGTTTAAAGTTTTTCTGTGATGGTCGGATTCTTTGTCCATTTTCATCTTGAAGCATTTCAAGTTTTAGTCATATTCATTGGCAAATTTTGAGATGTTTTGACTAAAGTTAAAAAAAGTATCATTCGTATAACTGGAATAATTATTCAGGGCAACACTTACATTTTTTTCAGTTTCTTTTAAAATTGTTTTGAATGAGGAAACTTGTGATTCCACCGAAGTATTCAATGTTGACATTTGTAATTTTACCTTGTTTGTGAAACTTAAGAATTTCTCGTGAAGCGACATTTTTATTTTACGTAAAAATATTTTCTCTGCGGATACCATTTTGCGAACGACAGCAGACTGCTTTGTCGTCTCTTTAATTGCATTTATAGATGATTCCGATACATTAATAGCTTTCAGGTCGTTTTCCATTGCAAGTTGTGTCATATCAGAGATAGCTTTTTTATTGTTGAAAGTATTATTTTCTAGTTCTTCTATTTTGTTGTTAAGATGTTGCCACCGCATTTTCAATATTCGTTACTTCCTTATTCTTGTTTTCGATCTTCTTAACGCAGTCCTCTAATTTCGTAATTCTGTCAACCTGCTTTTCCATCTTGTTTGTGACTTCTTCTAAATGCACAATTTTATCTTCTAAATTGGCTATTTTGTGACCTTGTTCCTCTGTCTTGTTGAGGACTTCCTCTAGATTGGCTATCTTGTCAGCCTTCTTTTCCATCTTGTTAGTGTTTTTTTCTAAATTGGATATTTTAAGATCTTGTTCTTGAATCTTTTGATGGCTTCTTCGAAACTGGCCATTTTGTCAGCAGCCTGCTTTTCAATCTTGTTGGCGGCTTCTTCAAAATTGAATATTTTTATAGCATGTTCTTCAGTTTTGTTGATGGCTTCTTCGAAACTGGCCATTTTGTCAGCCTGCTTTTCCATCTTTCTGGAGGCAGCTTCTAAATTGGTTATTTTGATAGCTTGCTCTTCAAACCTGTTAATGGCTTCTTCGAAACTGGGCATTTTGTCAGCCTTCTTTTCCATCTTGTTAGTGATTTCTTCTAAATTGGATATTTTGATAGCTTGTTCTTCAATCTTGGCGATAGCTTCGTCGAAATTGGCCATTTTGTCAGCCTGCTTTTCAATCTTGTTGGTGGCATCTTCTACATTCGTTATCCTGTCAGCCTGATTTCCCATATTACGCACTGCCTCGTCAAACTCGCGCCTAAGTAGTTTATGTTCAAACATAACATCATCCATTCTTTTAAAAAGTAATTCATATAAAACGTCAGTACTAGATTCAACTGCGTTTCCTGGCATGAAGAATATGCAAGTAACGCATAATAACACGGATCTGATTTGTTTAACATCCATGATTGCTAAAAGCCTGTGCCGAGTGTTCAGAATCTTTTTATGAAAGTGATTTCAGCTGCGCGATGTTATATATTATACAACACTTAGCAGCCAAATGTACGGATGAAAGAAAGTGCCATTTAATCAATATAAACTGACTGTCATGTTTTAAGAAACTCTCAATTTTGAATTGTATACTCAATGTATATGCTGATCATACAATCGGGGAAAATAGTCGGGAAACAGAGATAAAGTATTCTGTTATGCAGGCTTTGAATAAGGACAAAAATCATTAAACGCAGTCATGTCATTTAAGCGGCTATATATAAGTTTGACTTTTATTTGATAAGACATTTCTAACACAAAGAATTATCAAATAAACAAAGAACACAGAATTTTGATTTCTACGGCCAGAAAACTGTATTGCATACGCAAACATAGAAGGACAACAAAATCGGGTGAATAATTATGGTATGAAATACACTCAAACAAAGATTAAAATGTATTTCTTTGGGATTACTGATAACCTTGTAATAAGATTTAATTAATCAAATGACTCTGTCCGCATCGGAGTCATACAACCACATAAGAACAGTACTAAAAAGTGTAATTGTATGATTATATTTGGTCGAAGAATTAAAATCAATATCACCGACGATGTGAACGATATATTGTTTTGTTTATTTCTTTGCTTGATTGTAATCAACTAACAAACAAAAACCGTGAAAACTTAGAACCGGCCTCTCTTTTAAATGTTTTGTCCAGCGCTGTTTAAGAATTACGTAGAGAAAAATCGTGTTTTAACATTACTGGTAGATCTACACGAAAAAGAGATTATACGTCCATTGAATAATTTTACGCGGGGTGCAGACGTATTATCGATTTTGTCTGTATCAATTTGTAAACCCGATATTGCTATATACATATACCCCTAATCTAAACCAGAAGATAAAATATCGTTTTTGTAAATTTGCTTTTGAGACTGAGTAAAAGGTATATGAAGCTATGTATGTTTAAAGAACTGTGTAAACTATTAAAAAATAAGAATGTTACTGCATATGTCCTGAAACATTCTGAACACCCCGCATGAAATATTATTTACTTTACCTTTGCCTATCATTGGTTGACTGCGCAACCAACATAGATTGAAAATAGCTCTATGAATTCCGGAGCTATTCGTATCGTTAATTTTTTTATCGTAAGACTGTGCGATAATGGCGTCATTTGTCGTAAGCGTGTTAGGGCTTTGATATGATATGAGTAAAGGTCGTTCTTGAAACAAGTACAATTTAACGCCGTTGTTCGTTGCGGAGCTGGAGCGGTCTTCTGCGCATGTCGGTAGTGATTATCAATTGGAGCGTACGGCTGAACTACTCAAGTTTTTGCATGTCCGCACGCATTTAGTGTATAATATGTATAATATACTGACTAAAGGTTAGGGATAGGATTACCATGGTCAGTACAAAAATATATCAATTTAAGATTCTTTCCGTCACATTGCTTGAATCCGGTATATACCGCAGTCTGTAATTTATACAGTCCTCCAGGTCTGCTTTGAGTCACACTCATATTCTAATCTGTCTTGATATGGGGGTGTAGCCTCAATTATGTATACATACAATGTTATAGGGTTAGAACTGGATAGTTATTTAATATAGTGTTTATAGGGTAACATAGTAATTATAAGCAGTATGTAACATTTTCCCAAAGGTTTTAAGTTATGCACCGACAAGTGTTTCTGGATTCTACACCAGTTTCAACTTGCAAACAGCTTCCTTAAAAGAATTAGACATAAAGGATAATTTACTTTTGACTGTAGTCATACACCGCAAACGGAGGTCGAACTTGCTGCCTGTCGATTCCAATTTTTGTGTTCATTCCACGGGGCTAGCGAAACTAAACACGTAAAATTACCGTATGTAGTTTGAAGTGGTATACTTTCTAAGAGAACGAGTTGACAACACTTGTATGATCTTAGTTAGTCTAGATAAACTATATCATTATAAATGGTGGAGAACCAACAATTATCAATATCGCTACAGTTTATGAATAATGGAAAACAATGCCCACCATAGAACGTATTTTCAGCATTAACAGTTTAAATATATCGTAGATGAAACTGCGCACTTCAATATATATATTTTTTCCTTATGCTGCTCAGCAGCGTAGAAGTCATACTTTATGGGGGGGGGGGGGGGGGGGGGGGGGCGGTGATAATTAAATTTAATATTCCTTATCAATAAAAGTGCGTGAAAAGCTTAAACTATAAATTTTTGAGAAATATTAGGACAGAACTGAACGATATATAACATATATATAGCATTTATCACATGTTAAATCGTTTATACGGTGGAAACCGGTCGAAATAGGACACTAGAGTTTGAGACAAAAAAGGCCCTATATAGTGGCCTACGTTTTGAAACCTATCCCATCGTTAAATGATTGCCCTAAAGAGAAATATGTTTGAAACTTTGCTATTCGCTTGTGAATCGTTTGAAAATGATACTTTTCGAACATACTTTAAGAACAAAATGAATATTCAGCCGAATGGCTATTAGTGTCAATGTTGGAGTCGATTTTAGAGTGTTGGAAATTCTACTGTTTTGCTTGGTTGCATTCTTAATTTTAAAAGATATTTTTATACAATCGTTTACTACCTACACTGTCCTCAAAAAACACCTTTTCAACATATATGAGTATAGCATTGGCCGGAAAAAACTGACCGTATTTACTACCCAAATTGTTTTCAAAGCGACACCTCTTCAATATAATTATATGAGTATAGCATTGTCAAAAACAGACTTTATCTACTACCCAGACTGGTCTAAAAGACACACATCTTCAATATATATGAGTATAAAATTTGCCGAAAAAACAGGACTGTATACGACATGAAATGTTCTTATCCACTTTAAGTACACTTGAGTACACTTGAAGTACAATGTTTTTTATTGTAACTAAATTGGTCAATTACAAAGTTCATTCTTTTTTTTTTTTTACATCATGTGCTGTATGTACTTACGTTAACGACGTGTTTCCTGTTTTGTGAATAATGTTACAATCAATATGAAGAAATATCGCGTGATGGCACTTAGAATAAATAACAAAAAAAAAAAAAAAAAAAAAAAAAAACCATTGTTTCTTAATTTTAGATATATTTTTTTTTCAGATTTAGAAAGTCCTGATATCATGTTAAGCATAAAGTGTTTAGTTGGAAGAGAATTCCTGTAGCTTTTTTTTCCTTTCATAGACTTTGTTTTCAAATTCAAATACATGATTGGAAAATTTGTGCTTAAAACAATGAACAAAATAAACCAGTATCTTGTTTTTGTGAAAAAAAAAATGGTTTGAATACACCCACAGTTGCTGAAAACTGCTAGCGATTTTCAATATTTTAATAATTTTTCTGCTTTTTTTGCGCTTTCAAAAACTATTGTAATTGGAGAATGTGATAGCGAATAGCATGGATCCTGACCAGACTGGCGCGGATCCATGCTGGTCGCAAAGCAACTGTGTTGATTTTCTCATGGCGCGGATCAATTATAATTATATATTGAAAAGATGGTGCTCGTCCCCCTCCCCTCCCCCTGCTCTTACGCCTATAGAGTAGATTACTGTGATAATACTGAAATTATTTTTATATCATCTTGCAGTCAAAATTACAACATATAGCTTTAATACTTTAAATCAATCTCGCACTATCCTTCAGCAGTGTTTAATAGTTAAACGTTAATGTAGATGCTGCTCCTCCTTCTATCTAGATGAAGAAAACGTCTCATGTTATGGTGTATATACTAACCGTTTTATGTAATTATTGTATTTAATCTAAAAAAGGTATTGCAGGAATATCGCTTTCGGAGTAATTGAAATATGTTTTTTTTCTTTAATCTGACTTGGAGCCAGATTTTTTTTCAATGATTTGAGACTTTTTTTCAGTATATTTAAGCCATAATAGTTTTTCAAGCAAAACCGAATTCAGGCAATTTGTTTCAAAGAAATCAACCCCGCCCCCTCCTCTCCCCCAATATCAAATAGTGACCCCTTACAGGGTTTTGAGTTAGGCTCCATAATGTTAGATCCCCTCTCTAAATTCAAGTTTGTTAAGTTCTGCTAATTGCTTTTCGTTTAGGGCAAAGCATTATTTTAACTACCTGTACGAAAAAAGGAATATTTTACAGCTGTAAAACGTCTGTAAAACTGTATGTTTTGAAATTACAACTGTAAAGACCTGTAAGTGGAAAATGACCAGAAATACAATTTGAAATTTACAGATGTAAAACATGCAGTTCTCACAAATACAGCTGTAAAAAATACAGCTGAAAGTTACAGTTGTAAAATGCTCATGTCTCAAAATTACAGCTGTAACTTTTTTGGAGGGAAACATGAGTACTGTCAGCCATCTTTAATTAAATTTGGCGGGATGAAACTGAAGTTCACAAAGAAACCACATTTTCTAAAATATTGGATTTTTAACATTAAAAAGTAAGTGCAACTGTATTATTACTTAATATAGTTAAAAAAAGGACATAAAATATGTACATGTATTAATACTGACACTATATTTGAAGCTGACAAGTTTAAGTGAATTCATTAAAAAAATTTTCATAGTTTTCATGACAAAGAAAGAAAACAAGATCTGATGCACAGAAATCCACTTTGACTACCCTCTCTTGAATTTTGCAAATGCTATACTGTAAACATATTTCCATTACTGTCTTTTTTTTATTTAGAAGGTCATTTATTTTGCCATTTTTGTAGTTTTTTGCTACCTTTTCTAGAAAATTACAATTCATCCGGGAAACTGTTTGTACCTCTGCTTTCGTCCCTTAAAATAATGTATTCTTTTTCAACACCTGAAATATTTCTACAGCTGTAAATCAATGTCTGTAATTTTGAAAAAATAAATACAGGTCTTTTACAGCTGTAAAATTTCATAAGGTAGGGACCATACGCCGCTATTCATGGAATCGCACCGCGTGTATCATTTTTCATTTCGTCTGCACTCACTAAGCATGTTTACATTTGTGGGGGGAAGTCGGAAGTGGCACAATGCGCATGCGCATGCGCAGTATTTCCGTAGGGTCCCACCATTAAATCTAAAGGCCCCATTCAAGACGAGACGTTTAGTAAACACTTAAACCGGGGAAATACAGCTTTGATAATTTAGTGCATGGTTTTAATACACCTTAAAACACATTTTCTTATAAAAAAATATTCACTTCGAAAAGTGAAACTTTAAAAGACTTAGTCGGGAGATACGATCAATCTGACTAAAGTCCTTGATCTTCTGAACGAAGATCTGAGAACGACCCATTCACATTCGTCTTCTGTATATTTTGGATTTCCAATATTGCTATTTTAATTTTCGTTTGAAAACTACAGACAACTTGTTCGAATGTCAAAGAGTAAGAAAATTTGCAGTTAGTCCAGGGCTCGAACCCGGGACCTCTCGTTTACAGAGAACGTGCTCTACGACTGAGCTAACCGGCTATCTGACATCTTGCGACATAAAAATTGTTGATATCAAAACCCAAAGCTTTTTAAAGCTTGCAGAATGTTGTAAGGTAGCTTTTGGATTGGCTAGCGGAAGGGTTGTCAGAACGAGGCCATCAATAGCTCGTTGTCAGATCCTATGCGTAGCGTAACAGGAGATGAACTTTAGTCAGATTGGAGATACGATTAAATTATCGATTGAAGAGAGGTTATTCGTGCAATTCTATGACTCAGTCAGTGTACGATACTTCCCCTTGGTTGAAAATAAAGTTTAATTCAATGTTGAAAATGACAACTCGCTGTTGCCCTTAAAACAACGTGATTTGGGGGCCCTTTGTTCGGGCCTCAAAAAAGTACTTTACCTGATAAACAAATTAGCTCTTTAGTTGGGAGGAGAACCTCTAGATATATCTATTTCCCGAGTTATCGTGAAAAATATTCCAGTAGTGTCCGGTTTTGAGGACGCTAGCCAGTACCATTTAACCGATGAAATCGTTAGAATCTTATGAAACGTACAGCATATCTAAGCCCGTACCCTGCTAAATTTCTATAATGAACTTGTCCATCTTTCAGTTTGAACAGTACCAATAACTGTTAAAAGGGTTTATACCATAAGGATATTGACTGAGTGGCGAATAGTGCAGGTCATGATCACACAGATGTGCAGGCTGATCATGATCTGCTCTGGTCACAAAGGCAAAATCATTTGTGCCCAGCATGATAATGGTTAATGCAAGTTTAACCCGGAAAAAAAACATGTTTGATGGTATCAAGAAAAACATCAGCAAGCATTTGAGAATGTGAATCAAAATTCAGGTTTAATCAAACTTCAAGTACTGTGTTTTACTAAATACAACTGAAAAGTTAAAAGCCGATTCTCTTGATTCACTTGAATCAACAACAAATCTTGTAATTAATTCGGTATTCATAACTTAAATCGGATCTCCATTAAAATTCTACTTTTCCGCTCATTTTCATTGCGTTCAGCTTTGTTCATTCGTAATTCACGTTTTGTATCTCTTGTAATAGCCATTGCCATTAACCGTAACTCGTTCAAAGTAAATTATGTGAAAACTTTGTGATATAATTTTGGTATCAGCGGTTAATGCAATTTTCATGTCCATTAGAGACACACCAGAACATATTTTATCAGTGTCGACTTTTACGAGTATATAGGTTTTTAACTGATTTATAGATAAGAAAAAAAGGACGAAGTACAGCTGCAGTATACTTTCAACGATCACAACCTCCTCACAGGTATTTTAGAACTATGTTCAACGAATGCAGTCTCCTCAAACAGCATTTCCGAAGTATGTTTTATGAACTTAGCATCCATAAACAGCAATTCCGAAGTGTTCCGTGAACGCAGCCGACAAACCAAATTACCGATGTATATTCCATGAACATAGCATTTCCGAAGTGTTTCATGAACACAGCCACTACACAGCCCATTCCCGAATATGTTCCATGAACAAAGCCTCCTCAAACCCCATTCTTGTATATGTTCTATAAACGAAGCCATCTAAAACTGCATTCCCGAAAAATGTCCTAGTAACATACCCTCCTAAACCGCATTCCCGTATATGTTCCATGAACGAAGCCTCCTCAAACTGCATTCCCTTATATGTTCCATGAACGAAGCCTCCTCAAACAACATTCTCTAATATGTTCCATGAACAAGCACTCCTCAAACTGCATTCCCGAATATGTTCCATGAACGAGGCCTCCTCATACCGCTTTCCCGAATATGTCCCATGAACGAAGCCTTCTCATACAACATTCCCGAATATGTTCCATGAACGAAGCCTCCTCATACAACATTACCGAATATATTCCGTAAACACGGCCTCTTCAAACTGCATTTCCCATATATGTTCCATGAACAAAGCCTTTTCAAACAACATTCCCGAATATGTTTCATAAACACGGCCTCCTCAAACCGCAATCACGAATATGTTCCATGAGCTCAGCTTCCTCAGACTGCATTTCTGTATATGTTCCATAAACGCGGCCTCCTCAAACTGCATTCCCGTATATGTTTCATGAACGAAACCTCCTCATACAACATTTCCGAATATGTTCCATAAACACGGCCTCCTCAACCCGCATTCCCGTATATGTTCCATAAACACGGCCTCCTCAAACTGCATTCCCGTATATGTTCCATGAACGAAGCTCCTCATATCAACCTTTCCCGAATATGTTCCATAAACACGGCCTCCTCAAACTGCATTCCGAATATGTTCTATGAACACAGCCTCCTCAAACCACAATTCTGTAAATGTTCAATGAACGCAGTCTCCTCATACAACATTTCGGAATATGTTCCATTAACACAGCCTCCTCAAACTGCATTCCTGAATATGTTCTATGAACACAGCCTCCTAAAACCGGCATTCCCGTATATGTTCCGTGAACACATCCTCCTTTAACCGTATTCCCGAATATGTTCCATGAACACAGTCTCCTCAAACTGCATTCCGAAGAATATCCGATGAACATAGCCTCTTCAAACCGTATTCTAAAAGATGGTATATTCCACGAACACACCCTCCTCAAATAGAAACCCCAAAGTAGTTTGTTGATAAACGAAGCCTATTCAAACTGCATTCCCGCAGCCTCCACAAACACCACTTACAAAGAAGAATATGTATTGAAATGAACATTATTAAATTAATACACAAAAATATATAGACAAAGTAAAACATACAGAACAAGTAGACGAAAACGAACAAATAAAAGAATACAGGGTGGCACTGCCTTGCAACGGTCAGATGCTTAAACACCACTGGGGATTAAAACCTGTTTACTATGCACAGAACCTCACTTCATACCAGTGCACAAACTCTGACCTGGGTTCAGCAAATAATTTACAATTTCCCTGCATGTCGAATGATATAAACTACTTCATGTATATTCACTTTTGATTTATAGACTAGTTCTCAACCAGCTGAATTAAACGGCCGTGGTTTGTTTAGGTAAAACATTTTGATGAACACTACTAATATTTGGCACTTATTACAAACTCGTTTTTATTCCCCGTTAAGTTACATGTACAGTGGTACCGGAAACGTCACTAACGCCTGAATTTCGTATCAGGTGCGTTACGTAATTTGATGTGTCTTTTATTTAGTTCAGTGTTGTCAATCTTGTCCTATTGAACAGATTCCTATTTACATTACATTTATATATGTAGATACGTATGTAATAAAAAGGCTATTATCCTTGCATCTGGAAACATGCACTTGTTCTTTAGCGGAAGAATAAAGTAGCGCAACATTTCCGCTGCAGAACTCGTGCAAAATTTATCGATACAAAGCTAATGGCCTATAATATAAGCTGAAGCTAACCAAGGATTAGCCTGCTAAGATAAATCGTTTCATAATATTTTTATGACAATCGCTTAAATGTCTCTATGGAAAATAGCATTATTGCTTTGCTTGTCTGGTAAGAACCTGTCAAGTGGAATAATAAGAATGGACTTAATGATAAATCTTTGTTGACAATGTGAAATATCTAGTTACTGTCAGTCTGGCTAATGTTTCAATTCCCTCTGAAGGACAGTGATCTTCGAAGTACACTCCTGAATATTCATAAGCCCAGCCTACAAACCCTATAAAAAACAAATTTTCCATAGGAAAGACAGTTATACTTAAGAAAAAAAAACATAGTACTGAACGACTATTGTTAAGATCTATCACGAGCGTGAATGTGGCTTCTTTTTGTCAAGGGCGTACTTTGCGATGCATGACTTTATGGCTGTGTTTGGGTGCTGTGTGCTGTGTGCTTCCAGGAAATCTACTCTTACATTTTATCTTTTCCTGTAGGGCATTTGTCCATGCGTGTTGTTTTTGTAGTTCTTTTTATGCCCCGAGGGGAGGCATATTAGTTTCAACTGTCCGTCCGTTCGTTCGTTAGTTTAGTTCGTTAGTCACAACGTTAACTTTTTGCATGAAGGCACTTTACTCGCGAACCACTACACCTAGGACCTTCAAACTTCACATGCTGACAGTACTTATTGAGTACACCACCCCTACTGATATTGGGTCACCAGGTCAAAGGTCAAGGTCACAGGGGCCTACGTTAACTTTTGCATGAAGGCATTTTACTCGCGAACCACGCACCAGGACCTTCAAACTTCACGTGGTGATAGTACTTTTTGAGTACACCACTCCTCTGACTTTGGGGTCACCAGGTCAAAGGTCAAGGTCACAGGGGCCAACATTAACTTTTTGCATGAAGGCACTTTACTCGCAAACCACTGACCCAGGACCTTCAAACTTTACATGCTGATAGTACTTATTGAGTACACCACTCCTACTGACTTTTGGGTCACCAGGTCAAAGGTCAAGGTCACAGGGGCCGACATTAACTTTTGCTGAAGGCACTTTACTCGCGAACCACTTCACCCAGGACCTTCAAACTTTAAATGCTGTAGTACTTTATGATACACCAACCCTACTGACTTTGGGGTCACCAGGTCAAAGGTAAAGGTCACAGGGCCAACGTTAACTTTTTGCATGAAGGCATTTACATGCGAACCCACTTCACCAGGACCTTCAAACCCCACATGCTGATAGTACTTATTGAGTACACTATCCTACTGACTTTGGTGGTCACCAGGCCAAAGGTCAAGGTGCTGCGGGGGCATTTGTCACCCATTAGTGACAGCTCTTGTTTCTTATATTTTTTCGAAATGAACAAGTGTTTTTATTTATGTTTTGTTGAAATGATAAGGGTTGGGTTTTAAATTTTATTAGCATTTTGAAACTGTCTTGAGACTGTTTGGCTTTTTAGTGTCCATTTAACTTTACTAGTTGATTCCTGTTCTCCCAAGTTACTGTAAACTTCTCCGCATAAAATACGATGTTGTAAACGAATGATTTCATACTCATTTTTTGTTGTCATACGCCAAGCCTAGGGATCTGGATTTTATAGTCTTGTTCTTGATTTTTAGTCCTGATCTTTTTCATGGCATTGTTCTTGATTGATCGTCGTCTTGATTCATAGCCTTCGTTCTTTTTCTTTATTTTTTGGTCTAGTTCAATTCTTGCTATGAGAAACCCATCCGGCCGGCTTAGGGAAGGTCGGTGGTTTTACATAGGTGTCTGCCCGTGAGGAAACAATGCACAGTGGGGCACCTGGGGCCTCCTTCCAAGATCGAAAGCTGGAAAGTCGCCTTTAGACCTATAGTTTTATCGGTGCGATGTTAAACCTTACAAAAACAACAACAAAAACAACAACAAAAATCTTGTTAAAAGTGCGGACTATGTTCTGATGCACATCTCGACACAAAAGTATTGCTTCTATCAGAGGAGATAGAGATAGCGTGATTAAAAGTCGAATTGAAATGGATCTTCGTGTGGGCAGGTAGGGTGTTTTTGAGTGATTTTTGTGCGGGAAAAAGGGAAAAAATGACTGGAAAAAGACCCCCCCCCCCCCTATAAAATGGGGGGTATTTTTATGGTGTTACGTTCATTTTAGTGAACGCTTTTTGCTTCAAATAAACCTTTAACAGCGGTAATATACATCGGATGTCCAGGGGTGAATGGTATGACTGGGAAAGTTTCAACCAAACCTGGAAAATATACTTAGATCACATCGAAAACCCTTGCAAAGATTAATTTAAAAAGTCTATAAAAAGGTATGAAAGGGTGTGCACCGTGTGTTACATTTACTGGTCTTTTGAGACATAAAAGTCCACTGAATTTATCTGTGTAATAGAATACCACTTAAGCCGTTGCTAAAAGGCTCTCTCACGAACCAGACTCGTGTCTTTTATTATTTTTACTTGCCTGTGTTTTTATTTCGCTTGCCTGTGTTTTATGCTTTAAAAGTATCTTCTTATAGATATTATGAAATCCATTCTAAATATACTGGAATTATTTTTTTCGAAATTGCCAAAACCAGACATTTAGCAAGCCAACCATATGAATAAAAGTCAATATACATTGTGAAATAAGTACAAGAGGACCATAGAGGCCCTACATGCTCACCTGATCTTGACTATTTGACTAGGGATATGTGAAGGACACACTGAATCATGAATGGTAACATCTGTGTTCACTATAAACAAGAGGGGCCCCTAAAGGGGTCAACCTAACAATTTCAATAATGATAAACACAGAAGATCTATCATGTGATTCATGAGAAGAACTCATTTAAAGGTTTTTTCTATTTTTGACTCTAACAGGGACCAAACTAAACCATTTGAAAAAAAAACTTCACCAAGTTTGGTATAATATTGACTTGTAGTTTCAGAGGAGAAGATGTTCAAGTTCAAATATTGACACATGATGATGGATGCCAGACACAGTACCATCCAACTTTACCAATAGCTCACTGGATGATACATCCAAAAAATCTTTATCAATAAAGAGAACTAGGTATTTGTGATAGATATTTTCCCTATTGTGAAATTCCTAGCAAATCTGATATAACAAATGTCAAATGAATGGGTTAAGCATATAAATTATAATACATGTATTTTGAAAACTGCTATATTCTATTTACATAATGTATAACTGAAACAGTTTAGACTATAATTTTTTAACTATAACATTTTCTAAGGCATGCATGAATATAACAATATTATCAAACAATAAATGCGTAATTAAATCCCTGTTTTATTTTTTATTCTGTTCGTCATACGCTTTCTTCAGTCGTTTCTTCAACTCGCCGGGAAACTTGTCATAACAAAATTTGCAGACTGGTTTCAGATCAAACTCGAAAAACTTTGTCCTACAAAAGTAGAAAATGCAACTTTAAGGAAGAAGTTTTCACCAAATTAAATATCTAATAACTTTTAAAGTCATGCAGTTATATTTAAAAGTCATACTTTGTCGTTTAATTCAGTCGCATTGACACAATTTTAGGTACAAGGACTTCCCAGCTTTTAATGTTCAAGGAAGACACTAGATACCCCACTGGGCATTATTTTAAGCAAGGGCGGGCACCAGAGTAGAACAATCAAACTTCCAAAGCCAGTCAGATGCAAGGTTTCAACCCACTGCGGTGAAGAGCAAGAATGTAACCACTCAGCCACAGCAAACCCTTCTATGTAGGTACCAACACTGATGAATGATTTAAGCAATGCTGAATTTATTTTCAAAATGTGAATTGTAAGAATATTTGTTAGGTTGTAGTTATGAATCTGAATATCTGGCTCCATTAAGTTACTACAGAACTAGTAACCCACGGGCTGCCTACTGTAAAATTATCTGTGTTCATGGGAACTATTTTTTTGTGTCTTTCGTGATTGTATCAATCATTCGTGGGGACTACTTTTTGTGTATTTCGTGGTTGTATCAAACATTCATGGGGACTATTTTTGTGTATTTCATGGTTGTATCAAACATTCATGGGGACTATTTTTGTGTATTTCATGGCTGTATCAAACATTCATGGGGACTACTTTTTGTGTATTTCGTGATTGTATCAAACATTTATGGGGACTACTTTTGTGTATTTCATGGTTGTATAAATACGAAAAATAAAACCCAAACAAACAAACAAATTTCCTGTTCATTTTATCTTGAAGATAAGACATCCATGAACTGATATCCCAACAACATGACCTTTTTGACCAAAATCATGAATTTCCCAACCATGAATTTAAATCATTCCACAGTATTCCTATTCCAGCCGTCGCCGGGGTGAGTTAAGATAGCTCTCCATATTCTTCATATAGTCGAGCTAAATATGATTTATTTTTTAAATAAAAAAGATTATAGTCGGTAGCCTGACTATCTCTGGGTGTAAGACAACTTTTTTAAAACACTGCTGAAAACACCTTAAACTATTAAATCGTACACCAGAAAAGTACATCACAAGATGTAGATACTAGTAGTAAGAAACCAAGGAAGCTGTCTGGGAGGAGGATATTCATGAGCTGTAAATCACTATTTTGCATAAAATAATCTATTTGTGGATTTTACAGATACATCAACCCACTGCATTTCCAACCAACAAATAAACCATTTATATTGTCTTTAAAATTTGAATCCCACAAATTCAAACCCTGAAAAAAATAGCTGTATAAGCTGAAAGTATGTTATGCCAAAGAAATTGAATTGAAACTGAAATTAAATAGTTAACAGTAACATCATTTGACTCCAGTAAATTGATACATATTTCTAAAGCTGTTTTGATTTGAAGGTATTTTTAACTACAATGTTACAGTATCAGATTGGACACATCAGGTAAAAATATGTGTTAGGCAGGCAGTTAGCTCAGAGTTGTCGCCCTGTATGTGATGTGTCCTGGGTTTGAGCCCCAGAGACAGTGCACAGTTTTCTCACACTGTGACACCATTAAATATGCAAATTTCAAAGTATGTGTGTGTGTTTGTTCCGGTTTAACGTCTTTTTCAACAATCTTTCAGTCATATAAATGACGGTGTCTGTTCGAAGCAGTAAGCACAATGCCTAACTTTCTAGTGCTGCCTCACTGGAATATAACACTGTAGACACGTGGTATGATACTCCCAATACTGACATCGGGCTGACTAGTCCTAGCACTATCCTCTTAATGCTGAGCACCAAGCGAGGAAGCTGCTAGTACCATTTTTACACATCCGAGGATCGAACCCACGACCTCCCGCACTCGAAGCGGACGCTCTACCAAATTTCAAAGTCAGCTTTACATTTTGATTTTAACATTTTTAAGCTATAACTGTTTCTCTCACATGAATAAAACTTCATTTTGCTTCAAATGTAAAGAGAACATGATCAAGATCGGACTGGCTCCTTATAGCAGTGTGGAGCTATAATTTACTGTCAAGCTTTAACATTGTTTCATCATTTATTTTTCTGTTGTCTAAAATTTTTGTTTTTATATTTATGGCATAACCATAAGTTTATTAGCAAAATGTTATCAAACAAATTTTGTTCTACTTACTTTTGACTCATCTTTCTATCACATATAGAACATGCAAAATGATTTACGTGCCACGCCTTGTTAAATGCATGAAATACTGAAATTAAAAACAAGAAATATTAATATACATATGTCATAATCTAGTCATTTTAAATTTTTTATGATATTTTATTCCCATTCTGGGTTCTTTTTTTATTCTTAGGCTTGAAGAAAATCTTTGTTTCTGGTATCCTAACCTACCCTAAATTTTTGGCCCTACCCTAAATGTTTTTATGGCCTTGGAGGATTTTTTTTCAGCATTTAAACAAAAAGTTGCAGAACTATACTTTTTATGCTTTAAACATGGTCAGTGATGTTAGAAATCAACTTACTGATGCTCTAAAAATCTGATGAGCTAAAAATGAAGTTTTCAAGATTTTCATTAAAAAAATATATTTACCATCTCCGGAGATGACACTGTTGCACGTGAAACAGATGTTTCCGAACAGCTGGTGGTAGTGAATCTCGCAGTATGCCAGTCCCTTCTTCTCGTAATGTCTCGTGCCAAAGAAAGGTTTCTCACATTTGGCACACACAAAATGCTCCACATGCCATGCTTTTCCTAGGGCATGGACAACTCTCTCTTCAATGGGACGTCTGTAAAAGGGATCAAGATTATCTCCCATGGAACATAGTTGCATTTATCATATATAAGTGTGTTTGGCAGAACCTTGCATTTTATAATTTTATTCAACTTTTTCATAAATTCAATATGAGAAGACACATATATTTATATCCTCTATTTTTGCCAGTACCGTATATATTCACTGAAAATAAATTTCTAATTGATACAGTTGTATTTATGTGTATATGTTAACAACAACAGTTATCAGAACTGAATGAAGATTATAATAATTTCAGTTTAAAAACAAAAATCACTGAAAAAAAAGAAATAATACAAAACATGATTTTACAAACAAACATAAAATATATGTTTAGAAACTTGAAATATAATCTAGGAAATGTTAAGCTGTGCCAGTATAAATGTAAAATCCCTAGAAGTGAACTTTGTGTTTCTTCTAAGAACTGTTTTCACAGTATTTCATTCCACAGACCATACTGGCAGTAAGTTTCCTTTCCTGAACTGCAATCTTTTGCTGCAGACCAGTAACCTAAACCATTGCCGCAATAAACACAAATGGATATTGAATGATTTACCAGTAGATTCAACACTCTGATGGTCATTTTTATCACAGAGTGAACAAACTCCATCCGGCATTGAGCTTACAATCGTTGATTTGCAACACGCCGTACAGTATTTACTCCCCTATTAGTTTTTTCCTTTTGGAAAGTCTGACCGAATGTGTTCTCTCAGCTAATAAGTGAGTCAATGTCATTGACCTATAGCATTTATAAATGAGTCTGTAAAATACTGCCAATTTTGAAGTTATTATTTTAGTAACACGTCTTATAGGAGGATCGTCTTATAGTCGAGTAAATATGGCACTAGCTAGAGTGGTAAACTGTTTGGACATGGATATTCTAGTTACCTGCAAGCTCCACAGATAGGTATACCCATCTTATCATGACACCTTAGGCAGTACAGTTCTCCATTCACCTCTCTCGCATCCGCATTCAACTCAATACTGTAAACATTAAAAACATTTTTTTATGACAACACCTCAGTTCTATCAGTCTTCAACTCAATTTAAACATCTCTGAAACGGAAGCTTGTTCAGTTGTTTGTTCTCATCCGAAAATGGAGCATATAGTCATGATAAATAGAGTTATTGTAGTATCTTCAATACTGGACCATATTGTAAATTGGTAAATATGCCAAATGTGTAATCCACAGAAAATAAAGTCTTTACTTACTTACTTACTTAAGGGAACTTATTTTTGTGGTTTTCAGGATTGCCTTAATCTATGAAATTAAATTCACAGAGTGAAATTTCCGTTGATTTTTCAATGTCAAATATCTGCAAATTGTACAATCTATGAATTCATATTCCCACAACATAACAGGAAAGAGTTTCTAAACAAGCTTTATTAGCTTACTACTTGATCCCTTTCTTTTGTAACATATATTGTAATCAATGCTATTATTTTGCTGAATGAAATATTCTTTAAACCAAAATAACAGTGGCTGTTTTTGACCCAGATCACAAAACTTTATGCCCAAGAAATTAAATGGTTTCACATCCTGTTTGTCTGAAGATTTACATACCCTAATTGTACAATGGTTGAGAGATTTTCCAGAAAACTGTTAAATATTCTATCATAGGTAAGAATTTTTTCTATGGCATTTTGTATAATGGTTGAAATTATTGACATGAGCAATTTTTAGGAAACTTAAAATTTTATGCAAATATATGTTACATATTCTATAAATCTGAGTCGATGATTCAATTAATTAAAAACTTTATATAAACCAGACTTTCAGTTATTTGATTAACAGGAAAGGGAAGAAAGAAATGATGTTACCTGCACGAGTTACAGTTGAAGTGATAGGGATGGAAGGCTTCTCCTTTGTACTTTATATGTCCTTCCTCTATTATAGCATGGCACTTATGGCAGACGTACTTCCCTAACCCACGAGCCTTCTCCCGGGCATTACACTCCCGACACAGTGCTCTGAAATATACAGAAATAACGTTCTTTATAATAGGGCCTTACAGGCACATTTCTCAGTCTTTTAAGCATCTTAGCTCTATGCTTCTAAACACTATTCTATAGAAGGAGAAACAAGAATGATCTAAACACTGCGTGATTTAATTATGCTCCCTGAAAATACTTGACAGACTATTAATATACAAAGTCCACAACACGGCCATACTCCAGAAAAATATTAGGACATAAAAGGCTCTATAATATGCAATTGTCTACTCCATGTTAAAGTTTATGATGTATACCAAGTTTCATTTCAGTTGGGTGGAAACTGTAGGAGGACTTGAATACACCAGAAAATGTGACGGCCTGACTGACAGACTGACAGTTCAAACTCTATATACCTCCTGGACCTTCTGCATTGGAGGCATAAAAATCAGACGTGAAACTACAGACAATATATACATGTCCACTTCAAGTTGAAGACAGATTAAAATTTTTATCTAAATTTGACAACAAATTTGTAACACTAAACAAGAGCTGTCCGTAAGACAGCACGCTCGACTTTTCTCAGTGCTTGACCCTGAATTAGAGCTTTGCCAGTAAAAAAAAATCCAAGTTAAAAAGGGACATAACTCTGTCAAAATTCAAACAGAGTTATGGGAATTGTGTCTCCTGGTGTAGACTGTGATAGTTAATAAATATTTGGAGTTTCAAGTCGAAAGCTTTAATAGTAACAGAGATATTTAACTTTATCAAATATTTTAACAAAAAATTCTAAGTTAAAAAGGGACATAATTCTGTCAAAATTCAATCAAAGTTACGGGGATTGTTTCTCCTGGTGTAGACTTTGATAGTAAATAACTACTTTGAGTTTCAAGTCAAAAGCTTTAATAGTAACAGAGATATTGGACTTATCAAAAATTTTAACAAAAAATTCTAAGTTAAAAAGGGGCATAATTATGTCAAAATTCAAACAGAGTTATGGGAATTGTTTCTCCTGGTGTAGACTTTGATGGTAAATATGTATTTTAAGTTTCAAGTCAATAGCTTTGATAGTAACAGAGATATTTGACTTTATCAAAAACTTTAACCGAAAACTTCTAAGTTAAAAAGGGGCATAATTCTGTAAAAATTCAAACCAGAGTTATGAGGATTGTTTCTCCTGTTGTAGACTTTGATAGTAAATAACTATTTTAAGTTTCAAGTCAATAGCTTTGATAGTAACAGAGATATTTGACTTTATCAAAAACTTTAACCAATGGCGACGGCGATGCCGGGGCGAGTACAATAGCTCTACTTTTACTTCGAGAAGTCGAGCTAAAAATGAAAATAAGCTGATAAGAAATAATGAAAATTTGCTATTATGAAAGTTTACTTAAACAATATGTGCGAGTCAAATCATATTCATTATGTTTACCAAGTTTCATTTGTTTTAAATGGAAACAATATGGGGAGTCGAGAACAGAAATGAGTGTGCTGGACAGCTGGAATAATTGTTAAGTGAGTGTTTGGGTTAAAAGTCTATTACAACAATATTTTAGTCATATACAAATGACTGTGTCTACTTGTAGCCGTAAGCACAATACCAATCTTATAAGCTGTCTCACTGGAATATCACGTTGTACTCCACCCAGTCATATTATACTGACACCTGGCTGACTAGTCCTAGAACTATTCTCTTAATGCTGAACACCAAGTAAGGAACCTACTTGTACCATTTTTCACATCTCTGGTATGACATGGCCATGGAGAAAACTACCACACTAGAGGTAGGCCCTCTACCACTTGGTTACCAAGTGGTCAGAAATATGGACAAACAGCTCCTACAAACATTGCTTCTATGACACTGGGGGCTTAAGAAAGGTACAAGCAAGTCAACCTAAAATTCCTAAAAAGAGTTATGTACACAATGAATTAATACCAACCTTCCAGCATTTTTCACAAATCCGGAGTCAGCCAGGGGTCCAGCACAGATCTGGCAACGGAAACAGTCCGGATGCCAACTGTTGTTTAGAGCCTTGATCACTCGTCCAACAATAAACTCTCCTACAATAAAAGAACAACCATAAACACTCATAATAAAGCAAAAAAAAGATCATATCCAAAAACAATTCCTGAAACAAACTCTCCTAAAAGTAAGAACAGTATTGGTAAGTTCCTTCAACAGATCAACAAGTTTATTTTACTACTCCTAAAAATCTTTAAACAGCAAAATTTAATTCTTCTATAAGTATACAAACTGGCAATATACTTTATCTAAATATGAAAATTTTTAAATCAAAGGTAAAAGGTCAGCTATATTTAACGTCACATATAGCCAATATACAACACGAACCACACTGAAGCTCTTGTACGACAAACTAGGTATCCAATAAGTTAACAGACACTTATCTGTGCTTATATTACCTTTTGGTACAACCCTTTAACCACTAAGTGCCAAGCAAGGGAGCTACCAGTATCATTTTTCATGTCTTTAATATGACACAGCCAGGGATCGAATACTCAAAGCTGACACTCTACCATTGAGCTAGAAGGGCAACTACCAGTCTTTAGATATCACTGTCCCTTGAACACTCTTTAAATGATTTTAAATAATATGAGCCGCACTATGAGAAAACCAACATAGTGCGTTTGTGACCAGCTGTTCGCTTTCAAAGCCTATTGCAACTAGAGAAACTGCTAGGGAACAGCATGGATCCTGACCAGACTGCCCAGATGCGCAGGCTGGTCTGGATCCATGTCGGTCGCAAATGCACTATGTTGGTTTTCTCATGGTGCAGCTCATACTGTCTTTTAACATTACTTACCACATTTACCACAGCAGGGAGCAAACAGGACATGGAAGTCATGCTCACAGTACTTCCTTCCTTCAAACTGAAAAACAATCATCATTTATTGAACACAAGAGAAATTTTAGTGAGAATCTTTTTCTCTGTTGGGATACCAAAAAATTTCATAGAACTTCTGTGACACATTGTTATAAGATTTGTTTTTCATGAAAAACATAACACTATGTCACCCACCATTTAACACAGTGACACAGACATTGTAAAATCATGCAATTTAAGGGCAATAACTCCAGTGAAAATCACTGAACCATAAAATTCCAACAATATATATACAACCAGACTTGGCTCTAATCACTCCTGTGAAGTCTGGTGGCGTTCCAATCTTTGGTATGGGAAAAGTAGCATCATAGACTTTGACAAATCAAGGGAGATAACTCTGCTGAAAATCATTAAACTGGAATGTGCAGATGATTTGCACAATTACTCCACACTGATCATTTGTAAGGTTCAAATCAAGGGCCTAACTCTACAGAAAACTAGAAAATGCTTTTGTAAAAAAGCGCATGTCTCCCCCAATGCAAAGTCCTATAGGCAAGAAGTCAATAGGGGTCAGGAGCGAAAGTCAAAGAGACACTGATGGTTGGCTGCAATAGGGATCATCTACTTGGCATGTCCAGTCATCCCGCTAAATTTCAACACTCGTGGCCTAGTGGTTCTCAAGTCACTGTTCAGGCTCCTGTGACCCTGACCTTTGATCAAGTGACCTCAAAATAAATAGGGGTCATGTACTCTGCATGTCCAATCATCCTATTAAGTTTCAACATTGTAGGTCAAGTGGTTCTCAAGTTATTTCCAAAAAACGATTTTACATGAACAGGCCACTGTGACCTTGACCTTTAAGGGAGTGACCCCAAAAACAATAAGGGTCATTTACTCTGCATGAACAATCATCCTATGAAGTTTCAACATTCTGGGTCGAGAGGTTCTCAAGTTATTGATTGGAAATGGTTTTCCATGTTCAGGCCCCTGTGGCCTTGACCTTTAACAGAGTGACCCTAAAATCGTTAGGGTTCATTTACTCTGCATGACCAATCATCCTACGAAGTTTCATCATTCTGGGTCAAGTGGTTCTCAAGTTACTGACTGGAAATGGTTTTCAATGTGCGGGCCCCTGTGACCTTGACCTTTCACAGAGTGACCCCAAAATCGTTAGGGGTCATCTACTCTTTATGACCAATCATCCTATTAAGTTTCAACATTCTGGGTCAAGTGGTTCTCAAGTTACTGACCGGAAATGGTTTTCAATGTTCAGGCCCCTGTGACCTTGACCTTTAATGGAGTTACCCCAAAATCGATAGGGGTCATCTACTTTGCATGTACAATCATCCTATGAAGTTTCAACATTCTGGGTCAAGTGGTTCTCTAGTTATTGATTGGAAATGGTTTTCAATGTTCAGGCCCCTATGACCTTGACCTTTGACGGAGTGACCCCAAAATCAATAGGGGTCATCTACTCTTCATGACCAATCATCCTATGAAGTTTCAACATTCTGAGTCAAGTGGTTCTCTAGTTATTGATCGGAAATGGTTTTCAATGTTCAGGCCCCTGTGACCTTGACCTTTGACAGAGTGACCCAAAATCAATAGGGGTCATCTACTCTTCATGACCAATCATCCTATGAAGTTTCAACATTCTGGGTCAAGTGGTTCTCTAGTTATTGATCGGAAATGGTTTTCAATGTTCAGGCCCCTGTGACCTTGACCTTTGACGGAGTGACCCCAAAATCAATAGGGGTCATCTACTCTTCATGACCAATCATCCTATGAAGTTTCAACATTCTGGGTCAAGTGGTTCTCTAGTTATTGATCGGAAATGGTTTTCAATGTTCAGGCCCCTGTGACCTTGACCTTTGATGAAGTGACCCCAAAAACAATAGGGGTTGTCTACTCCAGCAGCCCTACAACCCTATGAAGTTTGAAGGTTCTAGGTCAAATGGTTCTCCAGTTATTGCTCGGAAATGAAGTGTGACGTACAGACGGACGGACGGACGGACGGACAGGGCAAAAACAATATGTCTCCTGGGGGAGACATAATAACTGATGTAGAACATTCCCATGATATGCATAACTAGGCTTAGCACTGATCTCATGTAAGGAAATCCAGACAATGGTGGAAGAGGAGTTGCCAAAACATCATAAAATTTAACAAATAACATAAGAGAATTAGCCAAAATATAATAGAAATTGCTAAATCAAGGGCCATAACTCCACTGAAAATAATGAACCAGAGCATGTCCATGATATGCATAATTAGGCTTGGTACAGATCACTTTTGTGAAGTTTAGTGTAAATCTGCCTTGTGGTGTTAGAGGAGTTGCGTGGACAAACTTTGTGACAGACGAGACTAACAGACTGACAGAAGGACAGACTTACAGACAAGTTTCAGCACTACAACAATATTATCTCAGATTCTCCACCCACCTCCACCCCCCACCCCCACCCCCATACAAGGTGGAGGGCAGAATAACATTCAAATTGTTTACCAGTGATGACATTCTCCAAAGTAACACTTGCCAAACTGAGCTGAAGTATGTATGGACATTATACCCTATGTTATTTCATTTACTTACTTTTAAATGTGTATCATAATGCATATTTTTTTATATTATTTTGTATGCAGCAATATATATAATTTGTTATTTTACTCCAAATGTTTTCCCAACTGTAAAACATACACGTGAAATAATTAAAATTTTCATTTTAATAAAATTAATATGTTATCAGCTAGCATCTAAATAATTCAAATGAAAACTGCATAAAAGGCAAAATTTAAATTAAAATTGCATGAAGCTAAAAAGTGAAATGGAAATTGCATGAAAATCATAGATAGAAAGAAAAATGCACAAAGGGAAAAATTAGAGTGGAAATAACACGTAGGGCAAAATTAAAATGAAATTGCATGAACACCAAACGTTAAATGAAAATTTGCATGAACACCAAACCTTAAATGAAAATTGCATGAACAACAACAAACCTTAAATGAAAATTGCATGAACACCAAACCTTAAATGAAAATTGCATGAACACCAAACCTTAAATGAAAATTGCATGAACAACAAACCTTAAATGAAAATTGCATGAACAACAAACCTTAAAATTAATGGAAATTGCATGAATGACAAAACTTGAATGAAAATCAGACAAACGACAAAATTTAAATGGAAATTGCAAGATCGAGGCTTAAGATTGCAACGTTTCACATTTGCTGCATTTTAATCATTAATATTGTTCGGAACTTGGGAGCACAAAACATCAAAGGAAGAAAATTACTTCAAATTTAGGAAACTTTTCAGAGAAAGCATAGATAGGACGGTATCCTTGGTAACATGTTTGACATTCCTTGTTGTTTTTGTGAGATATCTTTAACACAATACCAAAGGCAACTACAATGAAATGCAACAGTGGTGTTATCTTCATTGATTGCACACAGCTATTTTAAGACATATTACTGCAAAGACTTAAATTACATTTTTATATCATCAGTAACTTAGCAAATTTGCTTCATGTACAACAAAGGATTTCATTTAGCTGCAGAAATATGACAAAAATAATTAGATAAAACATGAAGATCTAAGTTCCAACATATTTTAAAAAGATGTATCTTTATAAAATTGTTTCATTTACATTTAACATACAAAATATATCTTTTGACAGGATCTGGTTCAAAATATAACTTGAGTAAGTTCAATGAATTGGTTTTTCTTAGTTAAGGAGAAGACAGGAACTAGAAATGTGTCAATGGGACACAGATGCCCCCACTACATGACATTAAAATGACAATTTTTTCCAAGGTCAGGAGCCATAACTCCTACAATACTGAATGAATCCGGACGTGAAACTCTAGGTGCACAACTGCACATGCTGACCAACATTTCTGTAAACTTTGGTGACTCTAGGTCAAATACTTTTGGAGCTACGCACGACACAACATTAAAATGACCAATTTTTAACTAAATCAGGGGCTATAACTCCTACAAGACTGAATGAATCCGGACGCGAAACCCCAGGTGTACAACTGCACATGCTGACCAACATTCCTGTAGACTTTGGTGACTCTAGGTCAAATACTTTTGGAGCTATGCGCGACACAACATTAAAATGACCAATTTTTTACTAAGTCAGGGGCCATAACTCCTACATGACTGGATGAATCCGGACGGGAAACCCCAGGTGCACAACTACACATGCTGACCAACATTCCTGTAAAGTTTTGTGACTCTAAGTCATATACTTTTGGAGCTAGGCCCGACACAACACTAAAATGACCAATTTTTACAAAGTCAGGGGCCATAACTTCTACACGACTGAACGAATCCGGATGCAAAACCCCAGGTGCACAACTACACATGCTGACCAACATTCCTGTAAAGTTTTGTGACTCTACGTCAAATACTTTTGGAGCTAGGCGCGACACAACATTCTCGGAAGGAAGGACGGACGGATGGACAAGGGCAAATCTATATGCCCCCAAAGTGGGGGCATAAAAATTGGGATTTAGACTTTGATTTTTGATTTGGAAGCTTTTTCCCCTTTTTCACAACTGTTGCAGTGACCTAGACCCTAACTAATCAACAATGTAAAGGAGCACTGACCTCAGGGTAAGCTACCTATACACCAAGTTTGGTCACAATACATTATACCAAAGTTAGTAAACTAAAACATGTTTCCATTTTGGAAAAAGATGACCTTGAACCCCGTTGACCAGACCACATCACTAAGTCTTGATCTCTATGGAAACTACACTCGTTCTAAGATTTGTGACAATATCTCATTTTCTGACTCGAGTTTAAAAGCAGAAATGAACCTAATATAGTAAATATGCTGTAAGTACCTAGAACTGCAATTCTTGTGTTCCTCGGGCATTAGGACTGAAACTTCCAAGGTTGATTTCCCCATTGTAATACAATTATTTCTACTAAATTTTACATAAATACTCCAAGTCATGTCAAAGATATAGCTCCAGACAGATGGAGGGAAGGCTGAACACTGCCAGAATGATATGATATCTCTGCCTTTTGCGAAAGGTTAATAAAGAAAATTCAAATTAAACACAAACTTTCTTCCACACAATTTGCTTCCTTAAACTCTAACAAAAATAAATAGCAATCCAATACATTATAATAGATGAGAAAACCAACATAGTGTGTTTGCGACCAGCATGGATCCAGACCACCCTGTGCATCCGCGCAGTCTGGTCAAGATCCATGCTGTTCACTTTCAAAGCCTATTGCAGTTAGAGAAACTGATAGCGAACAGCATGGATCCTGACCAGACTGGGAGGATGCTCAGGCTGGTCTGGATCCATGCTGGTCGCAAGCCACTTTGTTAGGTTTTCTCATGGCACCGCTCATTAATACTTCAAGCACATTTTCAAGACAACTTACCTCGTAGAAAATCCCTTCAGGAAAAGGTTGAAAACACTGGGCACACCTGAAAATAATTACAATGTGGCAATTAATGCACTGTGACAGATAAGATTTTACATTTCCACTATTTCTAAAATGAATGGCAATCTAACAGACCTTAGTGTTCAGAGTGGACACTGGGTCCAAAGGAAACTCTGTCTGACTACAAAACCAGAGGTTGTGAGTTTGATTGTCCAACTACAATAACTTACACTGGGATAAGGGTCTGGTGTTTCGATACTTTGCAGCTGGCATGCTAAAAGAACCAGGAAAGTTTCTAAACTTGAGGCGCCTCTTCTGTTTGCTGCTTGTTAAAAGAATCTCAGGACAAACCAGGATAACGCTGGAATTACCTGATAACAGGAAATACTTTTTAAAACAGGTGTGCCTAAATTTTAATCATTTTTTACTAAATATTTTACTATATTCACAGAAACTATACGTGATGTATGAGTATCAGTAACTTACACAAAGCATTGTGGGTGCCACACTTCACCATTGGAGTTAACGATCTGCTGGTGTTGTCCGAAACCCTCGCCACATCGACAACACACTCCAATGCCCATAGACATGTCAGAACTGAAAATAGAAAACAAAAAACTCAAGTTACACATGATATCAAGAGAGAGTTGTTTCCCTGCATTGACAATACCCGGGACTACTTTCACTAGAGTTTAAAAAATATGGGACTATTTTCACTGACAAAAAAAACTCTGGTAAACAAATCAAAACTAAAAAATATTTCCCTGTTGTCCTGCAAAGTGACAGCAAATGTTAAAACTATTTCATCCTATTATTATTAACAAAGTTTCTGCCTATCCTCCTTTATCAAAATTACAAATTACAAGTAAAATGACAACATTTTTATTTTTTTAGAACACGTGTATATCAAATTAAAAATTGAAACATTATAGGCTGAATTGGCTACTAAAAATGGAGTGAAATAAAGCAGATAATGTGAAATCATAAATATTTGTGGGGGACTAATCTTCCATGGATTTTGTGGTTGCGTTGAACCACAAAATTTAGTCTAATCAACAAATAATATTTCATACCAATCATTTGTACTTCAAAAGTAGACAGTGCTGTAATTGTTAGTATTCATTCATAATTCATTTTTACTGCATGAAAACAACAAACCAACCCTTAATAAACAACCCCTTTTGCAAAATATACTACCTAGGGGTATAATAGAACATGGTATTGCTTCTATGACATCAGGCATTGTCAAAAATAACTGGAACAGTATCATCTTTATACTAGCTGTTAACCTTTCTATAATGAACTTAACTGTCTGTCTTTCAATTTGGACAGTACAATTAACTGTAAATTAGAGCTGTCAGTGGACAGCGCGCTCGACTATTCTCAGTGCTTGATAGTAATTAATATAAGCTATGAGTAAAACTTTAACATTACAACAAGCATATTCTAAGTTGAAAAGGGGCCATAATTCAATCAAAATGCTTGATAGAGTTGCCTCCTCCTTTTTACAGACTGGGGTCATGATGGTAAACAAGTATGCAAAATATGAAAGCAATATCTCAATGGACTTTGAAAATATTTGGGGTGGTATGCAAACTTTAACATTTGTGTGACGCTCACGCCGACGCCGGGGCAAGTAGGATAGCTCCCCTATTCTTCGAATAGTCGAGCTAAAAAGGGGTTATTCCTAAAAAGATAATGACTGAATGGCGAACAGTGCAGACCTTGATCAGACTGCATGGATGTGCTGGCTGATCATGATCTTCACTGGTCACAAATTCCTCCTGAGAATCAATCATGTCCAGCATATTATAAGTTAAACCTGATATATTATGGATCTTAACAATTCATAAAGCAGTCAAAAGCCATTAAGTGCAGTGCTACCTGAAATTTTGATTTTCAATCTGCATTCATGCATGTATTATATTTCAAATGTCACAATAGACAACACTATATTCTTTCATGCTGGTGTAGTCTGCAATACTTTCATGAAAAACACAAGCTGTGACACACACAAAAACAGTTTCTCAAACTTATTAACAAAATATAGTTTGAATGTATTGTTAAACAAATTTAAGTTAGTACATGTAATTTCCGGGAAAATGAAAACATAAATCACCTGTTTGCAAGTTCATTCAGCAATGATTCCTGGCGATTTATTCTACGTCTTTGAAACAAGTTTGATTGTGTAAACTCATCTAGCGTTTGTAACTTTAACATTTTCATACATATTACAGTCTGTTGCGGTACATCAAAAATCCAGGACTGACGGCAAATTCAGAAAAATCTCATCATTCCACTACCTACTTTACATTTCAAAGTATTGAACAAAATATCTCAAAATTATTTTTATACACATCCACAATAAAAGTCTTATTCAGTACTTCACAAAATATTTCTTCTACATGATTGTGTTATAATAGTCCATTTTTATCATGTTTTTTTTTCGTCCCCAAGTTTTCTTTTATCCTACAACAGTATTATTTAAAGCCTATATATACAGTGTACCTACTCACACCTAGGGAAGATAACTCTTTTAAATTATTAATTCATCTCAAATCCCATTGTAAAGTTTTGCAACATATTGTAAACACACCTCTAAGTACAAATGCATTAACCTTAGTAATTGATTCTGTATTAATTGATCAGCACATGCATGAGATATTATGATGACTGTAAAAGGAATCGTTTAGCGGCACAGCAGGAAAAATCACCTGCCCTTCCTCAACGGTACTTTCCAATGTGTCCTTATTAACAAGTCCTATCTATTTATTGACGTCCACGATGCAGTTTTATTAATATATAAAAAAAAACTTTATTAAAAACAATCTTAAACAAATTTCTTTTTCTTACAATTAATTTAATTACAATCAAATTTGAATTCTCTTCATTTAATGACAATTAAAACCTATCGGATGATTTAATTTGATAAATTATATGTTCCAGATACGAATTATTCGAACCGAAAAAACAAACATCCTTGACAGTCTCATTAAAACAGGATTTAATGACATTATATTTTATATGCTATATATTTATAGAACCAATGTGAAAAAAGGTAATTTTAAGTTATAAGAAATTACAAATTAAATCAAGAATTAAAACAATGCGCATCTCCTTAAAACGGTTGTACAAACAATACATATTGATCTAGCATGTGCTGTAACATGAGACATACAGTTCAGAACAATTAGTCATTCCATAGTTTCGATCACACTTCATGTTCTTCTCTTTTATATTTGGTTGTGTCAGTGTTTTAATTTCCTTAAAAAGTCATAACTGACTGAGCATCGTTTTAATTCATCAAGTTGAACTTAAATATTTTTTTAATATTAACAGAGACTGTACTACATACTATAATTGAGCAGTGCCATGAGAAATCCAACATGTAGCTTTGCGACTAGCATGGATCCAGACCAGCATGTGCATCCCCGCAGTCTGGTCAGGTTCCATGCTGTTCGCTTTCAAAGCCTATTGGAATTAGAGAAACTGTTAGCATGGATCCTGACCAGACTGCAGGGATGCGCAGGCTGGTCTGGATCCATGCTGGTCGCAAACCCACTATGTTGGTTTTCTCATGACACGGCTCATATATATATAACTGTCCCATTATTAACACGGCATTTATTCATCTATTTCAAAATGATTCCTTAAACACCAAGAAAAGCTAAAGGCATGGAAATTTTATCCACAATAATACTTCAAGCACTCTATTTTTTTTAAATAACAAAGTCAGTTAATTAAACTATTGGTTTCAGCATATTTTAAAATTAATAATATCCATTCATGTAAAATATTGCTAAAACTCGTATTAGGTCTAAATAATATTTGTATACTCCCAAATTAATGCATTTTCAGAAATGCATTTTCACACTTTTAAGTAATACACCTATCACAGTAGATAAAATGCACACACTACTATCTCTCCCTATGTATCTATAAAACATAACACATTATGACAGTTAACCACAAACTTATAAGCCGTAGGAGTGTATCAATGAAATAATTCGAACGACTCGTATCTCGATTGTTTAGATCACCACAAATTAAACAAAAGACTCGATCAGCGTTGACTGATCATGTATACTGACAACAAATTAACTAAATAATAAAACAATAGCTTAACTACATAACTTGGCATTTTTCAAATAAAAAAAAAATCACTTTAAAATTAAACACAAGTTTTAACACAATCATTTCCGGTCATTATAAATTCATAAAGTTACTGCACGGTGCAAAAATCCCTTTCTAGAGTTACAAAATTACAACTGTAGGAATTTATTGTATCATACAATCTAAGAAACATTTTTTGTGTCATATCTGACAGTATAACATAACATAATTGAACTTTAAAATGTTTAAAATATTACTATTTTTCTGTTTTTGCAATACCTGCTGGTCTTAGCCCAAACAAGGGAAAACACTCTTACAACCTTACATAAAATCAACTAACAAGAGTTGTCTGCCTTTCTATCATTGTATAAAAATGACATTTTAACAAACCTTGGTCCATTTTGAACAGGGAACCCTGGCAAGGGAGCCCCAGGTTGATCAGCCCCATGCTGGGCTCCGATCTCATGTATATCCCCAAGTGGGGGGTTATCATGCTCATGTGGATGTAGCCGCCGCCTCTGGAACAGCGTACTTTCATTCCGTTCACTCAGTGACTGAAGCCTCAAGGGATTTGGTGGTCGTGGCGTTGAAGTTATAGACATAATGTCACTTTATAAATTATGTCAAATATTCACTTTATAAACTGTGTCAAATATTCACTTTATAATCTATGTCCAATATTCACTTATATCAAGCTGAATTCTTTTCTCCCTTTCAATATTTTCAAATTGTTCACTTAAATAATTTAATGAATATTAGTTAAAATATACACTCAGTATTTCCTGTAAAGTTAAATTTAATGATAGGAACGATTTGAATCTATTTCCAATATAGCACAACAAAAACTGTCAAATGAACCCTAATTGTTGCCAATTAATGAACAGCACATCAAGAAGAACAAGCCTACATATACTAATACGATACTTCCAAATATCACTTTTTTTAAATCCAACAAGAATTACTAGTCCATCAAACAAATTCAAAATTTTTCTCCATACAATTAAAGCCCTTTAACTTTCCAATTTGTAACAATTTTCAAATGCACACATCAACTGTAAACAATAAATTGTTTACCTGATAAACAATTTGATAAACAATGTCAACATAATTATCGTCAACCATATCCAATGTATCAACACCGATTAAACATGTTACAGCCCAATTTTATCTACATTAAGTTGACAAATGTTTGAAATAAAACTGAATTTACATAATTATCATTCATCTAAAAATGCTGCAAATTAATTCACTGCAAAATAGAGTGTCACTGCTCATCTACATGTCTTAATTGCTTGATGTTTTTGTTGAATTGTCTGAACTTTAACTTAATTCTGAAACCACTGATACATCCGTCCGTGCATTTAAACTTTACAATTTTGACGTTGAAATGTCTGCAGATACCAATGAGAACTTGTTTCTTGAGCACTTGTCACGTCATCGCCTTAGCTCAAAAGTGGAGAACTGCTATCTTATATTAATGCATATGCCAATGCAGTTATCTGCATTTTGCGTCAAGGTGACCAAATTCTGGCTATACAAAATCATAAGAAGAGTGAACAAAACAACCTTTTTTATGTCCTCAAATATTGAATATTCCTTCACATGATTATGATACAAGCGGATCTGTGTCAGCTGACAATATATATAAAATATTGACTAATGGGTACCATGTACACTGTATACAGACACTACATGTCGCATCATTTACAATATCCTGGGTGTAAAAAAACTACAGGTAAACCTGCCCTGTCTCAGGTAACAACAAACTATGAAAGCTATATTAAAATGCAAAATGCATACAGATACACTAGACAGCTGTTGTTGTATATAATTTCATCAGATAACACATTTTAGGAGAAGACACTATTTCACAATTACTGTAAAATCATTTAAGTTCGTGGGCATGAAATTTTGTGGTTTTGGTCTTAACGGCTTATTCGTGGAGATATGTGGACTTGTGGATTTTTCAAGGATAAAATGACTAGAAATTTTCCTTGTTCATCGGGATTCAATTTTATGGAATGACTAGACCAAGGAGTCCACGAAAATGAATCTTGAAAACTAAGGCAAGTAATCAAGACAGGATTCTGTGGTGGACAGACAGACAGACAGACAGGTGAACTGAGGCAAGATAGCAACAATAAATCTCTTAAGTTCTTCAAGGTCCATACATTAAAATTATAACAGTTTAATCGTCATTATTTTAATGACCAGTCATTATAAAAAAAAGTACTACTTTTGAAAATCTTAAAAACATAAATCATGACCTTTTATACAAAAAACGTCTTTGTGGAATTTGACCTCTAGAATATGGGACACAGAATTACCAATGTAAACACTCGTATCTTCCTATTCAAGCTGCAATTGTCAAAATAGACCTTAAGCGCCACAGATCTGATATTATCATATATAAAGATATTAAATTTGATATTATATGTCAGATTTCAAATGTAGATTAAATTTCATTCTGAATTTTTAAACGATTCTTTAGCGAACAATTTAGATATTTATACGAGACATTAAATTAGTTGAAAAGAATATACTGAATCAGCTGTTTATAACAAACTTCATAGAAAAAAAATTAAAACCCATCTTTCCTAATACTGCTAAATGATTAAAACTACAGGGGTCATACTATATGCCCTAACCCTGTATTATAGGTTACAGGTATATAAACGACCACAACAAATGTCAGAGGCAATTTTTTTAAAAAAAATTCATCTATCCATACACAGAAAGAAATTCATCCTTCCTTACACTTGATACTATTTATTTTTCAATTTTAACATTTTCAACTTTGATCTAGTATTTCAGTAAAGATGCAAAAAGGGGAGTTAAATTCCTCAAAAATTAAAATTATATTGCAAATATAAACTATAAATCAATGTTTTAATAATGAATGAATGAAATGAAATGAATGCATGCTGATCTTGGTCTGCACTGGTCACACAGGCAAAATCACTTGCCACCAGCAGGCTAAGGGTTACATAATGGGGACAGGGGATTTTAAATAAGGAACAAGAGGGCCATGATGGCCCTATATCGCTCACCTTTTATCATTGCACTTGAGGACAAGAAGGTCCTCAGAAAAAATATCTAAGTCCAAAGGACAGGAACAACAAAGGGAAGAAATTTAACCAAAAAGAAAAAAAAATTCTTACAAGGTACAGATATGTCAAAATACACCTAAAAATTGGAGGTACCATCCATGTTGTACCACAGAAAAGTGGTCTCGGTTTTTCCCTACGGCCAATAATAAAAAAGTTACTAAAAATAAGCTATTTATAGTAACGTAAATGGGAAGTAATTAAAAAAAAAATTATTGTAAGTGAACAAAAGAAGGATCTGCCAAATAAATCTGTTGAAATAAATGAAATTTCAGATCAGTATCTTCATTAGTTACGGAGATATACCCATTTTAATTTGAAACAAGAGCACCGCCAAGCGGGGCAATATACGCCCGAAGGGTTACACCAGAGGATGGGAGCAAAATTTAAAGAACTTGACTGTTGAAGCCCAAAGGACAGGAACAACAAAAAGAAGAAATTCCAAAAAAAATTCTAAGTCCACAAAAAAATTCTTACCAGGTAAAGTTATGTCAAAATACATCTAAAACTTGAATGTACCATCCATGTTGTACCACAGAAAAGTGGTCTCGGTTTTTCCCTACGGCAAATAATAAAAAAGTTACGAAAAATAAGCTATTTATAGTAACGTAAAAGGGAAGTAATTAAAAAACAAGAGCTGTCTCCATAGGATGACACATGCCCCCGATGGCACTTTGAATGAATAGTTATGGCCGATGTTAGAGTTTAGGACCTTTGATCTACGGACCTGGGTCTTGCGCGCGACACGTCGTCTTACTGTGGTACACATTCATGCCCAATAATTTTAAAATCCATGCATGAATGACAAAGATATGGACCGGACATGCCCATCAATGCACTATCATGAAATATGACCTTTAACGTCTAAGTGTGACCTTGACCTTTGAGCTACGGACCTGGGTCTTGCGTGCGACACGTCGTCTTACTGTGGTACACATTCATGCCAAGTTATTTGAAAATCCATCCATGGATGACAAAGATATGGACCGGACACGAATGCACAATCATGAAAAATGACCTTTAACGTCTAAGTGTGACCTTGACCTTTGAGCTACGGACCTGGGTCTTGTGCGCGACACGTCGTCTTACTGTGGTACACATTCATGCCAAGTTATTTGAAAATCCATCCATCGATGACAAAGATATGGACCGGACACGAATGCACTATCATGAAAAATGACCTTTAACATCTAAGTGTGACCTTGACCTTTGAGCTACGGACCTGGGTCTTGCGCGCGACACGTCGTCTTACTGTGGTACACATTCATGCCAAGTTATTTGAAAATCCATCCATCGATGACAAAGGTATGGACCGGACACGAAAATTGCCGACAGACTGACAGACTGACAGACGGTTCAAAAACTATATGCCTCCCTTCGGGGGCATAAAAATTATTGTAAGTGAACAAAAGAAGGATCTGCCAAATAAATCTGTTGACATAAATGAAATTTCAGATCAGTATCTTCATTAGTTACGGAGATATACCCATTTTAATTTGAAATAAAGGGAGGTAATTTGACATAAAATCAGTCCATAGTTATCTACCCTGATTGGCTCAGTCCAACTAACGACAATAATGAAATTATTACTGATATAAATCCATTTTGATTACAATCAGGGGAGGTAATCAGATATAAAATAACTCTGGAACCTACGATTGCATCTGATTTGTCATGGAATCCAAGATTTATTGTTGTTGAAGATATTTTGGAAGTTTGTATCAAATAAAACCATAAATGAAGTATCTATATGGCTGCAAAAGCCAAAAGAGCCAATTTTGGACCTTTAAGGGGCCATAACTCTGGAACCCATGATGGAATCTGGCCAGTTCAAGAAAGGAACCAAGATCTTATGGTAATACAAGTTGTGTGCAAGTTTGGTTAAAATCAAATCATAAATGAAGCTGCTATTGTGCAGACAAGGTCAAAATAGCTAATTTTGGCCCTTTCAGGGGCCATAACTCTGGAACCCATTAAAGGATCTGGCCGGTTTAAAAAAGTAACCGAGATCTTATGGTGACACAAGTTTTGTGCAAGTTTGATTAAATTCAAATCATAAATGAAGCTGCTATTGTGCAGACAAGGTCAAAATAGCTAATTCTGGCCCTTTCAGGGGCCATAACTCTGGAATCCATAATGGAATTTCGCCAGTTGAAGAAAGGAACCAAGATCTTTTGGTGATACAAGTTGTGTGCAAGTTTGGTTAAAAAAAAATCATAAATGAAGCAGCTATTGTGCAGACAAGGTCAAAATAGCTAATTCTGGCCCTTTCAGGGGCCATAACTCTATCGTCACGGGGGAGGAACTGTTACACGAGACTCGGTTGTGGAGGATATCATGTTACAGATTTAGGATGCTTCTGTTACAGTATTCCTGGATAACGTTACAGCATTCAGAGGATAATAATAGCTGTCGGTATTTTGTTTGCCAAAGATGTGGTGAAGATGTATCTCTTTTTCCAAAAATAAAAATTGATTTTCTAGATCTGTGATAAGCACGTCTGTTGAGACATGGCTTAACCTGCGAAACACAGTATATTGATGTCAATCAAGTGTTTTATGACAAAATTCGAAATTTTGATAGAAAAATATCTAAAAGAAATTGATTAAAAGATATTCCAACCTATTTCATGCAAATTTGCATTAATTAAAACCCTCTTCAGGCATGACTTATAATACGAGGTAGAAAAATTACTGTTGGTCTAATATTTCGTGGTTTTATAGAATATTGCAGTTTAGCACGATATGTTACAGTTGTGGGATGCTGCTTTTGAATGTGTTACAGATTTAGGATGATACTGTTTCCTTCTTCAGGATTCTGTTGTTAGATGTAAATACTGCTAAACAAGATTTATTTTGTCATTTGAGACAGTCAGACATGTACTAGAGTGGCGTTGCTGTAACGACGTTTAAAAACAGGAAAGTCAACCTAACGGGAGAAGATATCGGTTGTGATATGTCAAGAATCACATATGATGAACAGTTGATGATACAAGTTATGCAGAGCAAATCTCCCATCCCTTTTCCATGCAAATTGACCGATCGTTTGAACAATCTCTAAATACATTGGTTGTTAAATGTTTTTCATAACCTCTAAATAAATCACCAAAGATATCGCGGAGCGAAATCGAAAAAATGTTTTAAGTGTGTATTTATTTATATTCACATAGATTAATTACTTTCGTTCAAATCTAAAAAGAGAGTGAGTTACTATGTTTATAATGTAACTCCTAATTTTTGAACAACTCGAATTTAATGTGCTCGTGCTCGCGTTTACGCAATGCCTACAGTCCTGAGACGTGCCTTCTAATGGCGCACAATCCCGAAAAGCCCTTGACACCGTCATATACACAAAGACAAAGACGCATATATTTTTAGATGAAAATCCTAAAACATTATACATTTTAACTATGAATTGCGTATAAAATCCTCTGTTAAATGATATAGGCTCCTAACTGTGACCAGACAGATTCAATGCTTCAGATTAGCCTATTTGATTGTGCATGCTTGCCAAATCTTCATTGCGCAGATGCATATCTGCTTGTAGGCAGCTACGCGCCTGCAAGCAGACTATGATTCGATGGTTGCTCTAACAGTAAAAACGTATAAATGTTTAACAAAAAAGAATCTTTTATTATTTGAAATAAAGTTTTATTGCACATGTGCGAGTTGTCGTGAGAAAAGCCAATTAGTTTCTTAAGTTTTCCATTACCGTTTCTGAGAGGATATTTTCTTTTAAGCTTATTAGAAATTGAAATCGTTGATAAAGACACGCATTGCCAAGCTCTTCTGAAGCTAGGACACATTCGTTTTCTAGCTTAATACATGTAGCATAAACAGGTACTATTTATGAAAGAACAGCTTATTAAAGTGCAAACGACAATTCAATGCGAATAGGTGATTATGGTATCATATACATTTGATATAGAACACTAGCTTTCCATTGAAAATGTTTATATATCATTTTATTATATATAGCTGTTGAATCAGATTTAGAATTTCGAAATTAGAAAAAATGCACTTGGTATAATATATTTGTTACATCTTACAAAAAATCCCGCATAATTCATGATATCTAAATTTTATTTGCTATCCTGGTATTGTATATTGTCAAAATGTATTCCAAAAAGTATCATCCTAAATCTGTAACACATCCAGAAGAAGCACCCCACAACTGTAACATTCTATAAAACCACGAAAAATTAGACTCACATTGATTTTTCTACCTCGTATTATAACTGCATGCCTAAAGAGGGTCTTTATCGATGCAAATGAGCATAAAATATGGTTGAAACATATTTTAATCAACTTCTTTTAGATAATTTTCTATCAAAATTTCGGATTTTGTCATTAGACATTTGATAGACATCAATATACTGTGTTTCACGTGTTAAACCATGGCTCAACAGACGCACATACCATTGATCTAGAAAAACAATTTATACTTTTGCAAAAAAGAGATACATCTTTACTATTTCTTTGGCAAACAAAACACCGACAGCGATTATTATCCTCCGAATGTTGTAACGTTATCCAGGAATACTGTAACAGAAGCATCCTAAATCTGTAACATAATAGCCTCCACAACCGAGTCTCATGTAACAGTTCCCTATAGAAAAAAGTCAGTGGAATACCAGCGGTTTCCGGTGGTTTCCAGTGGAATTCCACTGGAAGCATGAGTTTATAGTTATTCCACTGGAATTCCAGTGGTATCATCACTGGCATTCCACCGACAGTGGAGTTCTAGCGGAGTCCACTGGAATTCCAGTGGAGTCCACTGGCATTGAGTTTCACTGGAACCAATACCACTGGATTTCAACTGACTAGTGGCATTCCTATGAAATTTCTCTGTAATGTAAAATAATAATACTTAGATTATTTTTTCAAATGTTATCTTGAAACTTGTTCACATTATACCTATTTTTATCTCAGGGTTAGTAAAATCTCAGATATATATAGCCTGTCGCCAGATTATATTTATTGAATCATCTGATACAATAAATGTTATAATATAAACATCATTATTTAGAACTAAAGCCTTCCTATGTACACTCATATGCCAAATTAATGTTCTCAAAAAGACCACCAAGTTATCAAGTTATAGGGGACTGCAAATTTCTTCCAATTAAAATCCAATTAAGGGTAGGATCATTTTTCAGGGTAACAATTTATAGTAGCACTGAAGATCTTAAAAGGGAAATAACTGGTGTTTTACATATTTCGTCTGCTGAAGTGACATGAGTAAAAGATTTGTGAAAAATACCATATTATCATTTCATGAACATGGTTGTAGTGGAAGAAAAATTGCAGAATGATTTAGAATAGATAGCTGCACAGTAAATAAGTGTTTAAAGCATTTCAAACATGCTGAAAATTTAGAAAACATGAATGTAAACAAGCGGGTGGGGAAATGTAGAAGTAAAAAAGAAGACTTTAATGTGAGATAATTAAGGTGCTATTAAAGGTGGTGAAAACCAATAGAAGGAAGACTTTGATACTTGTTATGTAGCATCATCTAGTGGACCACTACCAAGATTATTCAAATTATTCCCTGAGGGTCAAACATGACCCGCCCTAGGAGTCACATGGATTATGCAGACTTTTGTATATGTAAGTGAAAAAATTTAAAATCTTCTTGTCAAAAACTGCAGGGCCTAGGGCTTTCATGTTTGGTATGCAACACTATCTAGTGGTTCTTTACCAAGGTTGTTCAAATTATGCCCCTGGAGTGAAAAGCGGCTCCACCCTGGGGGTTCCATAAAGTTATACATTATAATATAGATTTATATAGGCAAAAAACTTGAAAAAAACTAATTGTCTCAAGCCTTTGATATTTGGTATGTAGCATTGCCTGGTGGTCATCTACAAAGATTGTTCAAATTATGTCCCTGGGGTGAAAAGAGGCCCAACCCCGGGGTCCCAAGTTTTGCATAGACTTGTAAAGGAAAAAAGACTTTAAAAATCTTCTTGCCTGAAACCACAAGACTTAGGACTTAGATCTTTGATATTTGGTACACAATATTGCCTTATGGTCCTCTACCAAGATTGTTCAAATTATTACCCAAGTTGGGGGGGGGGGGGTGAGAGGCCCCACCATGGGGGTCCCAAGTTTTACACAGACCTATATATAGGTTTTTTTTTTTTAATCTTCATGTCTGAAAGTTCAAGGCCTTGGCCTTTGATACTTGGTATTTAGCATTGCCTAGTGATTCTCTTACAAGATTGGTCAAATTATGTACCTGGGATGAAAAGAGGCCCCAGTCTGGGGGTCATTCGTTTTATTAGTTTTATAGGAAAAGAACTTCAGAAATTTTCTGATCTTATTTCTTAGACTGTTTAATTATAATTACCTGATGACCCAAAGTAATTAGGGGTCGCTTGACTTTGACCTTGACCTACTTTCATGTTTTTTAAGAAGCAGCCTTGAAATTTTGATGACATGTACAGTTTCGCACAATAATCTTAAAACTGACTTTCAGTGAACTACTGACCTTTCTTAACATTTAAACATCTGTTTGATATTTGAAACATGAAGCTCATATCACTCAAGTGAGCAATCCAGGGTTATCATGACTCCCTTGTTTTTAATTTGAATTGTCTGCTTTAAGCTCAGTAGGGAGAGAGCAGATCTATGGATCACAGGGTTGTGAGGTCGATCCCTGGGCAAGGTGTATGTTCTCGTTGAAGATTTGATTCATGACATTGTATTTAAAATAATTCATTCTCTACCTCTGATTCATATGAAGAAGTTGGCAGATTCTTGCTGAGAACAGGTTAGTAACTGGTACTGAATCCAGGAACTCACCTTTACTGACTCAAATATGATGAACTTTATTTCAATTAAGATAGTAAAGCTAAAAGTATGCATAACAGTCACTTCAATTTTTGTCTGCTGGAAAAAGAACCCAGTTGCCCCTCTGAGTATGGGCACTTACTGGTAGAAACAATGCGATGTTCTACAAACTACACAAGACAATTTCACCACTGGATTTCAATGGTATTTTACTGGAAACCAGTGGCTTTTCCACTCGATACCAGTGGTAAAACCAGTGGCTTTCCAATGGTTTCCAATGAAATACCAAATAATTTTACCGCTGGATTCCAGTGGTATTCCACTGGCATCCAGTGGCATTTCCACTGAATACCAGTGGTAAAACCAGTGGCTTTCCACTGGTTTCCAATGAAATACCGGACAATTTTACCGCTGGATTCCAGTGGTATTCCACTGGAATCCAGTGGCATTTCCACTGAATACCAGTGGTAAAACCAGTGGCTTTCCACTGGTTTCCAATGAAATACCGGACAATTTTACCGCTGGATTCCAGTGGTATTCCGCTGGAATCCAGTGGCTTTTCCACTGGATACCAGTGGTAAAACCAGTGGAGTGGTTTTCCACTGGATTCCATTGAAATACCGGACAATTTTACCGCTGGATTCCAGTGGAATTCAGCTGAAAGACCAGTGGCATTCCACTGGAAATCCAGAGAAAATTTTCTATAGGGTTCCTCCCCCGTGATCGTGCAGACAAGAAATTGTTGACGCACGGAAGTTCCTACATATGGATACTTATGTGGCTACTCTTTTGTTCTCTCTATTGTTCTTTTAGCCACATAAGAAAAAAAATAGCCACATAAAAGCCTTACGGAATGAATGACATCAAAGAAAAAGTACAGTTACCTATTGTTCCTATAGCCACCTAAGTATGCAAATGTGAGCTCGGACGGACGGACGCACGGACGACGGACGAAGGGTGATCACAAAAGCTCATGTGAGCTAAAAATATATTGACAGACTGCTAGCATTTTTAATACAGCTAAAATAATTCACTCACAATTTCTGTTGATTTTACAGTATCGGTCTCACAGGGGAGGTAACTCATAGGGCATGTTCCAATTCCAAAGTCTGGAAATTTGTAAGTATTTTTTTTTCTACATATCTTTTTTAAAGAATTTATGACTTTTCAGTCTTAAGTTTGTAGGTCCATTAAAATATTAAACATGTCATCACAACTGGCCGATCAATAACCAATAAATAGTTCAACTTGCCATAAATTCTTGACACGTAACTATCAAATTCTGGACATGTATAATACTTATGATTGATGCATTAGCGGTACAATTTAGTGATACAATTTCATCAACTCATTTACATACCGGTATATTTAACCAACTTTTCACACAGTTGTGCTGAAATATGATAAAGAAGACTAGGCGGATCCAGAAATGTCAAAATTATCAACCCACAACAAAACAGGCTAATAGATAGATTTTCACAATGGCTGACAAACTCTGCAAATAAAAAACACTTCTAAAACCTACTTGAGAGCTTATTCAAAATACTGTAACATGCTTCACAGAGTGATCAAGGTGTCCAGTTAGTCTTATTTATTATAGTCTATAGGGCATTTAATAATCTGTTAGCATTTCTGTACTTGAAGCTGAAAGATACCAGCAGGTGACAGGACAGGGGAGGTAACTAAAATATTCTTAAGTTACAATAACTTTTTTATTTCTTTGTCAAAACTGATGACGCTGAATTGATTCATAGATACCCCCTCAATCAAAAGCATTGAAATATTGTCTCAAAAATAAAATTTCTGTTGACATTGCTAATCATGCTGAATATAAAACTTCTTTATTATATAACTTCTATATACATATGAATCACTGACATTCAATGTACAACTTCTAAACCTTGAAAATGAATCACTGACATTCAACGTACAACTTCTAAACCTTGAAAATGAATACCTGACATTCAATGTACAACTTCTAAACCCTGAAAATGAATCACTGACATTAAATGTACAACTTCAATAAACCTTGGCAATGAATCACTGACATTCAATATATAACTTCCAAACATTGAAAATGAATCACTGACATTCAGTATATAACTCCTAAACCTTGAAAATGAATCAATGACATTCAATGTACAACTTCCAAACCTTGAAAATGAATCAATGACATTCAATGTATAACTTAATCTATAACTTCTAAACCCTGAAAATGAATACCTGACATTCAATGTACAACTTCTAAACCTTGAAAATGAATTACTGACATTACATGTACAACTTCAACAAACCTTGGGAATGAATCACTGACATTCAATATATAACTTCCAAACCTTGAAAATGAATCACTGACATTCAGTATATAACTTCTAAACCTTGAAAATGAATCAATGACACTCAATGTACAACTTACAAACCTTGAAAATGAATCAATGACATTCAATATATAACTTCTAAACCTTGAAAATGAATCACTGACATTCAATGTACAACTTCTAAACCTTGAAAATGAATCAATGACACTCAATGTACAACTTACAAACCTTGAAAATGAATCACTGACATTCAATGTATAACTTAATCTATAACTTCTAAACCTTGAAAATGAATCACTGTCATTCAATGTACAACTCCTAAACCTTGAAAATGAATCAATGACACTCAATGTACAACTTACAAACCTTGAAATTGAATCAATGACATTCAATATATAACTTCTAAACCTTGAAAATGAATCACTGACATTCAATGTACAACTTCTAAACCTTGAAAATGAATCAATGACACTCAATGTACAACTTACAAACCTTGAAAATGAATCACTGACATTCAATGTATAACTTAATCTATAACTTCTAAACCTTGAAAATTTATCACTGACATTCAATGTATAACTTAATCTATAACTTCTAAACCTTGAAAATGAATCATGACATTCAATGTACAACTTTCAAACCTTGAATATGACTCACTGACATTCAATGTACAACTTCTAAACCTTGAAAATGAATCACTGACATTCAATGCACAACTTCTAAACCTAGAAAATGAATCAATAACATTCAATGTACAACTTCCATACCTTGAAAATGAATCAATGGTATTCAATATATATACACCTTAAAAACCTTGAGAATGAATACATGAATTACTATATAACATTAAATATCCAACTTCCAAACTTCAAAAATGAATCACTGATATAAACATAGTCAATTTCAAAATTTAAAAAAAGAATCACTAATTTTAGATATCAAACTTCCAAACTTCTAAAAACAAATATACAACTTCAAAACTTCCAACTTATAACTTAAAAACTTCAAAAACAAACCACTAAAATTAAATATAGAACTTTCAAACTTTGGAAACTCTGTATCACTGACACTCAATTCACAACTTCCAAACTTCGAATACCAATCACTTATATCAAAACTTCAAAAATGAATCACTAATATTACAAAATACAACTTCCAAACTTTAAAAAATATTATGAGAAAAGTGAACGAAATGTATATATAAGCTCCTGCTGCATAATTAATCTCCAGTAACTGACTGCATCTCACCTATACTGAACTAACAACGACCCTTGTAATCCACTTAATCAAATTACTAGAAAAAATGTTGACAGAGGGGGCAAAATACAGGTAAAAAATAATCTTACTAACTGTTACATTTTATTATATATATTAAGCCTTATCTCATTAAAAGAGCTTTCCTTAGGCTTTGTGCCATTTTTTTCAGCAGTAAGTGAGTTACAAAACAGGGGTGACTCTGCATATAATTACAACTAAAAGATCTTCAGACAACAACTTCTTTACATTAAGCAGCAGTGGAAGAAAATGGTATGACAATGGTATCTTTAAACTGATGGACAAATCCTAAACAAACTTGGTTTTGAAGTATACCTGTGTATATTTTGCATCTTTGATTCCGAGGTGACACTAGAGCATTCAAAAAACTGTGCATTATACATGGGTATTTAGGGTACAGTACGTAAGACCCAGGAGGTAAAACTGCCTTCTTAAGTATTAAACATCCATGTATGAAACTTTTCACAGTGATTAGTTGTGGCATTCATAGTATAAGACAGTATTCTAACTTTCGCTGTACATGATCTGTTAATTTTGTATCATTTTTCAAAGTGAAGAGTAAAGTTTATTCCATGGTGCAAAAATGTATCAAATTTAAGGCAGATCTTGCTCATACAAATAGAACATGAGCCATTATCAATAAATCCCCATTATTTATTTAAAACAATTTGATACATTGGTGCATCAACATGTTATGAGAAAATAGAATGATGTACTAGCTACTAAATCTACCCTGACAACAAGAGCTTATAGAACACGAAATGCCTCCCTTGATGCATTCAGTAATTGCACAAGGAACAGAAATTATTTGGTCAATGTACACAAAAGTTCTACTGTTCTGGATTAATGTGACCTTGACCTTTGACCTGCTTACCTCAAAATCAATAGGGTAATCTGCTGGTCATGACCAACCTCCCTATAAAGTTTCGTGATCCTAGGCCAAAGCATTCTCAAGTTATCGTCCGGAAACGGTTTAACTATTCCGGGTCAATGTGACCTTGACCTTTGACCTGCTGACCTCAAAATCAATAGGGTAATCTGCTGGTCATGACCAACCTCTCTATCAACTTTCATGACCCTAGGCCAAAGCGTTCTCAAGTTATCATCCGGAAACGGTTTAACTATTCCGTGTCAATGTGACCTTGACCTTTGGCCTACTGACCTCAAAATCAATAGAGGTCATCTGCTGGTCATGACCAACCTCTCTATCAACTTTCATGATCCTAGGCCCATACGGAAACTGTTACGGGTCACTGTGACCTTGACCTTCGGCCTACAGATCTCAAAATCAATAGGGATCATCTGCTGATCATGATCAACCATCCTATCGAGTTTCGTGATCCCAGGCCCAAGCATTCTAAAGTTATCCTCCGGAAACTTTTTAACTGTGCTGAGTCACTGTCACCTTGACCTTCAACGTACTGATCTTAAAACCAATAGGGGTCGACCTGCTGGTCATGACCAACCTCCCTATTAACTTTTATGATCCTAGGCCCAAGCATTCTTGAGTTATCATCTGGAAACTATTTAACTGTTCCGGGTCATTGTGACCTTGACCTTTAACTCACTGATCTCAAAATCAATAGTAGTCATCTGCTGGTCATGACCAACCTCCCTATCAACTTTCTTGATCCTAGGCCCAAGTGTTTTTGAGTTATCATGCGGAAACTGATTTACTGATCACTGTGACCTTGACCTTTGACCTACTGATCTCAAAATCAATAGGAGTCATCTGCTGGTCATGACCAACCTCCGTATCAACGTTCATGATCCTATGCCCAAGCTTCTTGAGTTATCATCTGGAAACGAATTGGTCTACATACAGACCGACTGCACTGACCAACTGACATCTGCAAAACAATATACCCCTCCTTCTTTGAAGGTGGGAGGGGGGCATAATAAGGTTTTACTTGGATTAGATTATGCACTATTTGCAAGTTTTTTTGAAAAGAGCACCAGTTTGAAGACACCATCAGCAACAACAGTCCCGAACTGACACGAAATGACATCAGGAATAATCACTAATTTTTTAAAACAAAAACACTTAATTTACACTAATTTTAATAATTCCAAGAACATAATAAGACAATTTCAACAAGTATACTGCTCAAAAGTTAAATTACACCATTTTAACTTCCACAAACCATTAACACAACACACACATATCATTTACTTTTATCAAAATATTTAACGCATTCCTTTTAATAACACATTTTTTATATGAATGAACCTAGTTTCACGCTTAGTGTAAATAACATTTTTCACAACTTGTATTTTTCGGGTTACCAAAAACCACATGTGTATCACATTTAAAACTGTCACATTATATCCCGAAATTTAGCACACCTGTATAGTAAAAACAACCAAGCATAAAATTTATAAAACCCATCATGCTGTAAACTATCTTAACCTATTTCTGAATGTATAGGATGTTATGAGATTATTTTCAAATCTTTTATTGAAACTTTTAACCAACGCTATTTTTCCAAATGGACGCTATTTTTCTTAACAGGCACTATTTTTTAATCTTCTTAAAGACTCCTTAACTTAAGCCCTAGAAGATTAAAATCTTGCACATTTAACAGGTTGTTGAAATCCTAACTGCAGGACTCTTCACAGATGAGATATTTTCATTGACTTTTAACTTCAGTATACATCAGATTAATTTTTAGAAAAGATTTGAGTACAGCATAATATTAGGTTATCATTAAAAAAACATTTGTTTGCAGTAACAAGACTTACCCGTGAAAATCACTGTGACCAAACTTTTTTTTTTCTGGCCAGTCAAATGAAAAGAATTTTTCCCTATATATGATTATATGCAAACAAAAATCCCTACCTACTTAAATTATCCACAGAAAAAACTTTGGGTTGCGTTACTGCAAACAAACAATTTTTTAATTACAGCCGTATGAAAGATGAACAAGTGTCTTACAGATTCTTACATTCCAAATGAAGAACCCGGAGTAAAGCAAAAATTGCCAAGGAATGTATGGGGACCAATATCGGCAAGGTTCGTAGCTCTGGTGAACCTTTTTGAGGTTCATGTCAGGATGCATCAGATTCTGGTGGCTCAGCCACCATTCTCTTCAGTAACATTAGACCCACCTCTGACAAAACTCAAACCTCTGACCTCCAGATTGCAGGGCTGCTTATCCATCAAGCCACAGCAGCTTATCAGAAGTAGGTCAAATGATTTGTCATTTCAGCATAGAAAATGGTCAAGTCGGCACAGGAAGTGGACAAGTTGGCACAGAAAGTTAACAAATCGGCTCAGAAAGTGGTCAAGTCAGAGTGCAGAAATTGGACAAATTGGTGCAGAAATTATACAAGAGCTTCTTTATAATGTCAGAGCAGTTATAAACCCACTTTTTCTGCCGCGTTGACATCTTAAAGCTTAAAGCATTAAGTAATGTAATATCACTTTTTAAACAAACACGATTTTGTCAAAATAGACAAACTTGATCCTATATACCCGAAGTTTTATCCCACATACCCCAGATAAATATTTTCATCAAATACATTAGGTTTTACAACCACTTGAGATGTTCAATAAAATATGATTTTCTCTAGACAACCAATATCAAAGGTAAACATTTAGGCCAGTTAAACTATTCAAATAATTTTTACTGTATAAACCCCGCACCATAACACAAATGATAACAAGTTTGATAATTATGATTTTTCTTCATTAATACAGAAAATATTATTGTAGAACATTACAGTATGCACTTATCTTCTATCTGAGTTCAACAATGCATGACAACTATAAGAATCAAACAATAAGTTGTTTAAATTATCCTGCGGGAGTAGTACAGCTAGCTGCTAGGCGAAATTCTTTTTGAGACTATGCTGCTAATAACTGCAGTGGGATCAACCCAAAAGTTTGTTTTTTGGGGTGGGTGGGGGTTGTTTTTTTTAGGGGGCATGGAGTTTGTTTTCCTGTACCAGTACTTAATCTGTTCTCTGCAAGTAACTTCCAGTTTCTCCAGGGACCATATAAATCAGAAGTGAAGGACGAATGATTCATGCACTGTCTTTTATCAAATTGTCTCAGAACAATATGCCTTGACCACGGTTGGTTTTTTAGGTTTTAAGTCTAAAGGTGGAGATTATGAAGGTCTGGGTGAGCTAAATCAGGACATTAATGTGGGATGTAGGCGAAATGGTATATTCTGATGGGCAGACATTTCCATCACTATATGCCAAGTGGCATATAAAAATAAATAAGTTTAATAGCTATCAAATCACTAAAGAAAAAACATGCAAAAAATACTCCCGTTACTTTGGGAAATGCGCCTGACAAGGTCCTTGTCAAATAAATCACAATCAGCGTCAGGGTAGCAAATTCACTATAATGTTATGTGGGGGGAGGGGTTTATGTCAGACTACAGGCTAAAGTTATTGAATTACATGCCATTTCAAACAACTTTCTTCATTTTTTCCCCCTTGCAGTCACTATCATTGAGGAAGATAAATCCAGTTGTATTCTCTGTGCAAACACACACAAGAAACCTTTTGAGGTCAGAACAACAACTGACTTTAAAACTGCCTGAGGCAATGTAGAGTTTTTTTTACTCCATATAAAGGGAGAAAACTTATTTTACAACCTTTTACTTGGACTGCAGTTGTTTACTCCCTTTATTATTTACCCTGAAACAATAATTTCACCATTCCAGTGAGTACTTATACTTTAATAAACATTAGATTACAGTGAACAAGGAACTGTAGCACCTGCATATATTTATTTACATGCTATTTCATCATTTTTGTACATTTTAAGATAGTGGACCAATTACAACACAAGGCAATTCATGTATAACTCGTTAAGGCAACTTAATTGGCATTCTTCAAAGTACATGTGACTCAGAACACACACATTGTCATGGCTTTCCATAAAAATCTGAGAATACCGAAATTGCAGACACTGCAATTTCTGTAAGGCAATTCGGCATTCTTTGTATGTACAAGTAACTGAATACACACAATTGGCTTTCCATAAAAATCGGAGAATGCCAAAATTGCATATGGAGATTACATTATTTGCCAATTATCATTACAGGTCCACTACCTTAAAGTGTACGTTACAATCCATTATCCTTACCCTGCTAAATTTCTATAATGGACTGGTCCATCATTCAATTTGGGCAGTACCACTTATTATTCGAAGGGGTGTTCACTGAAAATATACTGACTAGTCTAAACAGCGAACAGTGCAGACCATGATCAGGCTGCATGGATGTGCTGGCTAATCTTGGTCTGCACTGGTCGCAAAGGCAGAATCAAATGCCTCCAACAGGCTAAAGGTTAGCCAAATAAGTCTAAAGAAGACATATCTTATAAAAGTCCAAAACCTTACCTGTTAGACGTCTTGCTTTTACAGCTCAAGCTTCGTTCCATTATCAACTGATGTAGATCACTCACAAGGAACTCAAAAGTTCAAAGACAAACAAAATATATTCCAAAAATCCTCACTAAATTGTATCTTTACAAACTTCACACTGAAGAAACTGCACTGCTTACAGAATCCTGATTCTAATAAATTTCCTCCTTTCTAATCAGTCCCTTAAATGTCATACAGTTACAAAATATTTCATGCAAAAGTCAGCAAAAATTGTGCAAAAAAATCCCATATCAGATATTACTATTGATTTGCTATATCATAAAGCATTACATCAGCAACAGTGTTTCTCCATATTTGCTACAGAGAGTTCTGACTCAGTCCTGATCCGAGGGAGTATCCTATACACTGTATTCTTTATCCAGGAAAATATATTGTCAAAATACAGTTTATGTATGCATAAGGCCATACCAAATTGATATGTCGTTCGTCGGAACTACCGCATCAATAATTTCATTCCCGAGAAAAAAAAATAAAAATTACCCGCCCGCACGTACATAAAAATCTCCGAAAAAAAAATTTTTTTTTTTCGATTACGCGGTCCGGAATAATAAGGGCAAAACAGGTTTTATCGCTGTTTTAATGCGTCAAAGTGATACTGATCGGATTTCATGCGTCCGTAATACACGTAGCTGATGATCCAAACTCAAAAAGTCAGGAATTATGGTGTTGTTCATCATTTGTTTTAAATCTGGAGTGTCTGTGCTAGTGCCACATATGGCCTTCGATGTGCCGGTAGGTAATGAAATAGGCACATTCTACTTTTGTTCAATACAGTGAAAAGAACGAAGCCCGACTTGTAAGACGTGCACGGGGATGCAGTTAAAAATAATTGGAAATATTGTTCAGATATAAAGTTTTCAAACCATATGTTATCAGTTGTTTAATTCAGCATGTTAGATCTAGAGCCCAAAGCTGAGGTCAACTACTATCTTAAAAAAATATTTGTTCACAGATCCTGACCGACCTATCACATTGTCTCGGCCCAAATCTTTTTGAACGTAACTTCTGTAGTACAGCAGTCAGATATTCTATCAAAACGCATTTAGTCAATTTAAAAATTGTTTAGCTTTTCAAATAAGTAGTGTTGATATGAAAATAATTTCTAACAAAACTGTCCTTTTGTAACCCTAGTTTTGCCTGTTTGTACACATGACGCCAGGATATATTTAAAATTGGTTGTAAATTGATTGAACGAAAGAAACTGAAAAAAAAACAGACTTCCCCAACTCTAAATTTCTAGTTCAGTCAAAGCACAACAAACAACACTTTTAAGGGTGGCCATATTGGGATCATTCTTTGTCCGTCTGTTATTATTTTTGCCTGAAATGAATCTCTACCACAAAAGCTTAAGCTAGCCTGATCATGATCTGTTAAGAAATTATTCCAAAGGGATTCGAGCAATGTCGAAGCATCTGTATGCCCAACTCAGTTTGGTCTCACTGGTCAAGTTGTTTATTACTTCCCCTCACCTCTATGGGTTGGGGTTCCACTACGGGCACAAATTTGTTCATGTGTCAAAGCCATCTAACTGTGTTTCAGAAGAAATGTTATTCCACACAATCATTTGCCTGTTTTGTCTTAGATATTCCTCTCATCCTGTGCCATTAAACAGGCACGTCTTCAGATTAATGTAGAAAAATCAAAATTAAAAATAAGACACTCATTCCTTAGTAATTAAAATTCTAAAATAAAAAAAATAAAGTGATTCAGTGAGTTATGGCAAGAATTTATTTGCAAAATCATTCATGTAGTCTTTAAAACATATAGAAAAGCTATATACTGTGTTACCCACACTGTAAATGTTTGATTTCTGTGTTATTTCTAAAGAAATGTTAACTTTATATAAAATCATAACCGCCTCCTCAAGGGTTCAAGCTGGGAAAAAAAATAAAAAAAGCCCGCTCGCTCCATGTAAAATCTACCCGCCTCTGAAAAAATCAAAATTGAGAAAAAAAAAATAAAATAAAAATTTCGCTCGCCCGCTCCTATTTTTTTGGAAAATTTTCCGAAGAACTATTAATCAATTTGGTATGGCCTAACAGTATAAAATGCTGCCTGTATCTCTGTGGCAGTCAGAATTAGCACTCCGCTAATGAACTTTACTTTTTTATGCAGGAAAATTTGAGTAACTTTGCTATATTCCCAATGTACTGATGTAAGGAATTTGTGCAATTGGATTACTTAAAATCAGAATTAACCACTAACAAGTTCCAGAAAAAAATATGTATGTCTACACATACGAAATTCGCTATTATCTCTTGACTTAAAGTTCATAATAGACATTTACGGATTAAGTCTACGTGGACTGTGAACACCTAAGACGATCGATTTTTCAAGGGGACCGTCTCAACATGATAATTTTAATTTATGTTTGGTAGGAAAACATTCCTATAATGATGGTAAGGTCTGGCTTAATATGTCACTGCACAGGATAATATTTGGATTTGTCTGTCCGTCCGTCTGTTCGCCAGAGAAATGTTTTGTTATACATATCGCAAAAAGTATTTGATCTAGTGTCATAACACTTTCCTGAAATGTTCTTCAATATTATAAGTTGCGCACCTGCGACAAAGTTGAAAAGATGAGCTAGTCTGATCGCAATGTATCCGTAATCCATCGTCGTCGTCGTCCAACATGAACAAATCTAAACTGGGTCAGTTGGGATCAAAATGTAGGTCAGCAGGTAAAACATTGTGAAAACTGTAGAAAACGTAATATCTTGCGTCTCCATTCCTTTGTTGTTATTATACGCCCGAAGGGACGTATTTTGGGATACCACAGGTGTTCATCTGTCTGTCTGTCTGTCCGTTAACAATTTCGTGTCGACTCCGCTCCTTGAAGGATTTTAAACAAACTTGAAACAAATGTTATCCGCATCAAGAGGACGTGCAGAGCGCCTGTATCAGGTGGCTTGCTTTAAGGTCAAGGTCACACTTAGGGGTCAAGGTCATATGACTTTGTTTCATGTCCGCTTTGTAACTCTTGATCTGTATGAGGGATCTTAAAGAAACATTGCACAAATGTCCACCACATCGAGTCGACGTGTAGAACGCATGTTTTGGATGGCTAGATACAAGGTCAAGGTCACATTAAGGGGTCAAAGGTCATATAACTTTGTTTCGAGTGCGATGTGTAACTGTTGAACTGCTTGAAGGATTTTAAAGAAACTTGGCACAAATTTTCACCACATTGAGACGACGTGCAGAGCGCATGGCTCGCTTCAAGGTCAAGGTCACACTTAGGGGTCAAAGGTCACATGACTTTGTTTTGTGTTTATGTTGCTTTGCATTGCAGTGCTCTTGGTTTTATTTGGCATATCCATTTTATGTTCACTTACAATATTTTTTTATTGAATTACTTCCCTTTTATGTTACTATAAATAGGTTATTTTGTAACATTTTTATTACTGGCCAGGGAAAAAACCGATACCACTTTTCTGTGGTACAACATGGATGGTACCTGCAAAGTTAAGGTGTATTTTGACATATCTGTACCTGGTAATGATTTTTGTGGACTTAGAGTTTTTCGGGGAATTTCTTCCCTTTGTTGTCCTTTTCGTTTGGGCTTCAACAGTAAAGTTCTTTAGATTTTGCTCCCATTCCCTGATATAATCCTTCGGGCGTATATTGCCCCGCTTGGCGGAGCACTTGTTATTTCTGTATTAGCGTTAAAGACTTTGTATTCGTATAACTTTATTGTTTTAATCTGTCAGTAGTGGATGGACGAAGAGATGGACAGCTTTTTTACTAGATAAATGAACGGAAGATAGGAAAATAATCAAAATAAAAAAATCTTCCCATTTATACTGTATTATGGCATAAACATGAATGAAATGAAATTCATTTCTTGTTGACAGTTTTCAGTTTATACAATCAATCCGGTATGTTTTCTTCTACACACAAGGGATGCACGTTGTCGTGAGTGCCTCCATACAGAGCTTACGCTCTTGTAACACTTCAATTCTGCGATTGAATGTTCTACACTTATTCTGTAATGACATATATATTTGTCCAATTTAGTACATTTAATTAAAAAGGGGCATAATTATGTCAAAATCCAAACCAGAGTTATGGGGATTGCTTTTCTTGGTGTAGATTTCGATAGTAAATAACTGTTTTAAGTTTCAAGTCAATAGCTTTGATAGTAACAGAGATATTTGACTTTATCAAAAACTTTAACCAAAAATTCTAAGTTAAAAAGGGGCATAATTCTATCAAAATTCAATCAGAGTTATGCGGATAGTTTCTCCTGATGAATCCTTTGATGGTAAATAACTATTTTAAGTTTCAAGTCAATAGCTTCGATAGTAACTAGAGATATTTGCCTTTATCAAAAACTTTAACCAAAAATTCTAAGTTATAAAGGGACATAATGCGAACAAAATTCAAATCAGAGTTATGGGGATTGTTTCTACGCGTGTAGACTTAAATAGTAAGTTAGTATTTTAAGATTCAAGTCAATAGCTTTGATAGTAACAAAGATATTTGACTTGATCAAAAAAAATAACAGAAAATTCTTAATTAAAAAGGGGCATAATTCTGTAAAAATTCAAATCAGAGTTATGGGGATTAATTTTCCTTGTGTAGACTTCGATAGTGAATAAGCATTTTAAGTTTCAAGTCAATAGCTTTGATAGTAACAGAGATATTTGACTTTATCAAAAATTTTAACCAAAAATTCTAAGTTAAAAAGGGGCATAATTCTATCAAAATTCAAATCAGGGTAACGCAGAATGTTTTTCCTGGTGTAGACTCAATAAGTATTTTAAGTTTCAAGTCAGTAGCTTTGATAGTAACAGAGATATTTGACTTTATAATAAAATTTAACAGAAAATTCTTAATTAAAAAGGGGTATAATTTTGTAAAAATTCAAATCAGAGTTATGAGGATTGTTCTTCCTTG